>NC_140585.1:410881150-411416150 GCF_964204655.1 Triturus cristatus | reverse complement strand
ATGGTAATTTGTTCTTCAAACCACAAGTGGAGAGCACTGTTGGGACTTGCTTTGGCTTCTGTGATTCTAGAGGAAGCTTTTGTTTTTTCTTCTAGTCTCCTGTCAGAAGATGGCAGTCCATGTCCTTATAACATCTCAGCTGGACTATGCCAAATCACTCTACTGGGGCCTCCCTTTATACCTACTCAAGAGACTCGAGTTGGTGCAGAATGCTGCAGCTATGCTCCTGCTTAATATCAATTTTAAGGAGTTACATTGGTTGTATAATCAAGCGAGCGTAAAGTTTGAGGGACTGGTGCTTGCCCACAGAGCTTTCTATGGACCAGGTTCTAAATATTTATCCAAGCAACTTTTTCACTACCTGCCCTCAAAAATCCCGTGTTCGGCAGACACATTGCTGGCTGTGGTGCCTAAGATAAAGAGGAAGAAATGGGGAGGATCCTCCTTTTCTGCGCTAGCCACTGCTAACTGGAATGTCTCTCTTGCCTGGCATTTGCGGGCTATTAAGAATGCGGGCTCTTTTAAACGTAGCCTGAAAACCTGGATTTTTAATGTAGCCTTTTATTTTGAGTCCTCTCACATTTACTTTTAGGATTGAAGGTCCACAACTTGCAGCGTCCAAACACTCCTTGGAGTATCTGTGCGCTGTATAAGCTCTATTTTGATTATTATACATAAAGGAATCTGCTTCCATACTAGTCGACTTTTCCTTTCAATTAACGCGGATGAGATATTGCTGTACGTAAAAGAACCTGCTAATAATTTAACTGTCTTAACATGGGAGGTCATTAGATTTAGACAGTAGTCTGGTGTATCCATTAACATGGCAAAAACCGAACTCTTCCCACTCACAGATGAAAATAATATAGAATTTCATCAAAAATTGATTCCCTGAGAAATAACAAGAAGTATATGTCTCTATGTTATATAATAAAGTTTTCAAAAAGAATTCATGATATGATTGAACTATGGCCCAGTGATAGACACATAAAATCTAGTGTAGAGAGTTGGATTGAACTCCCCCCCCTTCGTGGCAGAACGTATAGCCGTAATAAAGATGATTGTCGTCCCTACACTACTTTAATGCATCAATATACCTGTTCCACTCACTAAGAGTTATTACTCTACCCTAAAAAGCTTATTCATAAAACCAATCTGGGCAGGTAAACAACTCATGATCCAATGGGATACATTGATACTACATTTGAAAGCTGTGGGTTTCAGATTCCATATTTAGAACTGCATTACCTAGTGTCACAGTGCCATTTTACTAGATAATGGATCCAATGTGAGGTTACTATATTAAAGCCTAAGATCAAACTGAGGCAAAATCACTACAAGCCTTTTTGCGGAAAGAATTACCCAGAAAGCCCAGTGAGATTGAAAGGATTAGTGGCATGTTGGGCATGGAGAATATTAGGGCAGAAAATGGGTTTCACCCCTCACCTGTGTTATGGATGTTGCAGAACCCTCTTTGGCCCCATACAGGGCAACATCTGGGTCGCCAAACACTGAGGAAATTAGACCTACATGAATTTGGAGAACTATATCGACAGATTGTGTTTCTTAGATCCGAGCACCTAATCAATTGCTGTACACCAGACTCAAAGACACAGTGTAAGAACAGTTGTCTCGGTTTTCGGAAGAACCCATAGACTTCCCCCCATTAAAAGGTCTTATTCGATCAGTAGATTCTATGCGCTCGGTATGCAGATTATATATGCATGTTCTGAGTTTAGAGAATGACGATTTAGACGTATTAGACTGGTGTGGAGTGACTATTGGATTTAGAATTAAAGACTAAGGGACCGATTACGAGTTCGGTAGTCGATGAGAACGCCACACCTGTGGTGGCGGTGCGGCAACCGCTGCACCGGCAGTCAGACTGCACTATTTTGATTTTGGCAGCCGGACTACCACAGAACCGCCACAAACACAGGGAATCATGGAACCCGCGGCTGTGGCGCAGCGGTCAGGAACCACAATATGCTGGCGGTGATGATGCGGCACCGCCAAGCATATTAAGACTTGGCCCCTGAGACCTTTTCAATGGCGGTGAACCCTGCCATGTCAGTGAGGCAACTGTAGTCTCTACACAGGGATGCATTCTGGGGAGGCACATATTGCACCCACACATGTTTGCACCCCGAGTTCCTGCACAGGAAGAGATGCTCAACATGGTGCATTTCTCCCTGTGCAGGAATGTGCTGCGGCGCTCCCACGGAGCTGCGTTTCTATGGCCATCCTTTGAGCCTTGGAAAGGCACAGCCACTGCAGGCCCACCCACCGGGACGACAACTCATAATCCAGCGGGTGGACTGCCTATGGGTTTGGCAGTCTTGGAGCAGGGCACTGGCGTGGCAGCCCGTTCCAAGACTGCGAAACCCGCAATCAGGCCCTGAGAATGGACGCATTGCTGCACACAAACCAAACTGGTTTAGATGAACCACAGCCATAAACGGCTCCATTTTAAATTCTTACAATTTGCGTTCTCCACACCGGATACACAAGCACAAACAGATAATATCAGATCTCACCTTTGCCATAGATGTAATTAATATTATGCAGGGTTTATATCTACATTGGGCATGGGTAAATCCATCATACGAAGTTGTCGACAGGAAGCCACTACAGTGGTGACTTAAATAATTAAAAGCAGAATATAATTTCAGCCACTAGTGGTATTGCTTGAATATGTTAAAAAATATTCCATTTGGAGCACGTTGTCTGGCAGTCATAGCTATTCTGCTGGCCAAGTGAAGAACTGATGTAAACTGCTAGGGAAAAACGCCTGTCCAAAAAAGCCTGACTCACGGATTTGGCATTAGGCAATGACAGGTGTGAGACATTCATCAACTAATTGATAACCCCAGATATATGTAGTTGGATTAGTGTTTACGGACCCCTTGGCGCATTTATTTTCAGCCATTGTTTGTATTGAAAGTGGTGCTGGCTGAAGCTGTATCATGCTTAATCCGTGCACGTAGGAACATGGAAGAGCTATTTCACACTTTTGTTTTCATTTGGCAATATCCTTGTACTGTCCTTGACATGCTATGCCATTTAACAGGTAACAGCCCAGGCTGTCCTGCTGCTTTCATTCCTTTGTCTGGAGATACAATTGTTAACCCATACTGACTCCACTTAAAATAAATATGTAAAGCATTGCTTGATTTTACTTCTAGCTGCAATGATCACAGTGAGATAGTGAAAGTGTGTGTCTAATTGACATATGTAGAAGCAGTTACAAAGCTGAAAAAAAATGTCACGACAAATGATTTACAAGCATTGTCAAAGCCAGTAGTTTTTACTTTTGTAAGGTGCAAGCACACATGCTCACATACATAAATAATCACACACACATTGGCATAGCTCATACAATCACACACATACGCAGAGAGGGCAGAGATCTTCAAACTGTGGGGTACACCTATCCCCCTGGGCCGTGGCAGCATTCCCAGGGGGGGGGGGAGGGATACAAATGCCTCAGTAAGAACTTGTAAATAACAAGCATTGGCATAGCCAATAGGCCCCACCTTTGGGAACTTTAAAGTATTTAGCCATACTGCACATAATTCAGGGTGCTGTGCAACCAGGGATTGAAGAGCTATTCAATTACTACACACTGGGACAGGCAGTGTGATTCAGAAATATATGCTTGTCTCAGGAAACATTTATGGACACATTCCAAGCCTTTTTAACACACAGACAGAAAGACAAGTGCCTTGATGCAAGTCAACAGCACTATAACATTCTGTGTGTGACTGCATCACTAGAGAATTTAATATCCTATGAAGAAAAGCAGTGATGTACTTTCCAATGGAAGAGACGTCACATCCCTCCTCCTCCAGGCCTCTATTGACAGGGATCCTTCACCAGAGTTTTCCATTCAAAACACTGCTCGCACCATCCGATTACCAATGCACCCCAGCCCTGCCCTATGACCCAGCCCCCTGGATGTAGGAGCACTGCACATAGCAACAAAATGCTCCCATTTATCAGGTACGGGAGAAATAATGAATAAACAGGGGAATCTCTTATTCTCTGCACACCTACAAACAAAAAAAATCACTTGATCATGTAACTGGCAATTTTGTAAAGCACTCAGATACCTTAGGGTCAGCCTAGGTCACACTTTATGAAAATGCCCCCAAAAATGATTCTGCCCTTGTGTAATGTAACTAACTCTTATGTAAAGCTCTCCAACACCTTCAGGTTGCTCGAGTTCATAATTTATTATAAAAAATGTCTCACAGTCTCTTGGGAGCTGCGGTGATTGTGCTTTGAAATTAGAGCTCTGAAAGGAGGAGGACGACAGAAAATGCAGTGGGTCAGGCATACCGCATCATGGGAGGAAGTGGAAGGGGCAAATCTACTCCCATTAGTCAGGTAGAGGGGACATTTTGAATGAACAGGGCTGGCATCAGCATCACTTAATCACTGCACACCTAAAAACAAGGAGTGTGGGTCAGATAGAGGTGCCAGGTTCAGTCCGGTGGGAGCTTTTACCTTCTCACTTAGAAACTTTTTTGAAAGTTGAAGATACAGAGCGTGTGACAGAGATGGATTTCATGGGGCCATGTAGTGGTCATACAAAAGTCCTGGTGAAGCCTTTGACTTTGATGGGAAAGCTAGGAGCAGGAGAAATTCAAACTTCGCACTCAGGGAAGGTCCCTCACCTGCCGGATACTTTCAGTGTCTTCTCCTGGTGAAGATTTCTACCTTCTGACATAGAAACATTTTAGGAAGTTTAAGTTCTTCCATTGGGGTAAACCAACACATTGAATAGCAACCAGTGATGTGGATTTGCTGTCTGAATTCAACTTAATGGTTTAAGGTACTTTGCTGCTTGACCGGGGCTCACACCCCAGTCAGCCAACAAACCAGTTTCCCACACTGGCCCACTAGTAGCATGCAACTTACAGGCCCTGGGCACAGGTAGTGCTACCTTACTAGGGGCTTACATGTAAATTAAATATGCCAATTGGGTATAAGCCAATCTAGCATGTTTTAGGGAAAGAAAACAAGCACTTTAGCGCTGGTTCGCAGTGGTAATGTGCACAGAGTCCTAAGGCCAGCAAAAACAAAGTCAGCAAAACAGGAGGCCTGAAGGCAAAAGGTTTGAGGGAAATGTTGTCAAGGAAGCCAGGTCTAATGGCCTGCAACGCTGATTGTGCCACCCACTTGAGCCCTGTGCCACCCACTTAAGTAGCACTCAAAACATATCTCAGGCCTGCCTATGTGTGTGTAGTTTTAATAATAATAATAATAATAATATTTAAATGATTTGTAAATCGCATGGTAACACCATATCATTGTGTCCCCGTGCTGGACCCAGGAGCTCGGAAAAGAGACCGGTAAGGCAAATAAGGTGATGAAGGACCTATTTTAATATTGAATTGGGTTAAGAAACAGCCATGTTTTCAGTTTCCTTCTGAAATCAGTTTCTCTGGGAGAGGCTCTGAGGGCAACAGTAGAGAATTCCACATTTTAGCAACTAGGTAAGTGAAAGTTCTAGCACCCATTCTAGCTTTCCTGATCTTGGGAATTTTGAGGGAATTTGGCCCCAGTGGATCTAAGATTCCAATCTGGGACATAAGCTTGAATCAGAGAGTGGAGGGCGGTGGGGCCTTGTTTATTGAGTATGCGCCAGCAGAAACACAGGGCTTTGAAACCAATTCTTATGAACACAGGGAGCCAGTGTAGCTGGATAAGAGCACCTGATGCTGACGATCTTTTGGGGAGATTCAGTATCAGCCTTGCTGCCGCATTTTGGGCTCACTGCAGCATTGTGAGACTAACCTCAGAGACACCCAGAAATAAGACATTCCCATAGTCCAGCAGGGAAGTGATGAGTGTATGAACCAAGGTTTTCTGAGAAGTAGGTGGGATTAGATCAAGAATTTTCTCAGCGTCTTGAGAGTGCCAAAGCATGTCCCAGCCATTTTTATAATTTGATCTTCGAAAGAGAGTTTCGAATCGAATACAACTCCTAGGTTCTTAACTTTTTGTTTTCAGGACAGGGGGGTTCACCCAAGACTGCCGGACACCAAGCCGATGTCAATATTGATGGGGTTTTTCCTACAATGAGAAGCTCAGTTTTGTTGACATTAAGTTTTAAGCAACTATCAGTCATCCATGAGGCGACATCCGATAAACAAGATTTAAAAAGTCAGCCGAGATAGAATTCGGTTGAGACAGATTTACTATAAGTTGACTATTGTCGGCATATTACACCACTTGAGCATTATATTTTTTGATGATATCCGCCAGTGGTCTCATATAGACATTAAACAATGTGAGGCTCAGAATAGAGCTCTGAAGGACTTAAATTGCCATTTCCACTGCAAAAAAAACCTTTTTCTGGTGTCAAACCTTCTTTTTTAAAACATATAAATCATCCTTAGAGTAGGCCCTGGATAGCCTAGAGGGTAGGTTGCGATGTATTTAAAAGTAGGACAAGGGGTGTGTGGCTTAAGCGCTGACCATGATGGCAGCACTTTAGAGAAGCTCGGTGATTCCCTAATCCCTACCTCTCATTAATCCGGCACACACATCCGCTAACTACTTCAGCTGTGTGATCAACTACCCGAGAGGTACCGAAGACGTGAAATCCGGGCTGACGAACGTGACGGCGCAAGGAAGAAACAAGTCGTGGCCTGGTGGAACTGAAAAGCCGCGTACTCGATTGTGAGCCACACCGGGTAAGACGGCAGACAGGAGATGGCCCATAAAAAACGCGCAACACAGGGCGACAAAAGTGCAACCACTACGCGACTTAGGGTTGTGAGCAAGTAGGTCCCCGGGTCACTGAAATAGCAGTGCTGCGACTGAAAAAGAGTCTGCTGCGGGAGTCGGCTAAGTACCTGCGGGTCCAGTCTCGGGACTGAACCGTGGGAAGTTGTAGCTCCAAGAAGAGCTACAACTTAAAAAGCATAAAATGAAGCAACTTATGGTGGCAATAGCGGATGCATTTGGCAGACCTGGACACTCGGTGAAGTGAGGTGGGCCATAGGGGTAGAAAGCACAGGCACACATAAAAGTGAAGAGGCAAGGTGATACGCCATTTTGATCGGAGGGATTACCAGATGCCAGAGACGATTGCCCGCCAACCTAAAACAGCAAAATTAAGCGAAAGCAGGCTGTGATCCTAAAAGGTCTTCTTGGTACAAGTGCGACGCTGGGCACGGTTCACGCCAGCACAGTGGCAGTGCTGAAGGAGTGTAGATACTTGTGAGAGTCGAGAGGAAAGAGAGCAGACATTTTCGTATTGGCGGACTGGCGACAGTGGTGGCAGCAGGTCCGGGGGCCGTAAATGAGGCCACAGAGCGGAAGCAGAGGTACTCCAGAAGAGGACACACGGAGTACTATTGATATTGGGCCCCAGCCACGTGGATTTGGAGGTCAGTCCCCTCGCCTGTCAATCCACGATCGGCTCGCCTCCAGAAATATCAGGCAGTGAATGCTACAAAGGCCGCCCCCCTGGGGGTATGGAAGCCGGAACTAGAGTAAAGGTCCTTATTTACAGTCCAGCAGGCGAGAACTGGCGTCTCAGCTGGGGGGTGAGCAGAGCAGTGAAGCAAGGGGTTCTACCATTTGCCATAAGTGAAACAAATGGGCTCTCGGGTAGACCCCCAGTAAGCCGGGTGGAGTGCCGCACCCCAGGAACAGGCGGTGGTCTAGACGTAAGAGGACCCTTGCATAATACTAGGATACTGTCCCCTATTCTGTGCACTCCAATCACAGACCTATGTAACCTTTCCCTACAACTGGCTAGTATACCTTGCAAATGGAAGGCAATGTACATTAAGCCTGTCTTAAAAAAACTACAGCAGACCCGCATAATTTGGCAAACTACACACACATCTCCCTTCTTCCTTTTTTCTCCAAAATCCTAGAATCTGCTGTGAATGCCCACTAGCATCATACTTGAAATCTAACCATCTGCTCGACCCTTTGCAGTCAGTCTTTCGTGCCTCACACAGCACTGAGGCTGCCCTAGTGGAAGTCACAGACACTATCAAACTGGCATTAGACCAGAGATTTGCGACCTTGTTGGTTCTTTTAGAACTTTCAGCCACATTCAATACCATCTCCCATCAGATCGTAGTGCATAGACTTTAGTAGTTTGGTATCAGAGGTAAAGCCCTCGAATCGCTGGTCAACTTTCTGTCAGAATGTATAAACTGGGTCCAGTTGGGCGAGCATACATCGGCATACTCATCTCTTGATAAGGGGGTACCACAGGGCTCAATCTTGAGCCCACACTGTTCAATGTGTATATGGCCCCCTTGGCTCGACTCATCGGGATCCTATGGTTTTGAAACCATTTCCTATGCCGATGATACACAATTGATCATTACTATAGACCACGACCCCACCCTGACCAAGGCGAGATTTAAACATTGCTTACTGACAGAAGCTACATGGATGTCCAAGAACAGTCTTCAACTGAACATGACTAAAACAGAGATCCTCCTGTTCGGGAAGGCACATACTGCTTGGTCAGAAGATTGGTGGCCTTTGGAGCTAGGCCCTCCACCTACCCCCAACAAATATGCAAGGAATCTAGGAAAGATGATGGACGATAAGCTCTCTATGAGGGAGCATGTCAAAACAGTGATTGAAACCTGTTTTGGCCTCCTGCGAACCCTTAAAAAGGTCTTTCAATAGACTCTTCTGCATGCCAGGAAGACACGGGTACAAGCACTAATAATGAGCCGCCTGGACTACGGCAATGCCCTCTTGGTGGGTAGTAATGAAGGTCTTTTGGCCAGGTTTCAGGTGGTGCAGAACTCGGCTGCTAGATTGATTCTGAATCTTCCCCCCGTTCCCCTTCTGAGCCATCTCCAGTCCCTTCACTGGCTCCTGATCGAGAAGTGTGCCCTTTTCAAAATTCTCTGCATGGTGTGTAGACCCTGCAGGGGAAGGGTCCTCTCTACCTGAGGCAGAAACTACAACCATTTATACCGGCATGACAGCTTAGATCGAGTAATCTATTGCTTCTATGCCCAAAACGTATCAGTACGACGAGGTTTGGAGGCTGCGACTTCTCATTCCTGGCCCCTATCACTGGAATAGGCTACCCTTATCTATCTGAGCATGCACAGACGTCACCACATTCACAAAACTTTTGAAAACTTGGCTCTTCACTCAGTAGTTTTAACTCCAGTTTGCTCCCACACTGTAATGGCACCTATAGATTTGTGCGCCTAACAAATGTAATAAATAAATAAATACTGGCGACAATGCCTGGCACCAAGGGCCTAAAAGGTACGCTCCAAACTAGATTAATTTGCAACCCAGAAACCGACCGACTCAGAAACAGCAACCAAAGGAAGCACAACGACTGTGCTGGGATCAGAAAATGGGGATCCGACTCTGAAGGATATCATGGATGCCATTGTGGGTGTATGCATGTCACTGGAACACAGAATGGACTCAATCATGACATGGGTCACACTGATAAGGACAGACCTACATAACACCTACATAAAATGAGCGAAAAAGTCAAAGCCATGGAAGCGGTCATACCATCAGTACGCCAAACAGATGCAACAGGAAATCAAAGATCTTCAAGCTTCAGAAAACTGACAGAAAGCAAGCTGGATGACTATGAAGGTTGATCACCATGAAACAATGTTAGAATTATCGGAGTGCCAGAAAAATCAGAAGGTCCTGCGGTAGACATCTTTGTTGAAGACCTAATTACTAAGTACCTGCAACCAAAGGGCTTGTCAAAAATGTTTACAGTGGAAAGAGCGCATAGGATCCGGGAGTGAGACAGAAACCAAGAGCACCCCCACGTCTGCTGTTGGCGAGGGTTCTAAATTTTAGAGACTGAGACATTATACTGCAAACCGCACATCGGCCGCCCCAGTCAAGTACAAAAATAGCCAAATAACCTTCTTCCCAGGTTTTATGATAAATGTTCAGAGACAAAGACGCTCCTTTCTGGGCATCAAGAAACAACTCAGAGATAAAGGTCTCCAGTATTTGATGCTGTTTCCTGCAAAACTCTGTATTGAAGCTGATGGAAGGACCTGGTTCTTTGACACTCCAGGATCCGCAGCAGACTTGCTGGAAGGATGGAGACCGGCAAAAGAGAACAATGCCCGACGAGGAAAGGAACCACCTCTGGCAAAGTATTTGACCTTGTCTGAGAGACCAGCACGGCTGGGCACTGAAGAAAGACCAGTGGAATAGCGAAGACTTTTGGGAGCTGTCCATGCACTGTGTCGCCATCAGACTGAGATGGCAGAGAAACGCTAAGTAACTCTATTGATACTGTTTAAATTACGTATGCTGATTAGTATGTACAATATGCATAGATGGTAGGCATTGGAGATGCTAGTCCACCCCCTCATAATCTACAATTAGTTTAGAGTTTTGGCGACAGGCACCCTGCATAGTTGGGGTTATGGGAAGTTTTACGCCTAGAGTTCAAGGGAGGGGGACTGTTGGGGTTGGTTTGTTTTAATTCGTAAGTTGAATGACAGAACAACATTGGGCACCATGGGGAGCGTGTGGGTGTGGAAATCAGTAACCAAAATCATGGGTTAACCAATGGATAAAAGTATTGGACCCCTGTCTTGGAACGTTAATGGTCTGGGGGACAACCTCAAGAGAGGTATAGTACTGCAGTTTATTTAAAGGCATTCGCCCGAGGTAGTCCTACTTCAAGAGACGCACTTAATTGGCAACACTTGTAAGGGCCTGGCGAGGTGGGGATATCATTTAGTAGCGCACTCAGGTTTCACAAGGGATCCAGGGGAGTGGGCATCATGACAAGGCGGTCCTTCCCAGTGGCGATCAAACATACCTGGACTGATGCAATGGGAAGATATGTCGCGGTGTCAGGGAGGTGGGAGGGAGCAGCACTTACCATAGTATCGGTGTGCGTTCCCCCGGGCCTACATGTGTTGACGTTCAAAGACTTGGGAAACATTATGCTAACTTTCCCTGCAGGGCGGCTGCTCATGGGGGGAGACATCAACTCTGTCATATCGGGGAGACTTGACCGGTACCCCCCCCAGACATAGGGCCCTCGCAACTGAGGCTCCCCAACTTCCTGTAAGCAATAGGAATGGTGAATGCGTGGCGCGTCTCCATCCATCGAGACACAAATCACATTCCTTTCAGGGGCACACAACAGCCTTTCCGTAATAGACTATATCCTCACTCCAGCTGCTCAGGTGGGGAGCATTAAAGAAGTTCGACATTTGGCACAGGGTATCTCTGACCATTCACCGATGTGGGCCCACACAGTGGTAGGGCAAAGGCAAGTGGGAAAAATAGAGCCAATCAATCCCTGGCATCTCCGCATCCCAACAATAAAAGAAAGAATCACACTAGAAAAAGAGCATTACTTCCAAGAGAATAAGGGATAGGTGGCGTCCGCTCAGACACTCTGGGAGGCCTTCAAAACAGTTGTGCGTGGACAAGCGATCTCTCAAATTTTGGGGGCACGTAAGGAAAGGAATGCAGAGCTGGTTAGACTGGAGGAAGACATCCTGCAACTGGAGGGGGAAACAGCGAGAAATGGGGAAGATGAGTCAATGCACATATTAAACCTAAAGAGGGAGGAATATAAGAACTTGGCCACTGACAAGATAAAAACATTAAGTAGGGATAAACTTGGCAGACTATACGAGTTGGGAGACAAAGCGGGGAGTTTGTTGGCCTGGCTCGATAAATGGGAATTTGCAAATCGCCTACTCACGGAACTAATAGTAGAGACGGGGGAAACGATTACAGACACACAGAAAATACCCAATGAATTCGCCAACCACTATCGGTCAATAAATAAATCTTATACCTCCTTTCCCGAGGAAGACTTGAGAGCCCTCTTGTCGGTTATGACACTTCTGACACTATCGATAGATGACACTATGCTACTGGAAAGCGACATCACAGATGATGAGGTTGAGCAAGTCATTAGGGGCCTTCAATCCGGGAAGGCGATGGATCCAAATGGCCTTCCAATTGAACTATATAAATTAAAACCCGACAGAATTGCCCCTTATCTCAAAGCCATGTTTAAGGAGAGCCGTGAGGTGGGTAAGCTCCCCGAGATCAGAGACTTGCCACATTGGTCGTTATACACAAGGAATGCAAACCCAAAAATAAATGTTCCTCATATCAACCTATCTCGTTGCTAAATGCTGAGGCCAAAATATTGGCGAAGTTGCTGGCCACTCGCTTGATCTAGGTTATCTCTAAACTGGTCCATCTTGATCAAGCAGGTTTTATGCCGACAAGAAATACATCTCTAAACCTCCGTTGATTAAATGGGGTAATGGGACGAATAGACACGCTGAGAGAAGAGGCGGTAGTGGTATCTTCAGATGCCACTATGGCATTCAAAACAAATAAATGGCCCTACCTTTTTGCTGTCCTGGGAAAACTGGGATTTGGTCCCAATTTTACGAGCTAAATAAAGCTCCTATATACGACCCCCCTGGCACAAGTAGTAGTAAACAATAAAAAAAATCTAAGGTTTTTGCCCTTAAAAGAGGGACCAGACAGGGCTGTCCTATGTCCCCATTGCTTTTTGCTTTGACACTGGAGCCCCTAGCAGCGTGGATTCGAAAAGACCCCTTCATACGAGGCTTGAGATGGTCGGAAGATTTGGAGGACTGCATCTCTAAACTGATGATATATTGTTGTACCTGGAGTCGCCCAGGATCTCATTACACAGGGTCCTAAACATATTTACAAACTTTGGCAAATACTCGGGATACACTATTAATTGGACTAAATCATTGATCTATGTTCTGAGGGAGAGGTTTCCTCCCCTGCCTAAAGGATGCATAGCGGCAGAAGCCAAAGATGGCTTCAAATACCTAGGCATGTACATTACCACTGATCTGAAGTTGAGCCACACCTGCAATCTCCTGCCCCTACTGCAGCGGTTAAAAAACTATGTAGAACATTAAAAGGCTCTCCCCCTATCACTGTTGGGTAGAGTTGCCCTTTTTAAAATGATGTCTTTGCCATGCTTCTTACATGTTTTGCACAATTCCCCCAATCCTGTCTCTGCGCCATATTTTAGGGCTATAGAAAGTGAGCAGAGGTAGCTACTCTGGGTGGGTGGACAGCCCCAAATATTGTTTGCGAAATTGGTGAGAGGGTGGTACGACGGGGGTGTGGGGCTCAGGGATATCAAAAAGTACTACTGGGCCGCACACTTAACAGCCATCAATCACTGCATGTACCGGCATTGCGATGATCCAGGGCATAGAATGGACAGATAGCTCTTACCAAGAGGGAATTATGTCAGGCGCTCAACTCCAGGCCCACAAAGCTACAGCTTACGGGACCCAAGGGGATTCTGTCCAGGTTTGGCATACTGGGAATAAGAGTATGGGCTGGGCAAAGAAAATCACACAGGCCACTCCTTTGTGGGATCCGGAACAATTGGGTACGCTAATAAAAGGAAAAGGGCTTCGATAGCTGGGACAGTATAGGAATATCAGGGTGGGAGACCTATCGAAGAAAGGGGAGGTGATATTCTTCTCGCTCCTCCATCAAGAATTCAAAATGGCAAATACAGAAAGATTTAGATACTTGCAGGTGCAACACGCTCTACAGGCACAAATCCCGAGGGGGGAGACTCCCCCTGAGGCCTCGCTGCTGGAGGACAGTTTCCTAAATGGAAATATGCCCAAAAAAGTGATATTCCTGACCTATCAGAATCTAATTAATCACACTCCTGACCCCCTCACACAACTCTGTAGGAAATGGGCAACGGATATATCAGAGTTGAACGATGATGAATGGCAGGAAACACTGGCCTCTCCCAAAGAAGCTGGTACAAATAAACATACTTCACAGAATATACTTCTCCGGGCCAGCACTGGTTAAGATGGGCTACAGGGGAAATCCTGGGTGTGGGCGGCAGTGTGGCCGGGAGGGCACGTTTCTGCAGATAATCTGGGAGTACACCCACGTTATTGGGTACTGGATGGGCTATTCCATTACATGGAGAAGGCTTTGGGATTGAGTCTGAAACCTGAGGTTAAAAAGTGCCTGCTGATTATTTGGGAACCTACGAACCTAAGCAGCAAAGAAAGAACATGGGTAACACTGGGTCTGATGGTCGCCAAACGAAATATCGCTAGAGTGTGGGGGGCAAAAGCAGTACCAACAGTGAGCGAATGGAAGAAAGATATGGACTGGTGCATGATAAGTTAAAAAACGTGTATGTAGCCAGGGGATGCCCGAAAAAGTGGACACAAATATGGTGCAAATGGAATGTCTCTAGAGGGAACAACTGTGCTCTACCCTAGCTCCATTGCCCCCCTCCTCACCCGTTGAACAAAGTCTTTAAAACTGGACTAATGGACTCTAAAATGTATAACCAAAGGGTGAATTTTCATATGAATAACCACCGTGATGCTTGAATTGCTGTAACACTGTCATCAATAAAAAGTTTTAACAAAAAAAAGTAGGACAAGTACTTTTAAGTTTGACACGCCCTGGTAGAGAAAAACTCTCAAATGCCTTTTTCACTACTGCAAGGCCTACCACTCCCATAGGATAACATTGCAGTTACCTTACTACATTTTATAAGTGTAATTTTCAAATGGGAACAGGTAACCAGATCATGTTTGGTGTTTCTGAAATACTGTGTAACTAAACTGTGTGATCCTAGGCGAATACCTTTTTGTTCATTTTCCCATGAGAGTACCTTCAAATACTAGAGTTCATGTATAAAAAAACTCTCTTTTTGTTTGGTGGAATAAGCTATGGCTTTTTGCGATTCAGGAAGGACATCAAGACCTGGCTTTCCGACTGACCCGGTCCTGCTCCCCTCCACCCCCCAGCGCCTTGAGACCCTCACGGGTGAGTAGTGCGCTCTATAAACCACTGATTGATTGATTGATTTATTAAGACTTTAGGTCAAGTATAATGTACATGCCTTTAGGTTTACCTAATAATATTGTCATCATAACAGGGGCAGAAACGTTTCTCAGTTCACATTTTAAATTATACCATTTCCCGCTGAAAGGCAATATCTCTCTCCATGTGCCCATACCAGGCGCATCACGCAGTTTGGTGCTTACTTTCACTCCATGTTAAAGAACAGTAGATGTTTCAGCACCAAGGCTAATGTGCTGCATAGCTAAATACAAAGAAGGTCCCAAAGGCGAGACCGATTGCATTGCAAATGCTTGTTTAATTTATCCCAGCTTCACAGCATCTGAGCAAAAGGCAAGAAGAGTATTCACAGGAGTGAAGTGGAAACAAGTGTAGATAGGTGTTGCCCATGATATGCTACACCCTGCTAGACTGCAAGTAAAGAAAATGTGCACCTCTTCACTGACTTCGCCATAGCCTCCAAATTTGTAAACTCATAAATCTTCAAAGCAAAGAGTGCATAACTATTTGGTCATGAATTCGATCGTCATGCAGGTTCCCAATTCTATAAGTTAATGCAGTGTTTTTAAGGCAGCAACATTCTCTTCAATTAATTCCATATTGCCCTGTTTCCTGTGGTAGCATTTAAATCTGTCAGTTTATACTGTAGGTTTCAAATAAGCATTTAAAACCTCCAGTGCATGTTGAAATATATCTTCTTGCCCTGGAAGTCTTCTTTTCTTTTCAATGTGATTATATACTTTTAAGCTGCGTGGACCTATACAGAATGAAAGTATTTTTTCTTTTTTTTGGACTAAGGTCGTCCTCCTTGAATGTGGAAATGTAGTACACAAAATAGTCTCTCCATTCCTCCCATGAGATTTATGAATCCCCTGAGGAGGATTTGAATGTTTAAGGCGGAGTGAGGCTAAACATATTATTCGTAGCTATTGTGTGTAGAAATATACGTATAGAAAGCACTATAATATAATAGTAAAAAAAACTTACCTTAAAGACCATTCATGCTGGATTCTCAGTGCAAGTGAAGCAGTTTGCTGGACATGTAATGTATAAACGTTTGCTGATAAGGAACAACCGATACACATTACGTTCTCAATAGAAAATGGCTAAACCCTTGACTCTAGTGTTGCATAAAGTATTACTTTGTTGTGACTCTACAAGGGGTGCTTCCCAGCCATGGCAGACACGGGTGAACGTGATTCAATTCAGCAGCGATGAATGGGAGTGGCAAGTTATTGTAGCCCTGGAAAACACTATTCAGTGTGCAATTGACATCGAAGTATTGCTTTTGGATTATTAACAATCTCATAAAGGGATCAGGGGCACAGTAGACACAGCCACAAACCTTATTTAGTTAATCACTGTTTTATACACACTGTACTAAGAAGAAGGAACACTTTTACATTAAAAGTATTTATTACGACAGGAACAATCGGTTTAGTAGATCTGAAACAACTGCACAGATTATTATAGAAACAGCAATAAGACATAAGTAACGAGAATAAAAATGAACGTTTCTAGCATTGTTAAAATGTCATTTAAGTTTCATGTAGAAACTAACACCCTAATGCCTACTTCTATTCACTATAATATGAGAGCATGAAAGGCAGACAACTTGCAGTCTTATGGGAAGAGATGCACTGCATACCTTTTTGACAGCAAAGGCTGTCTTAATCAGTGGAGGCGTGAAGACAGTGTTCCCTGTAAAGGCGCAAAAATACCCACTGCGGCAGCAGTCAGTCAGTCTTCTGGCAGGACTTGGCTTTATCACCTTCAGGCGAGATACAGCATCTGCAAAGTGTGAAGTGTGCTGGCAGCAGGTGAGACTGTGTCAGGCAGCATCTTGGGTGATAATTTGTGTGAAGGGCCTCTCCTGACAAGTGGTCAAGTGGTAGTCCTTATATGCTAAATCTGGTCAGAAAGTGGAATTTCTGACAGAAGTTTAGGAATGTCTGACACAGAATTTGTGCATCAAGGTACGCGTCTTAAACATATCCTTAAGAGCATATAAGGCAAAAGGACGTCAATTCAGACTACATTATTTTGGTTATACACCTGTATGTGTTCTTGTGAAACCTTGAAATGGTGAGGAAAAAATTTGACCCAGACGAATGTCACAGTAGATGTTGTAGTAAATGTCATTAATCGAAGAATTTGACGATATCACAGTTCTCAGAAAGATACGGCCTGGCAACTTCGGCGTTAAAAGGCAGATATGACAATGATTTAGCATAAATCAGGGAATATGGCGGTGTCCATATAAAGTTGAGGAAGATGGTGGCCTCCATAGTCCAAGATGGAGTCGGACCTTAGGGACTTTACTTCACTAGCACCTCCAGGTACTAAGTATGTGCCTGATGCAAGATGGAAATGCAAACATTTGACACATTCAGGCATTGTAATGTCATCTCATGATCATGAAAGGTACACTCACTCTCCAGTTGATGTGCCATAAGGTGCGTGAGATCCCACACGAACAGTGAAGCTGACATTGGTTTGTGCACAAGAACCCTCATGCACCATGATGATCGTTAATGGAGTTGGAAAACAAATCCCTTTGCAGGTGAGGGAAATCGGCGATTTGCACACATCCCAAATTAAAACCCACAGGTATAGAAAGTCAGTTCCGCCATAAGCCGTGTGCAGCCTCAAAGGTCTGTCAAAGGTCAGATGCCCGTGCACACCCAATGAGGCACCAAAGTAAATTGTCATTCGCATGTCGGGTTCCCGTACCAAGGTAACTCCTCACCAATTTGTAGAAAGGCTTCCCAATCCAAGTTAAATTGAAGTCATTTATTTTGTAAAATCAGTGTAAAATGGGTAGGTCATTGAAGCACACTCCTCCTCCTCCATCCTCACAGAACTCTAAGGGCATCAAAACCCACATTCTATTTGACATGTTAACATTCCAAACACGGCTTCGTTACACAGGGGCGGCTGGTGACATTTGAAGGTGGTGAGCTGTGGAGGTCCGAGTTGAGTGCCCGGTAGTGGTAGGGGCAAGGAGGTTGCGGGAAAACTGCAAGCCCCACACAGCCGAGGTGTGTGACCGAGGAAGGCAGAAAGCGGCATTACAGCAAATAGCCATCCGAGGCAGCATAGCTGGCTACACAGGGAACGAGAACCCCGGGAACACATGGTATCAAGCAACGCTGACAAGAGTGGCAATGAATACAGTTACACCCACTCAATTCGGCGCTGTAACACCCGCGCAACTAAATCCTACCGGAGCCATCTCAACGGTGCAAGGCGTGTGCCACCCACAGACCAATCACCCACAGCCGGGAGCTTCATCACCTAAGGGCTTGATAGCACAGTGTCTGCGGTCCCTCTACTCTTTATTCCTCTGTATATTCTGCCAGGGGCACTCACATACCTTGATGCAGTAGAACAGAACACACGGTCATACCTGCATCTATGAACCTAAACGTTAAGCACAGCAAACCATGTAGGTGTACACAGACCTCGAAACGGAGCTAAGAGCAATGCTGACAGTCAAAGAAGAATATTTAGCTACTGCATTTCACTGCAACACACCTTGTCAGTTAGTCCATGGCCTGATACCCAGAACGTGCCTCCTTAACGGGTAGAGGGGGCCCTGCGACATTCATTTTGAGCCGATGGTACACAGTTACCACACCCAATGATGAAAACGGGCGAGGCTGCAGGAATCCGGGGCCTTAGTTTCCGCTCAAACACAACCTACAAGCTTTTCCCTGTGAACGCAGATGCGGCCGGGCAGTTTAAACGATTATTGGGAGGCCAGGAAGGAAAACGGAACCTCTAAAATTGAAAATAGATCCCCATAATATTTCATAAAAGACCCCGCACTCTCGGTTCACATGCTAGTATAACCCTGCCCCACAGCGTAAAAGGTTTGCATGCATCACGGCACAGCGCGTGAAAGCGCGAGGCGCTACGAAGGCCCGCCACTCAGGTAACGGTGGGATAGGTTCGGCCACGACAGCCCCAGGTGTGTGTGTGTGTGTAATCTGCTGTTTGTTGAACTCCCTCACAGCACATCCCAGGGTGACATGGAACGAGGGAGAATCTGGAAAAAAATGAAATCAGCCTGGCTGGGGCGCCCTAGGATATAACTACAGACGTGCAGGTGGAGCCTCCACATAGTGCTTAGAAACTAAGTGGGCCAAAGATCTAGATCCCTATTTAGAGAGTTGTGTAGCTCTCCACAACTACCCGAGGTGGCACGGGGCTGAGGGCACAAAGCCGCACGGCCAAGCCAGCCTACGATAATTGACAGCCCGGTATGAAAAACGCACCCAGTAAGTGTACACAGACCTCGAAACGGAGCTAAGAGCAATGCTGACAGTCAACGAAGAACATTTAGCTACTGCATTTCACTGCAAAACACCTTGTCAGTTAGTCCATGGCCTGATACCCAGAACGTGCCTCCTTAACGGGTAGAGGGGGCCCTGCGACATTTATTTTGAGCCGATGGGCAAGTACGAGGTACACAGTTACCCAGTGGCGGCTTGAGACATTCGCGGGGGGTGTCGGGGGGTGGGGTCGTGCGTGGGTGCGGGAGAGTTTTAAAATAAAATAAAAATCCATTCCTACCTGACCAGGCAGGTCCGCGCCGCCTTGCCGGATCCGTTGGAGCCTACCTACTCTCAGGATCACTGCTGGCAAGTGGGTGGCAACCCCTCTCAGCCAATCCTGGCGCTGCAAGCAGTGCCATGATTGGCTGAGGGCCCGGTTACTCTCCGCCCGCCTGCCCATTAGGAGACCGAGGTTTGAGCCTTTGCTCAACCCTCGCTCTCCTAATGGGCATGCGCCAGCCTGTGCAGCCACTAGTGCGCATGACTGGGCATGGAGAAAATTTCTCCAACCGTCCCCACTCATGCGCACTTGTGCATTGTGCACTACTGCTGCATGCCTCTGGTGACGTCTGACTGACAATGCATGTCAGTCAACATGACGCCGGACCGCCCACCCCCTTCAGACTCTGAAGGGGGTGGGCGGTCCGACGTCATGCTGACTGACATGATTGTCAGTTTTCCCTCGCATCTCTAAACTTAAGTAAACTGAGAGTTTACTCAAGTTCAGAGACACCGAGGGTGCAGCTGCGGTTGGGGGGGCAACGCCCCAATGCCCCAATGGACGCACCGCGCCTGCCATTACCAGATCAAACCTATACATAAACCCAACACAACACAGATTTCATAAGGTTTATTTGGAAGTCTTACTTCACTTATAAAGTTTTATCAAAAATTTAGATTTTTTATCATACCCACTGTTTTTAGTGTTTGTATAATTTCATTTACATAATTCTCAATAAATGTAATGAATGGTGGAGTAGCGAACTATTAAGTGTAATGCTTAGATTTATTAAATAAAAAGGAAAGAAATCAGAAAACAATATGTCCCTCCAATTTTTAACTGAATGAGCAGGAAAAATATTTGTCATTGACCCTTGATAAATGGCTCATGTTTTAACCCAGAATAGAGCAAGCTGGTTGTTATGGTTATTTTATTGTTTTCCACATACATTTATGTGAAGATTTAGAGAACGTTCCAGAGATTCAACAGGATAAATCTGGGTGAAAAACGTGTGCAATAAAATCACATGTGTTAAAACTGTTTCCCTGCTAGTAAAGGTTGAGAGGAAAGAAAAAGGACAAGTAAGAAATAGCACCTAAATTATTTTCTGGGTCAAAAAAGATGGTATGGCCCATCCAAAACACCACCTAAAGCCTACCACATTCAAAAATTATCTTGAAATCACAAAATCATGACATGTAAACACAAATGTTGACAATTCTAACTATGTTTAGCAAGAAAATCTGATGTGCTTGACAAAATCCTTGCATTGCCGAAAGTACTAATATATTGCACAAAAAGTATTTCCCTCATCCTATGGTGGCTTTCAGTATCTAATTGAGAGGTGCTGTTGGCCATTGTCGATCTGCAGGAAACACCAAAAAGAACTGCCAGTGGATCAGTGTCAAAATAGAGTGCATCCAGTGTTGCTCATATCTACAGCCAACAGATGACATGCAGTTCACATCAACTAAGCAAACACTAATTAGGCTCAGCATCAAACTGTCTGACCCAGTTGAGGCCTAAGACATTGAAAACAGCCTGCATAATTTGGCATTGTCAAGCACCGTACACAGGGTGGTCATATATATGTAAAATCTTAGTACATTTGTAACAGCCATACTTCTAACACATATGGATACTCTTATCAACCTGTACATGAAGTTTAGCATCTAACTCCTAAACAAATGGCAGTGCTAGAAGTTGGTGTACATATCAATACCACCCCTTCCGGAGTTGGAAGCAACATACCTGATGAGTCGGACTACTGGTAAGGCAAACACATGTCTAGCCTTCATGTCGGTCAGTGGCACTGGCATTGATACTTAGGACATTGCATGCAATACAATGAAAAATATTAATATAAAATCAAGAATCCCACAAATGTCAGGGCTCAAAACAATTATGAAGTGATTCCACCTACCCTCATCAACCTCCCTCCACTCTCAAACTAAGCCCCATACCACAATCCTAACTAAACCCCAACAGCCTTCTCATTCCGCCCACCCAATTTTGAATTATCCCTGATCCATCTACATTCTACCCCTGCCCACTCCCCAATTAACCCCTAGAAAACATGTATAAGTAAACTATATCCCAGATGAAATATCACACACCTCTGAATGTGTACAGTTATAAACTTTGGAGATCACTGACCACTTTTTTAGTAGAGATGTGGCATGACTCAGCCAGGAGGAAGCCTGTGGGAGATATGAACAGTGAGGAGGTAAAAGGGGAAAAGGTTGAATGGGAAATGAATTTTTTTTTTTTTTTTTTAATGTGAAATTTTATGCGTTTATGTGGTATAAAATTTAGCGATTATACTGTTTTTTTAACATGTGTTTATTTAGGTCATGTTATTGTATACTTACTTTTATGATGAAAATTGTTATCGAATAAAGTATTACTGACTGACTGACTGAAATGAATGCCTCATGGTACTGCTTGCTTGACCAGTGGAAGGTGCCTCTATGGTAGCCATTCCACCCTCCTTTGAAGCAATGGGATGTGCTTCAGTGGCACCCAGCAAGGCAAAATGGCCCCCGGCAATGTTGCTGGTAAATTGTTGGATGGCATAAGTCATGCGCCTTATGGCCCTTTTGTTGGCCTTCTTCCCGGGCGAGTGCAGGATACAGTATCCATGTTCTGAACCTATGTCTGTGGCAGCTAGTGCTGAAAGGGGTTCCACTGATAGAATTCTTACCAGCTACATAATTTTTTGGTCAGGGAACCAAGGTAAACTCCAACTTCGACAATGCTCCTGAGGATTGGCTGGAGCATGGCAAGTGCAGCCTCCATGGCAGCTGTCATTTTGCCTATCTGCAGAAATGTCCACACTGTGTTGGTGTCAATCCCAGTTTCTTTGAAACAATACTCTCAAGACGCCCTCCTTCTGGCAGCACCAACTCTGAGTTTTATCTTTCACCAGAGTATCGGTATGGCCAAACGGGGGGATGGGAAATTAGGGTAGGTACTGCAGGGCAGGAGACCTGAAAAGAAAAAGATTTGTCAGCAATTATTAGTTCTACTTTCACAAAGAATTGTTTTTGCGATTCGCACAAAGAAAATGCTGCTTGTTTCCACTAAGAGGCTAAAGTCAAGAATTCAAGTTTCTCATGTTTAATAGCACAAAGTTCCTGATATTACTGATTCAAAATCCCCCAAGACACCTGCACTTAGCTTCACTCTATCTCATACACCTTCCCAGATCCTAAAAAGGCAGAATGGGAGGCCTAGCTTTCTCCTACATTGTGCCCAAAACATGGAATGACCTCCCTCTACACATCAGGGCCTCTTCCTTGCTTCTTAAATTCCACAAGAGGCTGAAGACCTAGCTCTTCAACTAACTACATAACCAACGCACATATAAACCTGCTCCACAGCCTGGATATCCTTGCCGGAGATAAACAGTGCTTTACAAATCCAACTAACATAATATAGAAAAAACAAAAGCTGTATCAGTTCTTTCAAAAGTTCATTGCAAGTTCCAAAACAAGTTTGTATATCCAGCAACAAATCTTTCCCGAGGGGAACTAGGCATTAGTTCCCAATGTGTCTCTCGTGTTGTGGTTGGTTCATCTCCCTTCACCAACCCCTAGTACAGGCCTAAGCATGCCCCCAACTTGTCATCTTTTCTAACTGCTGCTTATTTTCTTATTGCCCAGAAGAATTCTTGTTTGAGCGCCAGAAGGCAGTGCAGCATCTGCATGTCTGAAGGAAGTTAGGGGGAGTAAAGGCACCAAGAGCTTGAGGATGTGGTGTCAGGAAACATGTGCAGCCTTAATCTGTGTGAAGAGTGAAGCACCTATCTGGAACTGAGAGAACCTCTTGTGTGTTTTTGTCCTTGATGTCTTCTCCTTTCAAAACCAAACACTAATAGCAAACATGGCTAAAAGGATACACCCTCTTTAAATAGATGTGCCATTACAGAAGGTGGAAAAGGGAAACAACAAATGAGCCATCAGAGTCAGCACAAACAGCTGAGTCATCAGGGTCAGCAGGTCACTTGAGTGTGTTCCAGAACTGATGTGTACTGCCAATGGGCAATAACAATTGAGACATCAGAGTCTGCACAAAGAAATAAATCATCAGGGTAAACAAGTCAATTGAGCATATTTCAAAACTGGCACTGGTGCTAAAGGAAAACAACAAATGAGTTATCAGGATCTGGACAAACAGATGAGTCATCAGAATGAGAAGATGACTGGAGCATGTTCCATAACTGACATGTACTGCTAAAGGGAGACAACAAATGAGTCATCTAAGTCAGCACAAACAAATGAGTCAAACGGATCAGTAGGTCACTTGAGCATGTTTCAAAACTGACACTGCTGTCAAATGGAAACAACAATGAGTCATCGAGGTCAGCAGAAACAAACAAGTCACATAGTGAAGCCCATTATCGATGTGAGCATTAAAGCAAACAAAATAAAGACATTGCAGTAAAATAAGATATCTTGCTGTTTAACATTGACACATTATAGGTAAATAGATGCTAATGAGATGGAGTTTAATACTTGTGTATGTGACAGTTGGCTGTGGTGTTAGAATGTTCTGGAGGGTTCAACCTCTGCAACAGCCTTGTCCATTGAAAAATGATGTTCCTGGTGTTTCACTTCCTGCTTTCCTTCTTGCTTTAATCTTTCTCTGCCTGCGTGATCTTCACAGATATGATTGGGACAGCAACTATGATGCTCGACACAGTGAATGGTGTCAAGCAGCAGTAACACTTGTGGCAGTGCCTGCGGTGAGTGGCGCTCTCTTAACAGTGGCCATGGTGTGATAGCCTCTAGTAGCTTTAGGACACTGGCAACATGGCTTCGAGTGGTAGATGTCACTTATTCGGGTGTGCTTTTTGTTCCTCTTGAGGTAGAGTGTGTGATTCTGCTGACCCAGACGCCAACAGTCTCGATGCCTGCAATAGCAGAAGGAGTAGCAGTGGCAGAGTACTGAGATGTCCTTCTCCTCCCTCGTCTTCCAGGTGGTAGTGCATGTGTAGTTGAGAACTGCTCACTGATGCCAGTCTCAGTGCCAGCTACAAGAAGACCATGCATAATTAAAGATTATTGTTATTAGTAGTAAGTAACCATGGAATACTATATATATTACTTCCTGCCACTACCTTTTAACATTGGGTTACACTTTTGGTAGAAATTGATCTTGGACATATGTGTCTGTTGAACAACCTGTCTTTCCTATGTATTTTTTGTTCAATGGTACGTCCGCATGAGTGACAAATGTACGAGAGTATGGTAAGTGTACATGTTGGAGCAACACCAATGCGACATACCTGCCAGCCCAGCCTTCTGCCAGGGAAACATGCAAATGACATTGACAAAAATATATATCACCAGGCAATCACAATTTTACATTTGTCCGTTTCTTTCATCACTTTACATGTAGCTCATTAGCTGCAATGGGCTGTTGTTGCACTCTACTAGCTTTTCATTGCCTCCAGCCTCAGCTCCACCTTTAGTCCTCCCAATGCTTGAAGTGCTGATGTTGGAGTGTGCTACTCTCTCTCAGGGTTGGATCTCCAAATTTGGTGTTGTCCTGCCCCTAGTTGCCAGGGAGTCTTGGCAGTGTTTAGATACGAGTACTCACACCTGATGCTTCAGGTCTTTTCATATTTTTGGGTTTTTTTGCTATCCTTGATCATGCGTGGATGTGAAGATTCAGCACTCACCTTGTGTTCTGATCTCTTGCCACAGTTCCCCCTCAATCAGTGACGTAACATAGGCCCCCACAGCCCCTGCGGAGAAGGGGGGTCCCCAAGCTCCAGGGGCCCCCTCAGCAAAGTACCCTGACCTGAGAGCTACTGATTAAGTCCGGAGGGGGCCCTTCGATGTACCTTACAGGGGGGCCCCATCAAGTTTTGTTACTCCACTGACCTCAATATTGCACTCACTTTATGGTGGTGGTGGCCCATGAGCTTCAAGCAGAGGCCAGGTAGCCCTCCTGGAAGAGTGGGCAACTGCTTCTTTTATAATAAATGTGATTTGTTTTATTTATAAATTGTACATACATCCCCTTTTATAATAGAGGTTCACTTTTTTTCTTTCCTTATATTTCACGTTTTGATTTTCAATAGCCGATGGTTATCTTTAAATTACGGAAACCAGTAACCAGGAACTCCTCCTTATAACCTGAAGTCTTTGAGTCTGTCTGTATTTGAAGTGTCGTTTTCATAAAAGATATAATTTCAGTAGAACTCAGTCTTAAGTCAGTTCAGGAATAGAGATTTGTTTGTCTATGTGGGATCAATGACGTATTGTAAAAAGTTGACCTTTAGGCTAAAGTCGAATGAATACCTGGTAGTAAATGCCATTGCACCCTGGAACAGAAGGGAGAAACAAAAGCAAAGTATATTAACAGTACTTAAAGACATCTTCGGACTAAAAATATACAAGCAACTTGACTTATGTTTTTCAATCGATTGATGTCATTGTTGGGACGACCAAAGAGTTAATACAGTGGTTAAAACATGACTTTTTGATACAGCAATCATAGAAGGATGCCTTTAAATGTGGAATTCTACTGGGCCTGCACTAAACATTTCACTCTTGTTTTCGAGAGCCCTTGAGCGTTCTGAGTTGAAGGTCACAATGACAAAAAGACCATAGCAGACACACACATATAGAATTTCGGATACCCCACCTAAAACTGCGCTCGTTTCTCGAGAACGTGGCATTATAAAATGATATGTTCATATTTTCCTCGGAGGGGAGGGATCGCCAGTCTCCATGGGCCATCTGGAGTTGCGAACTTTGGGACAGCCGGTTAACTCAGTTCCTGAGAACACTGGGTCTTTGAATCTGGCGTTGTCTAATTAATTGCGTTCCCTGGAGGTTTTAGATAATCTTAGCTGAAACGTTGTGTCATCTAATTAATACAGATTTTTCACTCGGCAGATGGCGAGAGAGGAAGTGTGTAATATTTCTCCGGGTTTCAACTGCACAGTTGAAAGCAATCCTGCCACCAGACTTTTGTTTTTTCTGGAACTTTCAGACCTCACAGAGCAGTCCCATCTGCAACAATTTCCCTTTCTATTTGTTTAACTTATCATTCAAACATCAAAAGTGTTTTTTCATATTTAAAGATTTTTTCCGTGTTCCATTTTTTGATGAAAGAAACGTCACTACATCTTTTAAGTATTTTGCAATTTACTTTTCTTCCTGCTTCCACCCACTCACTGATTAATTATTGTTCTTAACGCCTTTACTTTTATTTGGACTTTTATTTTCCACAAGTAGCAATTAAACACAGGTGGTAAGAGAGAGGCACGTTTTAAGCAACCTTAGGCAATGCCAATCGTTTTGGGTCTCGTAGAGGGATAAGGTTTTTATCAAGCTGCACTTACACAACACTGATGCTGCATGGTAGGGGGTGGTGCAAGCTTTTCTAATAGTAATAATATTACGAGGTTCTCTCAAATATGTTAAACCCAGTCTAAAATACACGTGCAATATGTGCGTGTTTCTCTCCCAGACAAGAGACCAGGTGCACTACAGAAAGCGCCAGAGCCTGATTCCTTAACCTGAGCATATGTACAGCACGTGAACCAGCAGTGCAATTTTCATTCATTATGTGTTGTATGTTAACATATGGTGAGAACGTCGCTCACACTCAGTCATTCATTCTCTCTCACACTCCCTTAAACTACGTTACATACATTCTTATTAATTCTCCCTCACACATTTGCATTTAATTTTTGAATTTTTTTTGTTGAATTTTTTTGTATCCCGCTCACTTAAATTTAGTGACACTCGATACATTTGAGTGATGACATGAGTGGGATTGAGTGATGAGGGTGAGGCAGATGGACGGGGTGAACACGGAGATAGTGAGGTGACAATAAAAGGTCAATGCACGATTGAAGAGGAAGTCAATATATGAGAAGGAGCGAAAATGAGCATAGTTGAGCAAGAGGCATAGAGAGAAGGATGAAAAAGGAGAAAAGAGTGAGGTGAAGACAGGAGAGAAGGAGCAGTCAGAGAGCAAAGATGAGGAACAACAAAAGAGACTGGGTAAGGGTCTAGGGTATAGGGTGGCTGGCATATAAAAGGTAGGAAAGATGAAGAAAGAGGAGGTTGCATTTAGTGGTGACCTGGAAGAGAAACAGAAACAAATACTAGAGACAGGGAAGGCAGATGTTTGGAAGCAGCAAAACTAGACATTTGAAAAGAAAGCCATGAACTGGAAGTAGCCTTATTTTTTGTTGAAACATAGCTTTCAGCATCAGGTCTAAGCATTGCCAGAAAACTGACTTTCGGTTATTGTAGATTTCTTTTGTTTTGACCTACTATTAACATAAATACAAAAATGAGGACCCAAAGGGTAAAGTTACAGGAGCAGTGGGGGAGCACTGAGAAAGGTAAGCTGCATGTCACTCAGTAAAGCAGCCATTGAGTAATGTAACTGGCATTGGCTACCTCTCAAAGGTGTTAGCTGACTTTTGGTTCTGCCCTTGCTTGTTGCTGATGCTAAGCAGCATCAGCAAAAACAAGAAAAAGGTTGCTATTGATGTTGAACAGAATCAGCAAAAATAAAAAGTAAACAAAAGCTGCCCAGCACAGTATTATGCTGTGTATGTGCACTTGCATCACTAGATGTGCGGAAGTAAAATGTAATAAATTAAATGACACAAAAACTACCAAAATCCAATGAGTAGAACTGGAGATTAGGTAAAAATAGTGCCTAAACTCACAAAGCGCCAACTGTGGATATCTGGTTGCGCCAGACCAGGACAAAGCCACAAACTCACGTCAACTGCAATGGAGCATGGACGAGGTTAGTCCCATTGAGAATTGTACCTTATGTACTTGATGCCGTGTGTTGAACCACACAGTGGTGGTTCTGATGAGTTATGTAGGGTACAGCATCGAGTTGCCTTGCGGTCAATTGGTTTCGATGAGGTACAGTGAGGCTAAGTCCGCATTGAGGTGTGGTGCTCCGCAGCAGTTCCGACGAGGAGCTGTGGGGGCTGCACCGGGTTGCATCACACTGCATCAGTTCTGATGGAGTCCACAGCTGGGCTGGCATAGCACCTTTAGCCCCACTTCCAAGTGTCCAGGTCTGGGGAGGCACCACTGGAGGGGGTTAGGACTCATAACAGGCAAAGTCCAGGGGCAAGGTTCAAGGGTGTTGGAGCTTGTTGTGTCTCTACAGCTCATATCAGTAGGCCAGCCAACTAGTCTGTGGAGCCACTCTGGTGGTCCTTGTTTCAAGGGGCAGGTCCAGGCCTCATTCCTCAGGTAGCAGCGCAGCAGAGCAGGTGGGCAATCATTCTCGCAACAGAGCAGTAGGGCAGCAGACCAGTCCTTCTGAGTCTTCCATGGGTTCTGAACTGATCTGAAGTATTGCGTTGAGGGCGCACTTTTTATACCAGGCACCCACACTGAAGTGGGAGAAGTTTCTAGAGTTTCCCTCCAGAGAGGTGTCTGGAATTTCCTGCCCCCATGCCCTAATCCTAGTCTGTCTGGGGGCACAATAGGCTAGTGTGAGGTCCTTTGTGTGTGGGCTGGACCTGTGCCTTTGAAATCCAAGTGTGGTAGGTGACTATTCCGCCCCCCCATCCTACCAGAGGTGGTCCATCCTCACAACACCCAGACCTTCTATTGTGATTTTGTCTGGGAGGAATGCACAAAATTAAACTGCCAACTTCACGTAGTTTTGTGACGCAGGAACAGGCTGCTGACACTATATGGTTAGGATAAGAAGATGGCAACTGTCTAAAAGGGGCTTTTTTAGAATTGTGATTTAAAATCCACTTTAACCATTGCAGAGGGTTTTTAATTAATTGAAATTCCTCATCCACCAAACATGATTTTTTTACATGTTCCCATTCAAAAGTTATCACTTCATGTAATAAGGTAACCCAATGTTATCCAATGAGAGAGGTAGGCCTTGCAGTAGTGAAAAACGAATCTAAATACAATTTAAAACTACATGTCCAACTTTTTAAAAGCAACTCACCTTTCCCGATGGGCTGTTTAGGGCCTACCCGAGGGTGGCTTATATGTAATAAAGAAGGAAGGTTTAGGCCTGGGTTTAAGGTTTATTTTAACAGGTTGAAATGACAGTTTAAAACTGATCACATAGGCTGCAATGACAGATGTGAGACATGTTGAAAGGCTAACTTAAGAAGGTGGCAAAATAAGTGCTGCAGGCCTACTAGTAGGATTTAATTTGCAGGTGCTTGGTACATATAGTACCACTATACTAGCGACTTGCAACTAAATTAAATGTGGCAATTAGGTGTATTCCAATTTCACCATGTTTAATGGAGAGAGCAAAACTTTAGCACTGGCTGGCAGTGGTAAAGTGCACAGAGTCGTAAAAGCCAACGAAAATGGGATCAGGAAAACAGGAGGTGTTAAAACTAAACATTTGGAGATGACTCTGCAGAGAGGACCAAGTCCAACAATGGGTTTAAACCATATAGTTTATATCTAAAGGAGAGGAAAACATTTAAAGGTTCTCGAATCAAATGCTGACCCCCTTGCCAAATAAAGTTAGTGATCAGCGAGCAGAGACAGGGCAGAAGAGAACGATCAAGATCAATGGGGAGGGCTTGAAACAAATATAAAAATTTAGGCAATATTGACATTTTAACTGCATTGATCCTCCCGAGCCACGAAATATACAGGGGAGACCACCGTTTAATGTCTTGTTGAAGCTGCGTCACCAAAGGCGGGTAATTCGCTCTATAGAGGTCACCGAGCTTGGCCGTAAGGTGTACTCCCAGATAGAGTAAAGAGCGTTTGGCCCATTGAAAGGGCGTTTGGAGTCGCAGTCTGTTCGAGTCCGCAGAAGGGAGGGTGAAATTAAGTATGTATGATTTAGACAGGTTTACCTTAAGCCCTCGCCACCCGCTCGAATCGACGTAATTCCCCTTGCACCGCCTGTAGTGAGGAGACAGGCTCCGTCAGGGGGTAAGTAGTATATCATCGGCAAACAGCGATGCCTTATGCTCGTACCCGCTAAAAGGAATGCCCCGGACATCATCATTTGAACGAAGCCTGACTGCCAGGGGTTCAATACTGAGAGCGAATAAGAGGGGGGATAAAGGGCACCCTTGTCGGGTGCCTCTGCTCAGGGCAAAGGGGGCGGAGGGACAACCATTGACCAGAACGCGGGAGGTTGGGAGGTGGTAATTGGCTCGAACCATGCGGAGGATGGGAGCTCCAAACCCAAACTTCTGCAGAGTTAAAAAGAGGAAAGCCCAATCCACCCTATCAAAGGCCTTCTCCGCATCTAAACCCACCAGAATCGCAGGAATGTTAAACTTGGAGGCCTTCTCGATCAAGTGAATGGTGCATCTGAAGTTGTAATGCGTTTGCCTGCCCTTTATAAACCCGGATTGGTCCGGATGTATTAATTCTGGCATCAAGTGTTCAAGCCTCGCTGCTAGAATTGCAGAATATAATTTGGCGTCAAGGTTTAGGAGCGCAATCATGGGCCTATAAGAGCCGCAGAGCTGTGGGTCCTTTCTGGATTTAGGAATCACCGTGATCACAGCCTCAGCCATAGAATCCGAAACACGGGCATCGGACGCTATGGCCTGGAAGAGAGTCGTGAGGTGAGGGACTAGCTCGGAGGCAAAACATTAAAAAAATTGAGCCGTGAGGCCGTCAATGCCGGGGGCTTTATGTAATTTGAGTCTGGAGATAGCTACACATACCTCTTCCGAAGATATAGGAGAATCTAAGATGTCGGCCGCCGAGTGGGAAAGCTGCGGGAGCTCAACCTCGTCAAGAAACTGTTGTTGCAAGGCCATATCAGGAGTAGTGCCCTGATACAGTTGACCGTAGAAATCTCCGAAAATGTTAGCCTTAGCGATATCTGAGTGTGTGAGGTGTCCCCATTGATCCCGAATCCCCCCAATAAAGTCCCGCTCCCTCTTTACTTGAAGCTGACGGGCCAAGTGTGTGTCCACCTTATCGCCCTGGGCATAGTATGCTCGGCGTAGTTTCAACAGAGTGATCTCCGCTCGATTTGTATAGATGGAACGGAGTTTACCCCGAAGGGCGGTGAGTTGTCGCTGCAGGACACGTGCTGGCTTAGCTTTGTGGGCCTGTTCCACAATCTCCAACTCTCCCTCAAGAGCCTCCCTCTCCTTCGTCCTTTGTTGTAGGTCAAGTTAAGTTAGATGCACTTCCCTCTTAGAACCGTCTTAAAGGCGTCCCAATTATTCTGCGGGGATGTATCTTGGGGAGTGTTATGAGTAAAGAAATCTTCAATGGCAGCCCTGAGCTCCTCCCGGAGGATCGCGTCCCGAACGAGAGCCGAAGGGAAGTACCACCTAGAATGACCTTTAGAAGGACCGGTCCAGCTAAGGCCCAAGGTGATCACGCTATGGTCTGAAATGAAAATCGGCAATATCTGTGCAGCCTGGAGGGCCCCTAACAAGGATTGGCTAACAAAGAAGTAATCTATTCGGGAGTATGACTGATGTACTTGGGAAAAGTGGGTATAGTCTTTTGCGGTAGGATGAAGGAAACGCCAAGCGTCACATAAGCCAAGGGAAGATAATTTCTGTCTAACCCCTTCAGAGAAGGTGGCGGCTGCCGCCCTGTTAGCGCTGGTACTGTCAAGGGTCCCATGCCAAGCTAAGTTAAAATCCCCCATCAGGATAATGGGGCCCTCCGCAAATCCCCCTATCTGATCGAGAGCGGTGGAGAGAAACTTAGACTGACCCGAGTTAGGTGCGTACAGTGAGATGAGTGTGCACAGCATGCCCCGCAGCCTCCCCTTAACCATCAGCAGACGCCCATCACGATCTGACTTGACAGTGTCAGGTTGAAAGTTCGAAGAACTGAGGAAAAGTAAGGCGACCCCATTGTGTTTAGTGGTGGTGGACGAAGTATAGATTAGCGGGTATGCTCTGTGGGGGAGCCTAGTGACCTCAGCACGCAGGAGGTGTGTCTCCTGCAGTGCCACTACTTCAAATTTACAATCCACAAGATATTTCCAGATTTTCTGATGTTTCTGCGGTGAGTTCAAGCCTTTAACATTCCAAGAAGCTACATTAACCATCAGGCAAGGAACACTCTCCACCCCCTCCCATGCGGGCCCGCAGGTCCCGTCCACTCATACCCGGCCACTCTCAGTAGAATAGAATGTACCTCTCCCCAGACCATATCCCCACCCTCCGTCCCCACAACCACGCTGAGCTGAGTTAGGTATCCAGAAAAAGGAAAAAACAAACCCCCAAAATCACCACCGGAACCCCTCCCCCACACACACCCACCCCAACTTCCCCATAAACTGGTGCCCCGAGGGCCAACGAAACCTCAGCGTACACTTCCCCCAAAAACCATAGAAGAAATAATGGGTAGCATGGTCAAGGCCCTCACCCCCCGATTGTGAAGTCGTACAAACTGGGGAAAAGCATTATAGTGAATGGGAGAAAATGGAAACCTCAATGTCTAAAATGTCTTGAACAGAAATCAAGCACAACCATGGCGGCCCCCCTCAGACCCCAAAGGGCCGCAGCTGACGACACCGCCACCCCCGGTCAGAGAATCAAGCCGCCATACAGCCGGGAGTCATGCAACAAACCGGCAAAAGGGTCCCCCAGGAGAAAAGGACTACGTATCAACGGTTTTTGGTGACCTTGTGCCAAGATCCGGAGCGTCTCCCGGGAGTCACCGCCCCAGCCGAGGCCCCCGAAGCCGGGGGGGTTCTCCGCGGAAGGCAGCCCCAGGATGCGGAGGTCATCAGAGAGCTCAGTGACATGGTGTGTCTTGTTCCCAAACTCAAAACTAAGGCCAAAGGGGAATGTCCAGCGGTAGCGAATGTGATCCTCTTGCAGTTTGGAGGTGATCGGTCGCAACATTTGCCGGCGAGCCAATGTCGCGGGGGCCAGATCTTGGTAGAGAGAGCATCCATGGTCTTGAAAGTAGGCCTGGGCCAAAATTCCGTTCCGTTCGCAGAAATTGCGATATTTTGGCATTTTCGCGTTCCGCGGAAACCGCGAAAATGTCAAAATTTCCGCATGCCGCAGCTTAGCGATAATTTGTTTCTTGCTTGCGCTGTAAAAAAATACATTCTCGCGTGCGCAAGATCGCCTTACCTGAATCCCCGCGTTCGCCGACAAGTTTTCCCGACCCGGTCGCGTTCTCCACAAGATGTTGGATGTTGGTAGCCATTTTGCGCTGTCACGCGACAGTTCGCGGCCGCATTAACGTCATTTGTCACGCGATCACATCATTTGTCGCGCGATCACGTCTTTCTTCTCGCGATCATGCACTGCGCGAGTATGAGAAGATCGAGATCTCGAACACGTCATTCTACATCGCGAGCGAGAGGGTGAGGACGCGGGCACGTCTAATCGAACGCGAACAGGAGAAAGAGACCCCGAACACGTCATATCCAACACGACAGGGACAAAGAGAACGCGATCATGTCATTTTCGACACGCCAGCGGAAGTAATGTGAAGCTCGATAACTCGAACATGTAAAATTTTCAATTTGGAGAGGAATATCAGCTCTAACAGCATGAAACCTTCTGCAAATGCTGATTTTGGATGAAAACAACTCCTTACATTGATATTTGGCTGTCCTTTTTTGTGCAAGGAGTCCTTTTTTTAAAAGGTGGAGAGAGGGAGGAAGTGACACAGAATCTCCAACTTCCTGTTCCTGCCAGCAGGCTCCTCCCAGTGCTTTGTCCATCTCCTGCTCATTCTACCTTTGGATTTGGAGCTGGAAAGATCACTCTTTTTGTCTGCTGCATCATTGCAATTGGATTTGAGGATTTTTGGAATAGGATATTTTACAAGTAAGTGGTTGTTGTGTCTGTTTGATTGTGGGCACTGCAGTTGTTGTAAGTAACAACAATTTATTTGTGATAATTAATGATCATCATTCCTTTTTTATTTTTTTATTTTGTGGGTAGTAGTAGTAGGCCCGAGCTAGCCATGGGCATGGCCTCATGGGTGTGTGCATGATGAAGCAACTGTTCCTTTTGTTGTTTTTTGAATGTATTTCATTTTCAAGCACATTTAGGGCATGGATGGCATTGGATTGAGTTGGGGAAGTGTGCTTTTTGGGGGTGGCCTTTGTGATGTTGTTGGGCCTGGCCATGTGGCTGGTGGCCATTTTGAAGCCTAAGCCTGCAAGCTTGGCTGGTCTTGTCTGCCAACAGGCCTGCTTTTTCATCCACTAGGATCAGAGCAGGTAGCCACAGCTTTATTGATCAAGTGTTTTCTGTGTGATCTGTTGAATTTAGACATCATTTAGGGCATGGATGGCATTGGATTGAGTTGGGGAAGTGTGTTTTTTGGGGGTGGCCTTTGTGATGTTGTTGGGCCTGGCCATGTGGCTGGTGGCCATTTTGAAGCCTAGGCCTGCAAGCTTGCCTGGCCTTGTCTGCCAACAGGCCTGCTTTTTCATCCACTAGGATCAGAGCAGGTAGCCACAGCTTTATTGATCAAGTGTTTTCTGTGTGATCTGTTGAATTTAGACAACATTTAGGGCATGGATGGCATTGGATTGAGTTGGGGAAGTGTGTTTTTTGGGGTGGCCTTTGTGATGTTGTTGGGCCTGGCCATGTGGCTGATGGCCATTTTGAAGCCTAGGCCTGCAAGCTTGCCTGGCCTTGTCAGCCAACAGGCCTGCTTTTTCATCCACTAGGATCAGAGCAGGTAGCCACAGCTTTATTAATCAAGTGTTTTCTGTGTGATCTGTTGAATTTAGACATCATTTAGGGCATGGATGGCATTGGATTGAGTTGGGGAAGTGTGTTTTTTGGGGGTGGCCTTTGTGATGTTGTTGGGCCTGGCCATGTGGCTGGTGGCCATTTTGAAGCCTAGGCCTGCAAGCTTGCCTGGCCTTGTCTGCCAACAGGCCTGCTTTTTCATCCACTAGGATCAGAGCAGGTAGCCACAGCTTTATTGATCAGGTGTTTTCTATGTGATCTGTTGAATTTAGACATCATTTGGGGCATGGATGGCATTGGATTGAGTTGGGGAAGTGTGTTTTTTTTGGGGTGGCCTTTCTGATGTTGTTGGGCCTGGCCATGTGGCTGGTGGCCATTTTGAAGCCTAGGCCTGCAAGCTTGCCTGGCCTTGTCTGCCAACAGGCCAGCTTTTTCATCCACTAGGATCAGAGCAGGTAGCCACAGCTTTATTAATTAAGTGTTTTCTGTGTGGTCTGTTGAATTTTTAGACATCATTTAGGGCATAGATGGCATTGGATTGAGTTGGGGAAGTGTGTTTTTTGGGGTGGCCTTTCTGATGTTGGTTGTCTTAAAGACATGCTTTTGTTGTATGTGTCTGGTGTGTTGGTGTGCAATGCATGCACCCTGCAGACCTTTTTGGGGCCTGTGAATGTTCGTATTTCCATTTTGTTGCATTAAAAAGGCAGAGCAGTGTGCTTTAGCATGCATCCTTTACCTGGCTTTTATAGGCCTTTTGTCAGCTCCTGGTGTTTCCCAGGCCCCCGGCTTGTTTGTGATTTGTGAGTGTCCATGTGGGTGGTGGCCTTTTTTGGTGTTTGGACTGTGAGTTATTAGTGTCCTGCTTTTGCTATAGGCCTGCATGGTTTTCCTATTGGCTATTTGGCTTACTGCTTCCATCTATCCACCCCCTTTGCCAGCAGCAGCTCCATGGATGCTGAGATGCTCAAATAATTTAATGGTCCACCCCACTTTCATTACCTTTTTATTTTGGTGGTTATTATTAACTTTCCTATCCTTCCTGAGAGTGTAGTGTGTGGCTGTACACAGTCGTATAACATAGCTCTAGTTAAAAAAAAAAGTCATAAATGGCTAGACTATCTTTTGTTTGCACTAGTACAGTACTAAGTAACTGAACCACAACATCAAATGCAACATTTCAGTGATGTTCTTCTCCTGTCTTATTTGCTTTTAGGTGCACAAAAGACAGAGTAGGAGGTGTCATCAGCATCAGCCGGCTACCCGTTGTACTGCCAGCCAGACAGAAGTCCTGCTGCGCATCACGTCCACGTGTGACCAGAACTTGTTGTGCATCTGCGTCCTGCCTGACATCTGAAGAAGATGGCCCCAAAGAAAGGTACCAGGTCCAGTACCAAGAAAGTTGCCGGTGAGAAGAAGGAACAGAAAAAGGAAGTGCCATTAACCACGACTGGTGGTGTGCTGGCCAATGTTTTTTTTGGCACCAAAAAAGTTACGCCTGCAGCAGCGTTGTCCGGAAACCAAGCTGGGAGCAGCACAGCGGTCCAACCACACCAACCTAGGCCCAAGGGCTTTAGTGTCGCAGAGGTAGCCAGTCTACTAACGAGCAGCGATGTTGAAGAAATGTCATTACCGCAAAGTAGTACACAATCAAGTTCAACGCAGGTGCAAACTCAGCAGATCAGTGTGCAGCCGCCGCAACAAGAACAGCAGCAGCCGCCGCAACAAGAACAGCAGCAGCCGCCACAACAAGAACAGCAGCAGCCGCCGCAACAAGAACAGCAGCAGCCGCCGCAACAGCCCACCATAGTAGTTGTTGCTCCTGACGTAGGGGCATTTCAGGAAATCGAGCTTCTTGCAGACAAAGTGGAGCAAAGTCAAACCACTGTTTCAGAAGATCTATTGTCTTCCAGACCACCAGCAAGGAAAAGGAGGCTTAGTCCATCATCTTCTTCTTCAAGCCCCGCTTCTGATGATCGTGATGACACTTGGGTCCCACCAGCTCGGTCTGAGAGTGATATACGCCACAAGACAATGCTTCTGAAAAGGAAGGTCCCAGAAAAACTTAGAGTTATGGAGGTAGATGTAGAAGAGGGGGGTGATGATGTTGATGAAGACGAGCCAGTCATCACGCACATTACTCCCGCCCCAAAGGGATTGGAGACCAACATTCTCACCCTATCCAGAAAGGCTGCTACTGAGCGGGATGTAGCACGGATCTCACCAACACAGGTTACACCACCACTACCTCCAGCTGCCATATTTTCCAAGGCCCGGCAGGGACCTACATCCAGCTCAACCATCTCAGTAGGTAGTGGTAGTAAAAGTCACAGTGTAGGTGCACAGGGTCACACATTTTCAAACACCCCCTCAAGTTCATCTGGTGTTGAAAGTGGCACATCCAGCAGTGCCAGAAAGTTCTCCTCCCCAGTTTGGGACTTCTTTTCTGTTAGCGCCAAGGAGGAGAACGTTGCTATATGCTCAATTTGTCGGCAAGGTGCTCGGCGTGGTAAGCTTGGTACAAATTATGGTACCGGAGGTCAAGCAAGTCATCTCAGAATACACCACACTATCGTGTGGGAGGATCACCTACTTAAGTTAAAAGAAAGTAGAAAAAGTCAACCCATTCCAGGGATGGCATTATTTCACATACTCGTGGCGTAGGCGTACTCACCGCTGCCACTACATTATCCAGAATTCTTTGGGGTTATTTGCTAGTATGACGAGCAGTGTCGCGACCCACTACGTAAATTATTTAAAGCTCTTCGAGCGACTTTGGGCTGACGAGCCTGGTGTCTGCACCTGCGCGCCTTGAAAGGTACTTTACCTATATATTTTGGCAGTCTACTCGGCACCCCGCATACCTACCTGCTCCCTGCTGACGAGAGGCAATTACCTCGAAACACGTGTCCAGGGATGGCATTATTTCACATACCCGTGGCGTAGGCGTACTCACCGCTGCCACTACATTATCCAGAATTCTTTGGGGTTATTTGCTAGTATGACGAGCAGTGTCGCGACCCACTACGTAAATTACAACCCATTGAAGTTGGTCAGGATGAATCAGAGAGTGATATTATTGCGGTGGCAGGTGAAGAAGAGGGAGGCATTTCTAGCCCTGTCCCCAGTAGTGCAGTGGTGGTAACGCCCACATCCTCCTCAGTAACATCAGAGTGGCACCGCAGTAAGAGCCATACTCAGAGTCTGTGTGAGACACCAAGGCGACCGGCGAGTACCTCAATGAGACAATCTGTGTCGTTGAGCCGTAGTGGGTTAATGAAAACAGCACCACTAAGGAAAGTAAGCCAGCCTACCATTGAGAGCATGTTTAGGTTGGAGGGGCAGTTCCAACGCAACCACCCAACGGCACGATTGTACAATGCAAAGCTGGCTAAAATGTTAGCGCTGGACCTTCTTCCTTTTTCATTTGTGGAAGGGGTGGGTTTCCTTGAATTTGTGTCTGCCATCTGCCCGAAATGGAAAGTTCCCAGCCGGTCCTATTTCGCAAGAATTGCTGTTCCGGCACTACATCATGATGTGCTGGAATTGGTTGGACAAGCTTTTCAGAAGAGTGCTGTGCACAATATCCACCTGACAACAGACATGTGGAGCAGTTGCCAAGCCACAGATTACATGTGCATCACTGCACACTGGATCTCTTTTGTGGGGGTTAAAGATAAACTATATGCATGAGGTGTTGTTGACACAGCTGCGATTTTTGAAGGTACTCGGAAACATGCAACTGTAGCCATGTTCGCCATGGAGAAATCTCATACGGCTGAAAACATTTTACACGAGTTTCGCACCAAAGTTTTGGAATGGCTGCGGCCCAGAGGGCTTCGTATTGGTTTTGTTGCCACAGACAATGGCAGTAATGTACTTAAGGCCATGGAACTTGGTTCCTATTTCAGGGTTCCGTGTTTGGCGCACTGCATAAACATTATAGTTCAAGACTTTCTGAAAAAAGAACGCATAGTCAGCAATTTACTGGCCATCTGCCGAAGAATATGCACTCATTTCAGCCATTCTTTTAAAGCTCGGAAGCAGCTGAGGATCATCCAACGTGAATTTAGGATGCCAGTCAAGGCACTCATCCAGGAGGTGGCAACATGTTGGAACTCAACGTATTACATGCTTGATCGTCTGTACGAACAGCACATGTCACTCCATGAATATGTCTGGAAAAGAAGAGGGGATGCTGGTGCTACTGTTAAAGGCATGATCCTTGACATGGAGCAATGGAGCCTAATTAAATGCCTGACTGAGATGCTTTCTCCTTTTGAGGTCTTCACACGTGAAGTCAGCAAGGAGGACTGTACAATGGGCCAAGCTATCCCATTATTGCAAATGCTAGAGTATGAGCTGAATAATGTGTCTGAATCATACAAAGGTGTAGAGGACAGAAGGCAAGCCCATGACTTGGTGGAGAGCTTATCCCAGCGCTTAACTGAAAATGTAAAGTTACAAAATACAATTTTGTCACAAGAACATTACATTTGTGCCACAATTCTGGATCCACGTGCAAAATTGGGACTACTGAAGACATTCCTTGCTTTTTCCGACAATGATGTTGCCCGCTACAAAAGTTGTATAGCTGAAGCAGCCAGTAAGTTAGAAAACGAATGGCTGCTAATTGAAAGCCCGCAAGATCAACCCACAACAAGTACTGATACTGAAGCAGGCCATGCAGAATCAAGTGCAACTTCGTCGGCTGAGGGCAGTGCGGTTGGCTCACAATCACAACACTCACCATCACTATCGACTACAGAAACAATAACTGGATCATTAGGCCGAGTACAATCATTATCATTACAGGATTGGTATGTAAAGATGGGCTATTGTAAGCACAGTGCTGATGCACAGAAAAAACAGCACAAAAGCTTACCAGCAGCAACCCTGAACATTGAGCGGATGGTCCAGGCCTATCTGGACGACCCAACAGAGGTGTACGTTGATCAAAACCCATTGCAGTATTGGTATAGGAAAAGGTCTGAATGGCCACAGCTCAGCAGGCTGGCGATAAGCTATCTGGCTTGCCCTGTCGCAAGTGTCTCGTCCGAACGTGTTTTCAGTGCTGCTGGTTCCATTGTAACATTGAGAAGGACCAGTCTATCTCCAAAAAACGTGGAGAGGTTAACAATGATCAAAATGAATCAGCACCTCATACCACCGAATTACACAATACATGAATCAACGGAGGAAGATGAGGACAGCGGCTCAGGTGATGGAAGTATTGTGTCAGATGATTACCTACTACTGGCTGAACCCCCAGAGTTTGAGGACGAGCTATACTTCCCTGACAATTAGGCTCGCACTTACTGTCTTCCTCCCTTTTTTCCCCCTTTGTTTGTGTGTCTGTCGTTCCGGTTATAAACTTGTGAATCACAACAAATCCATTACCACCGTCTTCTACTCTTCTAATTTAATATACAAGTTTCAGGTGTCTGCTATTTGACAGTATAGTCCTCCGAATCCAGCTCCTCCGCTCCATCATACTGAATCTCCTTCTCAATTCCATTTCCCTCATGAATGATGATTGGATGATGGTAACAACAAATTCAAACTTTCCTAGTCCTTCCAAAAGAAGTGGACCATGAATCAAATGACTACTATAGCTATCCTCCTTTCAGAGCCGAGAGAGACTGGCCATTACCTGAAAATAAGATGGAACAGGTAATGATTGATGCCATGCATTGGACGCAGAGTCGCAGACTGAATGATTTAGATTTTGTTGTGTTTGTTGTTCCTGAATTTATGTAATTGTGCACTGCCACTAATCAACTTTCTACAGAACACTAGTAATTTCCCCCTTCTTGCAAATAAGAAATTGGTACTTCTCCTGCAGCTTGGTGACCCATTGCTTTTAATTCAATACAGGAAGGGGACTCACTCAATCTGCGTAATGAGTATGATTGACACAACAGCACCGTCCATCATGATGATGGCGAAATAGACGTCCCGTTAACTTAAGATGAGAAGGAACAGGTAATTATTGATGCCATGCATTGGACGCAGTGTCGCAGACTGAATGATTTAGATTTTTTTGTGTTTGTTGTGCATGAATTTATGTAATTGTGCACTGCCACTAATCAACTTTCTACAGAAAACACTAATTTCCCCCTTCTTGCAAATAAGAAATTGGTACTTCTCCTGCAGCTTGGTGACCCATTGCTTTTAATTCAACACAGGAAGGGGACTCACTCAATCTGCGCAATGAGTATGATTGACAAAACAGCACCGTCCATCATGATGATGGCGAAATAGACGGCCCGTTAACTTAAGATGCGAAGGAACAGGTAATGATTGATGCCATGCATTGGACGCAGAGTCGCAGACTGAATGATTTAGATTTTGTTGTGTTTGTTGTGCATGAATTTATGTAATTGTGCACTGCCACTAATCAACTTTCTACAGAACCCACTAATTTCCCCCTTCTTGCAAATAAGAAATTGGTACTTCTCCTGCAGCTTGGTGACCCATTGCTTTTAATTCAATACAGGAAGGGGACTCACTCAATCTGCGCAATGAGTTTGATTGACACAACAGCACCGTCCATCATGATGATGGCGAAATAGACGGCCCATTAACTTAAGATGAGAAGGAACAGGTAATGATGACAATTAATGGCATGCATTGGACACCTGACTCTAAGCTATTGGTGTTTGTGTTTGCGTTGTTTGTTTGTTGTGCACAAAGTGATATCAAAGTGTACTAGTAATCTATCTTTCTGTACACAATAAAGAATGACTCAAGTCAGTATTATTTATATTTCTACTCTTGTTGTGTCATAAAATTGTACTTATACTGCAGGCCGATCTTCACAGTCAGTCAGTAAAAGTATCAGAGATGATGATGATTAAGTCAGGACTCAGGAGGACGTTTCATCATGAGTGTCATAAAACGGAAAAGCCAAAAGGTAAACACTTCAACAACAACAACCACAGCAGACCCAAATGTCTGTGTAGAAGTTGAATAGAGTCTAGTGGTGGGATGACTGCAGTGCATTGATTTTACTAACTTAAACTGTAAAATGCTATGTTTGGAATGGATAATGTGCTTTGCGATTGTCCAACTCTTTGAGAGAAAAAAAAAGAATTTTAAGTGTTAACGTAGGATGTACTAATGCTAAGCACTGTGGGCCTGATCTCTCCTGTTACTGTTGAAGGTCAATGCTGGAAACAGACTAGAGTAGAGATGATGCATAGATGCCACCTCGGAAAGTGTTCTTGTTGCCCTACACCATCACTTGTGCATTTGTTTTAACTTTCTTTCTCAATATCCCCTTTGGTTTTCAATCTACAATTACAGGCCGGGCCTTGCCCGAAACTTTGTAAAACATTACAATGCATATTAATTACCTTACCAATCAATCACCTTTTTTATTTCCAGCCGGACAGTGGAGAGTGGCGAGGCAACACACCCAGGATTGATTGACGAGAGGAGCAAGAGGAATGCCGAGATGCAAAAATCCAGTCCACATTTTTGACCAGGATAAGACAGTAACAGTATCCACTTTTATCTTCTTTTAAATAATTTGATTATTATCTTGTATACAATCTTTACAACAGTGTGTTCTTGGAGTTGTTATTATCAATCATCATTAGGTTTGCTCTGTGTTTACGATTCTTCCCTACCAATATTTCAAATTTCTATTTGCTATCTGTTAAAGTATTAAGGCCGGAACAACAGAACAAGAACTAGAAGTGTATGTAATACGGGTCTCTCATCATCATGCATGCATTGCCTTTTTCTCCCTTAACATATGGATATGGTAGTCTTCAATGATTGTCGTTTGTTTGTCTATGTATGCATACTGTTTTTCTATGTCAACCCTTCCCAAAAACCCCCTTCCCATCCATTCAACAAACCCTAACCCTCTTCCCCCGGGCTGTGTGACTTATTTTCGAGGTGAAATAAATTAAATGTAAACCAATACTTAATCACACACTTGCTGGGGCGGATGTGGTGAAAGCAAAACTACTTCAATTTCAAGGCAGAGCGATGATCATCTTCTGATTGGCCACCCATGAGTAGGATATTTCAGAGGTTATTTTTTTTAACAAAGGAACATATACCTCAGCATGAATTGCCGGCATTGATTGGATTTGTTTGTTGTCATTCCTCATATACAGCACTAACTGTTAGGCTGTAGGCCTAGTCAAGTGACTCGACACAACTATAGTTTGTAACTCTGTCTAGTAGGCTATCCTCCTAACCACCATTCTGTTTTTTTGTCAAATATTTAAGCATATTATGCTCGGTAAGTTCTGTACTGTACTTCATTCATCTACTCCTCTAACAGTCTCTCAAAGGCGATTGACTGTCTCCTTTTCTTTTTTTGCAAATGCTGCCGCCCTGCCAGTGTCTACTACTACTACTATGCTACCACCACCACCACCACCCCAATCATGGCATGTGTGAAAAAGGAAACCATCTTCACCATGCAGCCAGTGCTGTGCCACAGTTGGACATAAACATCAAGCACCGGTAAGAGAGAAGTTTGGGGGAGGCAGAATTAATAATGGACATGTTGTCAATGATTTCATTTTCACACACCACTCCAAAGAATGCATAGACTAGAGGACAGACTGAAAGTACTAGAAGGACCAGTCAATGAGTGAGGTGTGTCGCATCTATCTGTTTGTGTCTTATACAGTCAGCCAATTAGTGAAATCAAACACAGGCTATGGGCGGCCATGCACCTGCAAGGAAACAGTGTGATGTAAAACAGTTACCCCACCTACAAAACATTAACAACATTGCAGGTAAAATAGAAAAATATATTTAATTTACCCTAACAAAAATAAACTAAACCCACAAAAGCTGATCCAACCCCCTCCCTAACCCCAACCAATGTCCATAGAAGTCCGTAACACCCAAACAAGTTCCCACCCACCCACCCAAACAAGAATTAAAAAAGGGGCAGAACAGGATGACAAGGACTAAGTGGTGGGGCGGGACAGAAGGAGGACATGCATCTGGCGCATCTCGTCCTCTAAACGGGCGATGCGGCATCTAAGGCCGCGGCAGTTGCAGCCACAGTGGGGGAGGGCACCGGAGATGGCACGGTGGCGGCGGGCAGCCGCCAGACAGTGGCACCGTACCGCTGGAGGGCGGTGGCCCGGGGCACTGGAGGAGGCTTGAACAATTGCTGCCGCAGTCTCCTCCTCCTCCTCGGCTAGGACCACCAGCCGCCGGTATTCCCGCTGGATTGCCTCCAGCTTCCGGCGCCGTGCCTTGGCGGCCAACTCCTTCCGGTTGAGTTTCGGAGTAGCTGTGTATCAAAAAGAAAAAAACAAGACAATTGTAAAATATACTCTTAGAAAAACAGTAGGACAAGGTAATTATTTATACACATAGTGGCATGGTAGAGTAGCACTATAAAATAAAGCACAGTAGTACATAACATTTTAAATGTCGCCCGTCCTTCTTCCTTCCACCCATCTTTCACTTTTTAGTTGAACAGTGCACCAGGTGCTCTTCTCCATAAAACTTTCAAAGCGGAGTTGAAATCAGATAGATGAGGCCATTGGTTACTCAATACTCCCGCTCCTATGCCAATTAAAGGGAATTCTAGTCTTCTAGTTCACTCTTCAAATGTCCCCAACAACTCATACTTACTTACGACATCGGATAGCGGGCGGACTTTGTCCGCCCGCCATCCTCATGCTAAAAAGGGTGGGGGTCCCGTGGGGACAATTAATTAGGATGATGCGCCCGGCACAGTGGCGGGCGCATCCTGTTTTTTTTACATTCTGGTTGGCGTTGCCGAAAGCAATGCTAAAATGTTGTGCTGCTTATCCAAGCACAACATGACGGGGCCCCGCACGGAGCCTGTCACGTTTTGCTTTGAAAGGCGGGGGTACCATAGCATAGGTAGGTACCCTCCATGGGGTCCCCCAAGCATACTCTGCAATGTCTGCATGCCTTTCCATGGCGGATGGCAATACCGCCACGCAAAGGTATTCCAAAATGCAGATTATATGGCTGGCGGTGTGTTCAGAGAGACACCACCGGCATAGTGAACCCTTTTCCGCCTGGTCGACATGTGGGGGGTCTGAATATTTTCTACAGGGATGGCGGTGTCTGCAGTGAATTCCAGCCGGCCCGGCGGGGGCAATTCGCCCACCATCCTAATAGGGCCCTAAGTCACAACTGTACAGTATACATATACATACTGTCAAGTTCAACAATAGTTAAGGATTATGAATCTAACTTACCACCGCCTGCCACTGGTGCTCCCACTCCCCCTGCCGCTCCATCGGTATCGGCAGCAACTGCCGCATCCTCGCCCTCCGCGTCGCCTTCTTCGCTGGCCCCGGCAGTGGTGGTCGGTAGTGCGCCTAGAAAACATTACACATTTGTTAGGCGTCATATACACCTCCCCCCTATTGATCAGTAGCAAGGTTGAAAAATGAGTTAATACTAATATACATCACTAGTACAAATCAGGTAGTAGTACAGTAGACACTAATAGTTATATATGATCATTATAGCCTTTGCTTAATTAGCCCTAGCCATGCTACCATTTTACCTTTGTGTCTTTTCTTTTTGCACATGTGACGTTACCTTGCAGCTTCTTAAGACACCTTTGAGCCCACATGACCTGCCTCACACTGCTACTGTCTGGACTCTAGTGTACGCGCTGCGTACAAGCAGTCAGCAAACATTAACAAGCCACTTTTTTAGGAAGTACTGGTGTACTACTGTTACTGTTAGTCCATATTGCTTATCCATAAATGCTACACTTTTTGGCACGGCTGAGAAATGCATGCAAGTTGCAATATACTAACGCACACCATTTCATTTTTCGCATTACAGACGCACGATTCCCTTCTACGAACCAGAGCTTCTGAATGATGCAACAACTACCAGTACTAGGTTCTTCTAAGGTGAGTGGTCTCTTCACTCACATCTTCATTTATAAATTTATATAAACTAAATTCCTAGGGGATGGTGGTGCTGCCTTCCACCACTGTTCAGTTATCATGATTTAATTCCCAACTGTATAAGTGTAACAATGTATATTGTTTTAATGTTATTGATTTTCCGGTTGGTGCTGCATTTATAAGAAAACAGTGTACAGACCTTCTCAAATTGAAATAAACATTTTGAACTTACATAGACTTGGTGGTATTTGGTGTGGACTAACTTACACGAGTGAGCAAATTAAAGTAAGGGTGGGCATGTGAATTGCTTCCACGACTGAGAGGTTGGGTGTGTTATGTTCTGGGTTGTCAACTTGTTGGGTATCTTGGGGGGAGGGTTCTGAGACCTAATAGTTATGACAAGACAGTACTATAGTCAAGTAGTGGAATGGTGGTGGGTGCGGAATTTCTGATTGAGGTGTGCAAGGAAGGTCCAACCTACCATTACCAACATCCTATTTTCTGGTGCAAATGTCTGTGTATGTGCAAGATCCCTACAACAGTAGTATGTCCTATAGGGTATCATATCAAAATAGTAATAAATCTGGTAGGGCTGTTGTTGCTGTGAATTTTCAAAGCCTCAAGATCAATAAGAGTAAAAGTAGTACAAGACGACAACCCAACGGATTGGACTCAATGGCTCGAGCTACTGGTGAATATGAGTTTTATATTACAAACTTTCACAAAGAGTGGCACTGGCCAACTGGGCAAGACTAGCTACTACAGTACAGACCGACTGATAGTATGTAGTAGTAGTAGTACTCAGAGAGTCATCATAGCGGAGGCAGGGATAAGATTTTTGAAACCGTACAGATCGAAGGATAATTGGTGGTAAAAAAATAGCATTTGGAAACAAACAATAGTTTGTGAAAAATATGGGGCAGTAAAAGTTATGGAATAAGAAATATTATTAAAAACAAAAAGACTTACTGGGGCCAGCAGAGGAGCCCTCAGCGGTGTCCTCCTGGTGGTGTTCTGCCTGTCCCGCCGACTGCCCAGTCCCTGTCGGTCTGCCCCTGGGTGCTGATGGACAGGAAAGATATAAGAAAGAGACAAACATTGATGGATGGTGTCAAACAAATACAATATTTTTCAACAACTGTCAAAAAACACTTATGTCAACAACAATTGCAATAACTCAATTGACCGATCTCATCTGGTCAACAAGTAATATCGGGGGATTCACAGTTCGACTACTCAAGTTACTATTTATCAACAGTAATCCAGTCTTCCATTCTGATTCCAGAAAACTAAGTTACAACTAAGCCTAAGTACAACGTACCACCCAACCTAGCCCACCTATTCCAGGCATGCCAATTGTACATTAAGTATGCATTTCCACTGTATTCCTCAACAATGCCTATGGTCAAATCATGGAGGACAGACACATCAACATGACTACATTTTTTGTATACACCAAATTTTGGTTTGATTGATGCTGATCTGCTACTGCTAAGTAACTGCTAAGCCTACCACCACTCATTGAACAAACTAGAAAAGGTTCTAATAAAGACTGCCGTACTAGCAGCACGTCACGTAACTGAGTGAGGGGGCATCACGCATACCACTAACAAATTAGAATCTCAAACAAAGTAGTGTACCTAAACATCAATCCGCCCCTATCTATTAGTGACGGGACAAAGTAAGGAGTGGACTAGAGTCACTGTAGCATTATGTAACTTAATTTCTCTAAAATAAACTCGTAAAGAATCACGCTAAGCAAGCGCAAACGCAAAGCTGCAAACAAGTAAGATTAGTAGTAGCGCAGAAGAGCACCATAATCACAGAAGACTTTTAAACGTTATTAACCTGGAATGTATTGTAAGCAGCAACATTCTAGCTGGTTGGAAGGAAAAAAAAATATTCGCAATATATAACACAGAGCAGAAGAACAGACACAAAGTTGTAATAATTAAATAGGTACTCACCAAGCCCCGGGACCTCCACTCCTAGCAGGTCCAGCAGGTCCTGCTCACGGTCCCGGATGTCGGACCACCGGTGCGTCAGCTGCGCCTGGGTGCACCGGACCCCAGAGATGCGCGACACTGCCTGGCGCACCTTCCCCCACCGCTGCCGACGCTCCCGGAGGCCGTACCCGGACCCAGGCCTGCCACCTGCTGCCAGGGTTGAGGGGAGGTGGCGCTGCACAAAGAAAATTAGTGCAACCAACTCCACCTCCCCAAATAAGGCCCGTGCCTGCACCCCTTGTGGGCGCCGCCTTCCGCAAGAAAGGCAGTCGCGGCTCTGGCTGCGCCGGCGAACAGCCCTACCCTTGGACATGGTTCTGAGGACGGGGGGGGAAAGAAAAGGTAAAATAAATAAAGGAGTAAAGGAAATAAATAGCAGTCAATAGAAAGAGAAAAAGTAGGTAAAAAAGTAGACAAAAACTAAAAATATAGAAGCAAGAAAATAGTTAGAGAAATAATAAGTAATAAAGATCCAAAAAAAGTGGCTATAAACAAAGGATTGAAAAGATTTTGGGAGGATTGAAAATCAGGCCCCAGAACCATGCAATAGAGTGAAAAACAAGATGGCCGCGCCCATTGCGACCACGTGCGCAAGTTCGCGCAATATTTTCTCCCCGAGCAAGCAAAAAGCAACGCGATCAAGTAAAAGCGGTCGCGAACAGGAAATATCGACCGCGAACGGGCGCGAACATGCATTGCGCAACCCGGAACAGGAAGTAAGCATCGCAAGAGGGCGGGAAAAGTGAAAACAAGACGGCCGCGCCCGTGAGCAACCGCATGGGTAAGTTGGCGACCCGCGATCACGCAAAAAATACCGCGAACAGGCGGGGATAAAACTTCCGCGTCTTCGCGATATTTCCGGCGTGTTTGCGGAGATTTTCAGCATTTTCGTGATAATTTGCAAAAGTTAATTTTGCAAATTCCGCCCACCGACACATCTTTCTTCTTCCTGGCCGCAGACAAGATCGCTTCCTTCACTTTGAAAGAATGGAGTTTGACCAAGACATCTCTCGGACGCTTACGCCTCCCCGCCTGTAACACGCCCACACGATGGACCCTGTCCAGCTTAATTTTCAGGCGTTGTGGGGAGAGGATTTCTTCGAAGAGGCCCATCACAAAAGCCTCAAGATCAGGCCCTTCCAGCCCCTCTTCCAAGTCCCGGATTCGAATGTTCTCCCGTCGGGTCCTGTTCTCCAGGTCTTCCTCCTTAAGGAGGACTTGCTGAAGCTGGGTTTGGAGCGCCTGCTGCGAATTCTGTACCTTGGAAGTAGCTGACGCCAGGTCCCTCGTCTGTTCCTCCACCTCCAGAACACGAGTGCCTACTGTGTCCACATACTGCCGGAGGGTGGTGAACTTCTCGGTGAGGTCAGCTTTCAATTGGTCCACCGAGGACCGCAAGTCGTGTTTGATCGCTAAACACAACTCGGCTTTGAAATCACGAAGGGTGGCCACCAGGTCGTCACGCGTAAGCGCCATAGCCAGCAGCGGTGCGGTTTCCGCCGGAGGGAGTGCCGTCTCAGGTGCCCGAAAGTACCGGGAGACTTTGTTGACGTTCTTCTTGGGCAGCATAAGGGCACCGCCCTACTCGCTCGAACTCTATGTCACCAGGATTCTCCAGCCCCCGCCAGAAGGAAGCATAACAAGAGGCCAAGGAGTATCACGTGCTCCCCACTCGCGATGAAGTCAGGCTCCCATCGCCCACTGTCCCCCGGTATGCTCTTGAGGAACAGAAAGCAAGGGGACCAGTCCCGTTGCAGGCTCCCAAGGGATTCCCCTCCAAAGTGCGACACACCGCTTCCTTGCACTATTGCTGGGAGGCTGATGCAACATCAAGGCTCAGATTTCCATGCCACCGCTGGTACCTGTCTCTGTCACGTCACCATCTTAGGGTCAGGCACAGCCCTTGTGAAACACTCCTTTCCCTCCAGTGCGGTGAAAACTGCAGGGCGCTCCAGTTGCGGGTGATGGGGCCCCAGGTCCCTCCAAAACTTCATGCAGATTGTCACCCTGCCGCCGCTCCTCAGTCAGCACATCTCTGCCATCGCCGCGCCAGTGTCACGGGACCCACGAAATGGCGGCAACGTGGGACCGCCGGCACTCCCCGCATCTGAAGGACTGGGCCCAGCAGCAAGCAGGACAGCGGAGCACTGCTTCGCCAAGGCACCGCTCCGGCAAAAGGAGAACCCCCCACGGCCTCCTCCCGCGGTCACGGCAAGTCACAGGAGTCCCGCTCAGGCCCCTTACTTCAGACCGCGGCGGGGCCGTGATTTCATGGACGCCGCCTCCTCAGCAAGATTGCGGAGAGCCGAGGCAAATCTCTCAGCGCTGGCAGGCCATCCGGCTCACGTACAGCCACCGACATCCAGGGGGTAAGTCCATTAGTCACCAGGCTGCTGGATAGCGGAGAAAACAATCGGTGGGGTCCAGAGCTGAGTCGGGTCACAACCGCTCCGCCATCTTACTTGGCCACGCCCCCCCTACAGTGAATCTTTGGATCATTGACGTGACCAAACATTAACTGAAGGAGTCTTCCTTGTACATTAGTTTAGCTCACTGAATCACCTTAATAGTAGCCATGCGCTTTTCAGCAATTTCATTAGCTTGTGGCAATAATGGCTAGCATAGTTTCATGATTTACACCCAACAAATCAACCGTCTAAAATTCAGACTATTCTATAGTGGTCTATAATCAGATTTAAATGTGACTGGTATTCCCCATTCAGCAAATACTTCAGCTAGACAAGGAAACATTTCCCTAACTCGGTCCGACTTAAAAGTCTACAGCTACAACTATGGTGCACCACATAAATAAGGTATGAGTATTTTCTCTTCTGGGGTTGGCTTTCCCATGCTTTGTCACAAATGACAAGGCTGGATCATTTCATCTTGTAAAATAGCTTGTTCCGAAAAAAGACCCCTTCCGGTATAAGCCTCTTTGAAGCTACAATAACCCTTAAGTCTTTCGTGGGCTATCACAACTATTCTTCAGAATATTAATTTCGGTACAGCAAAAGAGAACCTCTTGGTGTCTGCATTTGTTGCACTCTGGGAGCGCTTGTAGAATCATCTCACTAAACCATACTGGTTTGTAATCATACCTGCAAATGAATTTCTTTTTTTTCCTTTGGCTCAAATGCCACATTGCCTTCTATGCAACCTGTGTTGACTAGATTCAAGATTGCCTTCAGATCTTTAGATATCAAAGCCCTACAAAGGGAATCCCATTTTTCCTGCTCCCAGGATTTTTTGGCTGTGGGGATAGCCTTTCTATATATGGTCCGTTTAAGTTTGATAACCAGCCTGTTATTGGATTTTAAAGCTTAACCCCTTGAGTGCCCCGCCCTTTCCACGCCCTGTGCCGGGCGTTTCATTAGCGGGCGGGGCTCATGACGAGATAGTCTCGTCATGAGCACAGCGCAACCGCGGCCCATGACGAGACCATCTCGTCATGGGCACTCAAGGGGTTAAAGCAATGACAACTTTGCTTCCCGAAAATGAATGTAAAATGTATTAGTTAGTACTTTCTGTTAAGGGATATTTGTTTAGTTAGTATTTGCGCGAAAGTGGATGATTAGTTGAAAGGGATTTATCAGTAGCAACCTGTGGGAACAGATTTCTTTTGCTCTCGCCGGGCTGTGTGTTTTTCCCTGCTTGCAAAAAACGCCGTCAGGAACACATTTTTTTGCTCCCACCTGGCTGGAGCAGCTTTCTGCTCCTGCCTAGTATGAGCACATCAGTCTTCTCTGTCTGCTCTCTCATGAGCAGGGAATCCACGGTGTCCCTGGGGTTGAAGTCCCTGGGACACTGCAACAGAGCAAGCCCTGGGAGAAGGGTCCCTTGGGCCATGGAATGGCTTGGGGAGAGAGGCTACTTGCCTATCTCCCCCATTTATGTTGACGGGCCACGGGGATGGTGTATCTGAGTCCTCAGAGAAGCTCAGGAAGGCAGACGTGTGCACCCCTACCGCTTCCATTTAAAAATAACCCAGGGGGATGGGGTACTCGATGCCTCGCAGCAGCTCGGGGAGGGAGGCCATGTGCCTCTGTCCCCTTACTTTAATACAAGTGCAGGGGAAGGGGCCTCTAGGGCCTCACAGAGGCTTGGGGAGGGGGCCACTCACCCCCACCTCCTTAATTTAATATGGCAATGGGGGTGGGATCCCCATGGCTTAAGGCTGGGTGGCGCATGCCCACCCCCACCCTATTAATTAAAATTCACTGCTGCCCAGTCCTGGCCCACCCTAGTCTTTTTTATAGCACGAGCAAGCCCATGCTTTTTTTAAAAATAGTTTTACCACAGATTTGTGGATTTTTTTTAAAGGGTGGGCAAGCCTGCCTTTTTAAAATACAAATTATAACAGATTTGTTTTTGGTTGGATTCATTTTTGCAAGGCCAGGGACTAAGCACCCAACTCCTAAAATCGCTGCCTTCACATCTTTGCATCCACATATAATGAATCCTTAATTAGTGTTCACCAAATAAGGAACAAACTGTAGAAAACAATTCAAACTTCACACGAACGAACCAATAACATACAACTTAAACTAAAATAACTAATAGAACCCTTTACCTTATTAACACACCACTATAAAAACAGCACGAAAACTAAAAACTGCTACATTTTGCACCAAAATCCATGCTACAACTTGAAGAATATGTGCATTCTGTCCGATTTCCAGAAGAAAACCCAGAATCAACACTTCACAAACATATCTACAAATAGCTACAAGTAAGTAAAATACCTTAAAACTGTAACATTACTTACAAACATTAGGCTTCCACCCCATTGTTTAATAAATAACTGATACCTACCTTTTCATTTATAGCTCAAAATCTAGCTTCCACATCAACCTTGCAAAAGACAGCGAGGCTCCACTCCAATATCAACTTAATTGACACTAAATAAACAATATTTTAAATTGAACATTAAACAATCACTTTCTACATAACAGGAAAAGACACCCGATCTGACCCACACATCAACTGAATTAAACAGAAACCGGAAAAAAGAAATAGCACACTAAAAATTAAAAGGACAGAAAATATGTAAGTGTGAAATTTTATTAATAAAACTAGGGGTGGTTGATAAACTGCTTCTCCGGCGGAGTTCGCAGAGTTTTGCTCACTCCACGTTCCCTAACAGAATCCACTACAATAAAAAAAACTACCCACTTTCCACCTACCCTAGAAACCCTAAAAAATCGAAGTTAAAATAAGTCTTAGCTTAAAACTTGAGCAGCAGCAGGGAACTTGGGCAGATTGGTACTAAAATTACAGAACAAAGATTTTACTATAATATCCAATATAGTTAGATGAAAAATGGGTGCCTCATAAAAGTTTAAGTGAATATATCCCTATCAAAATGATTGCAAATGTTACAATAAATTTAAAATTTTTTATATATGTGTTTAAAAACATTGAATAAAATATATAAACCAATTAAGACATTTTAAAAACTGCAATACATACATAACAAAATTACTACAGAAACACACATTATAAAACAATTGCACTGATTAATATATAAAAATATATGTAAATAATGTTATTAAAAAGATTACATCCAATCTACTTCGTAAAAAAATTATAACCGAACAAAAAAAATGTAATAAGTAAAAAAAAAAAGAAAAATGTTTGTGGCATACAAATGTACAAATAAAATGACAGTGCAAAACATTTATATTATGTATAGCATTTTGATATATGTGTACGGAACAACAAAAAACGTATAACATGTTTTTTTTAGCAACAAGAATTAAAAAACTTGCTCGTAAACTATTTAAACTATGTAAAATGTGTATATATTTTCCCAACAAATCCAAAACCATACTGCAATCAACTACAACTATTACAAAATTGAAACACTTCCCTTATGTAACACAAATACATATATCACGCAAATATAATACATACTTAATTAAAATACTTACACAATAAATGAATATAGGTGAGGTTGAAATACGTTGGTGGAGTAGTGGTGTTCGCCATTAAAATTGCACAACGAATCTACTGAGTGCGGCGTTTTTCTTCAAAATACTGGAAAAGTGCATGGTTCGATGGTTCAGCCTACCGCTAGCACCCGCAGTAGAGCGCACCAAGCCTGAACCAAATTGCAGTGAATAAATAAATATAATACATTACTCTAACTGCAACTTAAAACCATCTTCAGAAAAGTATAGGACAGTAAATTGGTTATATTTACTATCCCTGCGCAAAAGGCAATCATCTTAAACACACACTGAGCAGTCATATTTACTATTCCCACCCCAGACTTAACCATCAACCTGTGCTCAGGACACTCCCGCGCCGCACGGCCACCAGCTGTAGCGTGTGCTACCTCTCCCCGTTGCTGCCCTCTGCCTCGCTGAGCCCGCCCCGCAGACTCCGCCCCCCGCTGTAGCTGCGTGCCTGCTCTGGTTTGTACATTGTTGTTTGCTTTTCCTATATTTTGTTCTGTTCCCTGTGTTTTGTTTCGCCCCTTGACTGTACTGTTCCCTCCTGGTGCCCCCTGTGCCCCCGCCCCGCTCCCCGCTTCCCGCCGCCGTGCTTGCGGCCACGCCCCCTTTGCCTTCTGTGCCCTCCCTGCTCCCGCCTCCCAGCTGATCATCCCTCCCTCCCACTTGGCCATAAATGGTGACCGCGCGGCGCAGGTGAGTGTGACCTGTGCTCAGGACACTCCCGCGCCGCACGGCCACCAGCTGTAGCGTGTGCTACCTCTCCCCGTTGCTGCCCTCTGCCTCGCTGAGCCCGCCCCGCAGACTCCGCCCCCCCGCTGTAGCTGCGTGCCTGCTCTGGTTTGTACATTGTTGTTTGCTTTTCCTATATTTTGTTCGGTTCCCTGTGTTTTGTTTCGCCCCTTGACTGTACTGTTCCCTCCTGGTGCCCCCTGTGCCCCCCGCCCCGCTCCCCGCTTCCCGCCGCCATGCTTGCAGACACGCCCCCTTTGCCTTCTGTGCCCTCCCCGCTCCCGCCTCCCAGCTGATCCTCCCTCCCTCCCTCTTCGCCATAAATGGCGACCGTGCGTACGCGCAGCGTTCACGCGCAGCGGGTGCGCAGATTGTGCGCCGAAGGCGCGCCAAAGGCAAGCCCGTCTGCGCCCGTCCGCGCCTGGCCCGCACCCAGCGCCCGGACCCCTGACCCCGCACACACCAGCCCACCCGCCGGACCTACAACTCCACCGAAATCAACGCACTCAACACCGGACGAATCCCGGGATGCTACCGAGCCACACCGAGACGCACCCATGGACCCTTCAGCTGCCACTCCTGCAAGTTCACCTGCAGCCGGACCTGCAACCCACCCGCACCCGCCAAGCCAAGCACCAACAGAAACCACCTGAAGTGCATCCGGCTCAACACCCGCTCCGTCCACAGACACGCCATCGAACTCTGAACCTCCTCGACTCGTCATCTCCAGACGTCGCCTTCCTCACAGAAACCTGGATGAACGCCTCCTCAGCGCCCGACATCGCCATCGCCATCCCGGACGGGATCACCCGGAGGGACCGCGCCAACCAGACGGGAGGAGGCATCGCCATCGTACACAAGAACACCATCCGCATCTCGACCAACACCGACGACACCCTCACAACCGCCAAACACCTGCACTTCCAGATCCACACCAACCCCAAGACCACCCTCAGAGGCACCCTCATCTACAGACCACCGGGACCACGCACACAATTCAGCGAAGACATCGCTGACTTCATCAGCCCGCACGCTCTCCCCTCCACTGACTACATCCTCCTCGGGGACCTCAACTTCCACCTGGAGAACAACAACGACCGCAACACCACCACCCTGCTGGACAACCTCGCCAACCATGGACTCAAGCAGCTGGTGACCACCCCCACCCACTACGCGGGACACACACTCGACGCCATCTTCTCATCCAGCAAGGACATCTCCTTCAGCCACGCCACCGGACTCCACTGGACGGACCACAGCTGCGTCCACTTCAGCTTCAGAAGAACCAGGATCCACCACCACCAGCAACAGGCTGCACGCAGAAGCTGGAACAAGATCACAGCCGACCAGCTCGCCGCATCCCTGGGCCAGGACCCACCCCCCATCTCAGCGAACCCCAGCCAAGCCACCATCAACCTCACGAAGTGGATCAGCAACTGCGCAGACGACCTCGCCCCACTTAGGACCCCACCTAGCAGACCCGGCAGCAGGAGAGCATCCTGGTTCACCGACGAACTCAAGAGCTCCAAGAAGAACTGCCGAGCCCTCGAGAAAGCATGGCGCAGAGACCCGACACCAGCCAACATGACCACCCTCAAGCTCGCCACCCGAAAACACCACCAACTGATCCACGCCACCAAGAAAACTGCATTCAAGGCACGACTGGACAACAACGCACACAACAGCAAGGAACTCTTCAACATCATCAAAGAGCTCTCCAACCCCAACGCCGGAAACAACGACATCACCCCATCTCAAGACCTCTGCAACTCCCTCGCCTCCTACTTCCACAACAAGATCGCAGACATACACAACAGCTTCAGCACACAACCGACGCACCCCACGACCGCACCAACGCCCCCCACCACCACTGTCCGCGCCTGGACCCCGATCACCACCGAAGACACCATCCGTACGATGAACTCCATCCACTCCGGATCTCCAACCGACCCCTGCCCACACCACGTCTTCAACAAAGCCGACGCCATCATCGCACCCCAGTTGCGGGACATCATCAACACCTCCTTTGATACCGCCACCTTCCCAGAGAGCTGGAAGCACGCCGAACTCAGCTCTCTACTGAAGAAACCATCAGCGGACCCCACCGAACTCAAAAACTACCGTCCCATCTCGCTCCTCCCGTTTCCGGCCAAAGTCATCGAGAAGACCGTCAACAAGCAGCTGGCCGCCTTTCTCGAAACTAACGGATCCCTCGACCTCTCGCAGTCTGGCTTCCGAGCCAACCACAGCACCGAGACCGCCCTCATCGCAGCCACTGACGACATCCGAGCCCTGCTCGACAACGGAGAAACAGCGGCCCTCATCCTCCTGGACCTCTCCGCAGCGTTCGACACTGTCTGCCACCGCACCCTAGTGCAGCGCCTCAGCAACGTCGGACTCCGGGAGAAGGCTCTAGAATGGATCATCTCCTTCCTCGCCGGAAGGACACAGAGAGTCCGACCACCCCCGTTCAGATCAGAAGCCACCGAAGTCATCTGCGGCATTCCTCAAGGCTACTCGCTCAGCCCCACCCTCTTCAATGCCTACATGAGCCCCCTTGCCGCCATCGCACGCCAACACAACCTCAACATCATCTCCTACGCCGACGACACCCAGCTGATCCTCTCCCTCACCAACGACCCCGCCACCGCCAGAGCCAACCTACACGAAGGGATGAAAGAGGTAGCCGAGTGGATGATGAACAGCCGCCTCAAACTGAACGCAGACAAGACGGAAGTTCTTAACCTGGGCTCCTCACCCTCCGCCTGGGACGACTCCTGGTGGCCCCCCGCCCTGGGCAGCGCACCCAAACCAACAGACCACGCACGCAACCTGGGCTTCATCTTGGACTCCTCCCTCTCCATGACCAGACAAGTCAACGCCGTCTCCTCGTCATGCTTCAACATCCTGCGCATGCTACGTAAGATCTTCCGGTGGATCCCCACCGAGACCAGGAAGACGGTCACCCAGGCCCTCGTCACCAGCCGACTGGACTACGGCAACGCCCTCTACGCCGGAACCACCGCCAAGCTCCAGCAGAGACTCCAGCGGATCCAGAACGCCTTAGCAAGACTCATCCTCGACACCCCCCGACACAGCCACATCTCCGGACACCTGAGAGACCTGCACTGGCTCCCCGTCAGCAAGAGAATCACGTTCCGACTCCTCACCCACGCACACAAAGCCCTTCACAACCAAGGCCCAAGATACCTCAACAGCCGCCTCAACTTCTACACCCCCACTCGTCAGCTTCGATCCAACAGCCACGCCCTCGCCACCGTCCCCCGCATCCGAAGAGCCACCACAGGAGGAAGGTCCTTCTCCTACCTGGCCGCCAAGACTTGGAACTCCCTCCCGACCCACCTCCGCCTGACCCAAGACCACCTCGCCTTCAGGAAGCAGCTCAAGACCTGGCTGTTCGAGCAGTAACGGACCCCCCCCTCCCCAAGCGCCTTGAGACCCTCCGGGTGAGTAGTGCGCTATATAAATGTCTTGATTGATTGATTGATTGATTGATCAAGGTGAAGGTTTTTGACACTAAACAAGTCATGTTTGATATTCCCACTCCAAACGGAACCATCTTGCGTAAGGTATTGGAAACTAAAGGGGTCAGATTTATTTTTCTCATTTCATAATAAAACATCTTGGGGGATGGTGTTGGATACTAAAGAGGTCAAATTAAGTATTTCCACTGCAAAGTAAAGCATCTTGGGGAAGGTTTTGGACACTAAAAAGTGTGAGGTTTACTATTCCCACTCCAATGTAAACCACCTTGGGAAAGGTGTTGGAAACTAAAGGGCTCATATTTATTATTTCGACTGAAAGAAAAATGTACAAAGTATGAGACACTACAAAACCATAATATTTGAGTAAGGCTCAAATTCAACACTTGGAATTAGGACTTAAGTATTGCGCCAAAAGCAATTTTGACTACGCCCAGAACAGGATCGTTTATATAAATTTACTCGAAAACTCAAATTAAAAAAACATCATCTAGTCAATCAAACAGCAAACACCATGAGGGCAAATATAATCGATCTGGGTGCTACTAACATACTCACGGCGGGCGATGCTGACACACTTTTAAACCTACAACAATTGGAATATAAGAGCACCAATGAGGAAACAGTAAGTGGCAGTCCAAGGGGAATAACATTTAGCACAGTACGGACAAAGTTCATGTCAAAATCAACATTTCAACCATTGGCACCTAGAGACTCCCTAGACATTTTTGGAGAATTAGTCACCACTGAAATAAAGAAACTAAAATATCAAGCATCAAGATCATGCAAAAAATATAACTATCAGCAAGAAGCATACAATCGGTTGATAAAAAAAACTACAAAAAAATGAACAGATCATTATTAGGAACTGTGAAAAAGGAGGTAATATAGTTATATGGCCATGCAAGGAATACATGAAGGAGGCAAATCAACAATTGGAAGACGGCAATTGCTATAAAAAGAGCAGTGTTCAAGCAGCTTGAGCGTCCTGGAATGCATATTAGTCCAAACTAAGTGCATGGCAAAGTGCAGGATTATTAAGTATGGAAGAATTTAAATTCCATAAAAATGAACATCCTGTCATGCCAGTCATATACTTCATCCCTAAACTACATAAAAATGCAACAACACCACCTGGCAGCCCTATAATTTCGGCAAGGGGTAGTCTATTGGAAAACACATCGAAATATATAGACTTCTACTTACAAGACTTTGTCAGACAGTTACCATCCTTTGTCCAAGACATAGGAGATTTCCTAAGGCAGTCGAATACTTTCCAGTGGGAACCAGACTACCTCCTGATGTGTCTAGATGTTACATCTTTATATACAATTATTTATCATAAAGACGGAATTAAGGCGATTGAACATTATTTGAAATCTAGACCATTACATCTTTTCTATCACAACAAAATTTTGGTTGCAATGACAATGTACTGTCTGAAAATAACAATTTTCTGTTTCAGAACCAGGTGTTACAACAAGTAAGAGGGGTAGCTATGGGGACATGTTTTCCCCCAGCTACTCATGCATCCACCTGGGATAGTGGGAGGAGATGGTTCTAAATAGAATACACAAAGGAACAGTTGACAGCCACGTGAATACATGGTTACGCTACATAGACAATTTATTCGTGATATGGCAGGGAACTAAGGCGATGGCTCATGAGTTTGTGAAGGAACTTAATAGCAACAACATTAACCTTCATTTTATCGCCACCATAAGTAGCCAAAAAGTATGTTTTCTAAACATGGAAGTCTATATCAAAGATTTCAAAATTTAAACCAGGCTTCAACATAAACCTGCAGCAGGTAACAGCATACTACATGCTAAAAGTCATCATCTCCAGCATCTGATACATAGTATCCCTTATGGGGAAATGCTGAGTATTCCACATGTATGCAGTACTGAGGCGGACTTATATTCTGCCCAACAATCTAGTAAGGCAAGGTTTATGGAGAAAGGCTATAAACAAAGTACAGTTGACATGGCCATTAAAAAAGCTAATAGCCAAGACAGAACAAAAATGCTAGGCAGAACAGCACCCAAACCAAGCACACACAAGGAGGAAACAGGATTACCAACAAGATTGATACTCACGTATAGTCAACAACAAAATACTTTGCGTAAGATATTCAATAGGAATTATACGCAGTGATTTGATAATTGGCAAAGAATTACCCAATAATCCACTCATCACGTTTATCAAAATCTAAGCATGATGCGTTGGTTAGTAGTAGTCCAGAAGTTAAACCGATTACCAATTGGTTGATGGCATGTAAGGGATTTGTCAAGTGCAACAACTGTCGGGCCTGCAGGTACGGGATCAACAGATCTTCTTACAATATCCCATTTAGGGATGATCCTATTAAGATTAAAAAATTCTTAACCTGTCGTACTGAATATGTGGTGTATGTATTGGAGTGCTCTTGTGGGTTGCAGTATGTGGGCAGCACCAAATTGCAGGCCCACAAGAGAATACTGCAACACATGAGAGCAATTACCAATTCTGACCAAACCTACTGAGTTGCAAGATACTTTAAGGAGAGGCATGAAAACAACCTGGAACACCTTAAATACTTTCTGATTGACTGTATCCCAGTATCAAGAAGAGGGGGCAACTGTGAGGCGCAACCCCGAAGTCTAGAAACTAAATATATTCTGGAACTAGACACCAAGACCCCCAATAGACACAATTCCAGTGAGGATTTTTTCACATTTCTATACATTGGTCCATCTAGATAGATACATGATAAAAATCCAAATCTGGAGATATGAATTCTTGTATAAACTAGCCCCATAAATATCTGATATATGCTGTATTCAGCATTATGCTGCGATATCAGTAATGATTTTAATCATATTGCACAAGTTGCACTCTTTTTGAACTAGATGTTCAAAAGTCCACACAATATGCACTTTAGAATCACTTAGCACTTTAATGGACAGGGTAAAATGCAATACAGGCCCACAGAGGCCAGCAATATATTCATAAAACGTATTGTGTCATAAACAGTCAATGGATCCACAAATATTTTGTATAAAAGACCTCATTCAAGGTGCATATAAAGTAACCCAGGAAAATTGGTTGAAGTGGATCCATAATGTAATACACAGATATCATTAAGCCATATCAGACGTACAAATGTGACATATCGATGTCATGTCTCATTATCCAATATGAATGTTTTTAAATTTTACATGGATTTGTGTCTTTTAAATATTTAAATACTTTTTAAAATATTTATTCTATTGAGACAATTTTACGGATTGACTAATTTATGTATTGTTGTTTTGCACACATACAAACTATTTATGTATGAATTTCTTCTCTGTCTATGAATAAGTAGAAATCACGTCTATAGGCACCTAGAACTTTAAATGGTAAGGTAACTCCGAGAGCGCGTCATGTGTTCAAGGCCGTTGGAGGCCGAAACGCATTATGATGGTCGTGTTGTAAAAAAACAAAGGTTACATGGACGTTATAGTTTTGTTCTGAATTTACTCACACAAAACCATAGAAATTCAGTTGTAATAATGGTTAGCTGGAGTAACTTTAACTCATGCTCTAAGGTAACTATAACTTGTGCCGCTGTCATGCAGTTTTCTCCTCAATAAATTTACTGCAAATGTTACAGTGATTTTATCAAAGATGTTATCAAGGATGTCAGGAGTGTTTTTAATATGTGGGGTAATTAGCAGTGCATGGCGAGGGCACGAGTTACAGTTACCTTAGAGCATGGCCACTGCAGAGGAGGAGGAAAGGGGAAGCCTAGTTGGTTTTCAGTGATTTCCTAAAAGCAGATAGTTCAGGGTATTTCTGAGAGAGAGAGGCATATTGCTCCACAGGGTGGGAGTCAGTGCACAAAAAGAGAGGCCTCTGCCCCTTATTCTCTTGCTACAGGGGGACAATGGCCACATTAAGGTCAGATGACCGGAGAGCACGAGGCGGCAGAGACCAGGCAATGCAGTTCTCCAGGATATGGGTCCCATTCAAGTGTAGTGTCTTTTGGGCGATACACAGTGTTTTAAAGTCAATGCAGCTTCTGGAGGAGCCCGAAATCAGAACAGGATTTTGGGAGAGAGAATAGCAGTCTAGCTGCAGTATTTTGGGCTATCTGAAGGGCTTTTATGGTGTGGTTTGCTCCTCAATACAAGACATTACAATAATCGAGATGGGACAAAATCAGAGGTGGCAAAATGGTTTGCCTGGTCTTAGGATAAAAAAAACCAATGATGTGTTTGAGGCTTCTTTGAAGACCAAACAGGTGCCTGTCACAGATTTAGCTCGGGTTTCAAAGGTGAGAGCGTCATCCATCCAGAATTCTAGGTTTTTGATGGCTGATTTCGGGGTTGGAAGGTAGGCCAGGGGAAGTAGGCCACGAGTGGTCATCCAAAGAGTGGGAGTTTTGCCTAGCATTCCTTTTTAGGTCGAGTCCTGAGCCAGCGCGCAAGCGCTGCTCTGGGGTTGATCTGTGGTAGTAGAGTACAGAAGAAAAGCCACACCCACTCCCCCATCCATTTTTTCATTGGCTTGTGTCTTTGTCATTCATAAATGCTGCCTTCCGATTGTTTTATAGGCTTGTTAGTCCCTCCTTATGAGGGCCATGTCATCATTTGTATCCTTCCAAGGCTACTGGCCCCTCTACTTCGAGTGTTGCACAGTATGTGTTTTTTACATTGTGAGCACTATTTTCTTCCTGTTCCTTCTCCCCTGCCCCTCCTGCAGTCTGTACTTTCTTCTCCCCCACCCGCCGCCCACATTCCTAAATCTGTGCCTTCTCGCTCGCCTGCCCCCCGCCCACACTCCTGTTTGCAATGCAATAGTTCTCGCGTAAATGGATTTCTATTGCATTGCAAATGCTTGTTTAAAGTTGTCCATGTCTTATGTTGCATTCTCAGAAAGTGAAAGAATGAGCTGGGTATCATCCACGGACAATAACGGCACAAGCCTGAATGATTTTAACAACCTGCGAGAGCAAATGGGTGTAAATATTGAAAAGAGTAGAGCTCTATGTACTCCATAGTGCAGAGGTTAAAGATGGAAGGGAAAAGGAGGGGAGATGACTTGAAAAAGCACTCGCTAAAGAAAGAGAAGAACCAAGAGAGCGCTGGCCTGTGGAGGCACTGTAGTAGTATTTTGTGAGACACCGTGTCAAAAGTGGCACTCAGGTCACGCAGAATTAGGGCCGATGCTCTGCCTTCATCCAGGGAGCTGCAAAGATTTTCAGTAACGGCTAGCAGGGCAGATTCTGTACTGTGTGCAGGCCTAATGCAATTTTGAGAGCTATCCAAGATGTGGTTCTCTTCCAAAAACGTTGTTAAGATGCAGTTAACATGCTTTTCCATTTCTCTGGCTAGGAAGGGTAAGAGGGAGATCAGGCAATCATTTTCAGGCTTCGTGGAGTCTAAGGAAATTTTTCAAAAAAATGATAACTGTGGCATGTTTCCATGGACCAGGTACTGAGGTGGATGAGAGGAAGAGGTTGTATGTTTCAAGGGAGGGAGGGAGAAGATGATTTTGGAGTTTTAAAATGAGAACTGGGCTGATGGGTTCGTCAGGTGAGCCGGATTTTACTTCGCTCAAAAGAAATTGTAAAGAGGATAGGCAAAGGGCAGGCACAGAGCATAGAATGGCCATTGGACTGGGGTATTCAGAAGGTGCAAGGCAGTCCTCCGGATCTGGGGATGAGCTGGAGGGGAAATGAGAGTAGATGTCTGCAATCTTGCCTGTAAAATAATCAGCAAGCTAATTACAGTGTTCAGTGGAGGCTTTTAAGGAGTCAGAAGATAGCTCTGGTTTTGTGAGGCTGTTAACTGATTTGAAAATGCACTTTGCAGGGTTATTGCTGTTGCAGATTTTTGATGAAAAATACTCTGCCATGGACTCCAAAATCTGAATATGATACGCTTTGCTAGCTGATCAATAAAGTTCCTATAAAGTGCTATGAAAAAATATGCACTACATTTCTTAAAATTGTTAGTATTAAAACTTACATTTCAGTATAACAATTTTTTTTATACAAATGTATAAATTAACAGATATTAAAGCACTTCTCTATAATAAATAAATCTCAAAAACATCTTACATTTATATTCAAAATTGTATTAAATATAAAAACAAATTCTCCAGTTACAAAAAATGCATAAGCGTTTTCAATTTTTTTTAATAGTAACAACAATTAGAAATCTATATAAAAATAAGAAAATCCTTTACAATATACCATTTAAATGAAAATATTAACATCTAGTATCTGGAACTCACTTCCTGCAGATCTCCGCTGTAACCCCTCTTTTTCTGGCTTCAAATGGTACCTTAAATACCTACTGTTCAGCAAATACTTTAATACGCACACAAACTTAGTTATGTTCCTAAAGATCACACCCAATACGACTAGACCCTTTGTGGTGGTATTTTGATTGTTTAAGCTCATTTTATGTCATTCACTCCATTAACTTATGCTGTTCTAATGTCCTCATATTGTAACTACCTTGACTGCCCAACATTTTTCCTGGTCTGTATATATGTATGTACTTCAATCGAATGATCCTGCATTATATGTAAAACGCTCTGATACCTTCGAGGTATAGCTGGCGCTATATAAAACCTATAATTAATAATAAATAATAAATACTAATAATATTATATAGAGAGTAAAAGTAAAAATTTTAAATTCAACTTTACATTTAAAAATAGACATTCAATAAAAAAATCCTATATTTTAGAAAATTACCCCACCCTTTTAATCTATTAACATCCTGCTACTAAGACAAAATATATTACCTTAAAAATTATATATTTATTATAAAATATATATTTTAATACTTTAATATAAGTATAAAAACAATCAAAATTAGATATTAAATTCAAAAATTGAAAATCAAAAATGAGTTTTACATTGCAAAAACATAAAACAAATAAAAAATATGGTTACAAATAAATATATCATTTAAAGCGATATTGCTAACAACAATATTTTTTAACAACAATATATTTCACAACTATGTTCAAAACATACAAAATATTCTGGTTTCACAATAATAAAAACTCAATATTTTGTCCAAACACCAAACTGTCTGCAGCACAGCCACATTGGGCTAGGGCCTGTCCTAGGGCCTGTCCGATTATAAAGGCAACTGTTTGGAAACTGGACATATGTTGCCTATGCAAGACAAACTTAATCTCCCACTGATCAACACAACTCACACATTAAACAAAAGGCAATAGTAATACATCAGGGATGCCATCATTTTCACTTCTATCTGTATTGCTCTATTGAGGCACTTTCATTGTTAGTACTGACCACAAGCCATTGATCACAATATTTCAAAGGTCACCACTGTCAAAGTGATTCTCAAATTCAAATAATATTCATTTACAGTAGTCTTGGCTCACAGAATCCAACAGGCTACTTATCATTCAACAGCACATGAGATGCAGAATGCCAGAGAAACAGAAAAGAATGTCAGATTAATCTGACAATGGTCTTTCCCGAGAGGGAGAAAAAGATGGCGCATTGACTCCGCTAAGGAGTGCACCCCTCGCAACCCTCTCCCGTTGTTTCTTCTGTCCTCAGCATTCCCCCCCCCCCCCGTTTGAGCTTCGGATTTTGTATGAATGAAAACCACTACTTTATGAGAGGGGAAAGAAAGTAGACTGTGAGAGAAATTAAGCATTGAAGATATACGGACAAATACAGAAGAGTGGCCGGTACCTTGAGGATGGATGTGCTGGCTTTGTTTTGCAGTCCCTTGCGGCTTTATCTATCTGAACGGGTCAGCAAGGTGGCTCTTACCCGGCTCACACATTTCTCCCAGCCTTCACCGCTCTAACAGTGTTCTTCGCCCCAGCCCCAGTCTGAGCCCAGTTATCGCAGGGAACTGCATGGCTCCACAACAACCCGCCCAGAAGTGACGTGGCTGTATCGAAGAACTTATAGCAGCATCAGCAGATCATGGGATCCTTGTAATAGGTAGGGATTCCTCTAAATTGATTAGAGAAGCAGCCAAAGAATCAGCTTCAGTGCCTCAGGTGGCCCCCAACTCTCAACTTGGCAAGCCGATTCTGTTTGCTGTGCTCCGGAAGGGCTGGCGGTCTGCTCCAGTCCTGTGGGTCAGAGAATTCCATCCCGGCATCTGAGATGGCCGATGTCCTCATTGCAGAAGTATAGGAAGACTAGGGCGTCAAGGATGGCTCCCTGGCACATTCTGCTAGTGGCAAAGCAACTCTTTCTCTCGATTTACAGGGGGCTAATGAGGGGGCTAGCCCATCTCCCATAAATATGAAGACCATCAAATAAGATATAGGTCTCTAGGAGCCTGTGTTAAGTCTGAGCCCGCTGGCTCTCGTGCACTTTTGTTATCCAACGCTTTACCTGGATCATCCACACGGCTACAGCTGTACAAAACTAACATGGGTTCAATAATGACAGATGCTGTAGACCCCAGTCTACAAGCTGACTCCTTGGCTGGCCCGAGTATCAGAGCCCACCGAGCTCAGAAACAATCGAACCTGGGTCTGAGTCACTAAGGGTGCTATCTGTGGCATTGGAAGTTACTTATTTTCCCTCAAACGTTTTGGCCAGTACCCAATCGGAGCCCCTGGTCCAGTGCACAGAGCTGATCAATTCAGAGGAGGTCTCTGAGTCTAATGCTACGAAGGGCAATACCCCGGTGGGGGTTAAATCTTCCAGAGGGAAAGGATCCAAAGGTACCTGAGGAGCTAAAGGTGGGAAAGGACAAGGAGGCACAAAACCCCCCTTTACTGCCGTGGGGGAGCGACTTATGGACCCTGTTTCGAGTGGTGCAATGGCTGGTTGTTGCACCAGTCACTTGCGTAAATGGGTGGCTTCCAAAGGAGAGGTTCAAGCTATCATCTCTCGACTGTCGAACTCTGGTAATATAGACGTCTTGGCGCCCGAGGTGGCAGGCCTAGTAAAACTCTCTCATGCAAGTCGCAACACTGCTGCTCCTTCTTCGGTTCAATTGGATAGTTCTGACTGGACCTTGGATGGGGCCCACGATTGTTCAGGCCCATTACTGCCACCTTCCTTACCAACAGAGCAATCTGAAATTGCGAGAGTGCCACCCACCTGCGACGTCAGACCTGAAATTTGCGGCGAGCCCTCTCTATCTCAAATTTTACAGGCATTAACTACTCAAAGAGCCGAGGCACAAGGGTACTATCTTCATGCCAAAGCTGACAGTCGGGAAATTAAACAGGTATTGGTGGATGATACTACCAAGGTTGCCTCACTGTCCTCGGAAGTCTTGGACCTGCAAGAGCGGATTACAGCAGTTGAAGGAGTCAACACCTCCACTGCAAGATTTGTTAAAACTCAAGAGACCCAGATGGCGTCTCTACAGGCAAAAGTCGAGGACCTTGAAAATTGACAAGGTCGAAATAACTTGTGGGTCTTTGGCATACCTGAAGGGAGAGAAGGCTTGGATCCCCGGGCCTATATAGTCAGCCTATTCCAGCAGGCATTTCCAGATCTTGCTGACAGGGACATGGACTCGCAAGTTTAGCGTTCACATCAACTACCCTCCTCTTTCTTACAAAGGAACCAAGCTAAGTCATCTCATCCTCCCCCAATACTGGTATTTCTAGGCAACTTCTTGCTCCGACAAGCAATGTACATTAAAACCCGCCCTTCCACTCCTGTTAAACTAAACACGATCTTTATATCCGTAAGGTCAGATCTTTGCAAATCCACAATGGACAAGCGGTGTGGGCTCTGCCAGTTAATCGATCCCTTTAAGACAGTTTGCTCACAAGTCTTCTTGCAGGAGCCAGCCCAGCTCAAGATTTTCAAAGACGGACGGCCACACTTCTTTTAAACAAAGATTGATGCTAAGCATGCTCACCTAAGATGGAGTCTGACTCCACTTAGTGCACACAAAAATGAGGGGCGAATATGCAAGGGCGCATAGAGGTCTTCTGGGAACTCCTCTCTATCTTTTCTCTGAGATATTTTTTTTTCATACGGAGGGGGTGGTTTGGGGGAGGGAGGGGGTATTGGCGATGGGGGGGGCTAGGGAGGTTGCTTTCTTCAAGCTGTCTGTCACCGACAGCAGGGGAAGGGGATGATTTCTTTCTGTAGGCACAGGGGGGTGGGTTTAGCTGGGTTAGGTTGGGGTTGGTATTACTGGAGAGCAGCTCTCTGTCAATTTATCGTAGGGTTGGGCAGGTGGGGCTAGTGGAGTCGGTCGGGTACGGAGGGGGCTAGGTAGCCATTTAGTAGTTGGAAGTTCACACTTAGATGGAATTTGGCGTGAGGATAGAATTAAGGGGAGATGGTTGAATCTAGCTCATGCAATGTTTGACTTGAAGTTTTTGTGTTGGAACGTTGCGGGGTTTAAGCAGGCTAGAAAGCGACGATTAATCTGTGAGGAACTTCGGGTATTTAGGCCACAAATATTGGGCCTAACAAAGACTCATTTAGCTTATAAAGATAGAACTGTGTTGAAGCAACTGGGGTGTGATGTTTTAACATGTACCTCACAGACAGGCTTCATATGGGAGGTTGCTATACTGAAATCCAGAAACGTAACATCTACTGTTCTGCGCACACTAGCCGACTCTAAAGGGAGATGGGCGACAACTCAGTTGTTGATTTCAGGACATAAAATTACAATCTGCATGGTGTATGGTCCTAATTGTGATACCCCCGACATACTTGATCATTTAAGTTCTGAACTATTGGGGTGGGATAGGTATCTGATAGTTATCTGAGATTTCAATTTTATTATGGACAACAAAGTCGATACCACTAATAGCAAACTGCCGGCTAGAATGTTCAGGACCCGAGCAGCTTTATTTGAATTATTGCGTATCCATCAGTTAGACGACGCTTGAAGGACACTGTGTCCAACCCTGTCACGGCACACTTTTTACTCATCCCCACACAAGCAGAACTCATGTATTGATATGATCTTCATTAGGAGCTCCATACTAGAAAATGCACATATAGGGGTCTACCCTAAAATCACATCCAACCACAATCCCCTGATATTACACTACAGAAGCAGCTGGGGGTTAGAGAGGCTTATCGAGCTTTTTCATTTCCCCGACACCTACTTAACAACCCAGAGTATCATGCGCATATTAGAGTAGTATTGGGGGAGTATTTAAGAAATAACATGGGCACTGCCTCCATTTCGGTGGTATGGGACTGTATGAAAACCTTCATTAGGGGGGCTACACTTCAGTTCATTTTCGCTCAGAATCACCGCCTAATTCAAGAGACAGAACAGGGTCGTCTTGACTAGTTAGATCTGGAATGGCAAAATGCAAAAGCGATTTTAACAAGGGACCCTGCGGAGCAGTCAATATTCTTGCAGTTCATAGAAGCACAGTCTAAGTTAAATATAAGGTTGACGAAGAAGGTAGCCACTAACTACCACAAGTAGAAAACACTACAGTATGAATATGGGGAGAAGGTTGGCTGGCTTTTGGCTATTCAGATCTCAAATAAGAAGGCTAGATCTAGTATCAAATGTATTAGAGGAAAGGGTGGTTCGGTCTATTCTAGACCACAGGACAGAGTGGATCAGTTGTTCTACGCCAAACTGTATAGCGAGTCACTCTCTTATAATAAACGCACTCCCTTAAAATACCTACAAGAGAGCCACCTATCACTGCTTAATACCGCAGAGTTGGTACTATTGCAAAGAGGCACAGAGTTAACTGAGGTGGAGGATGCAATCGTGTCTCTGCCCTCTGGCAGGGCAGTGGGCGACGATACTATCCCACTCGAGTTTTATAAAACCTTCTGGGACATCCTGGTACCCGTTTTCATGGAACTATAGAACTAATAACCTGCATCTCCAACGGGGGGTGCCCCCATATCCTGGAGTGTGACTAATATAGTCGTATTCCCGAAGAAGGGAAAACTGCCTGAGGACAGAAGCTCGTACCGCCCAATATCTCTGATTAACTCTGACGCCAAAATCTTTTCTAAAATCCTGGCTACCCGTCTGGCCCCCCCTTATCCCCTACTTAGTCTCTGATCGACAGCATGGGGTTGTTCCCAGTAGAGACACCTAGGCTCATATCAATACGGCTATCCCAACTTTTGACGTATCTGGAAAATTAAACAAACATATCGGGATGATCATGTTAGACACCGAGAAGGCCTTTGACAGAGTAGCCTGGAAAGTACTTTGGCTGACTATGTCAACACTTGGACTTGGTTCCCGGTTCATCTCTTTGGTACAGAAACTTTATAAGAACCTGGTAGCAACAATCAAGCTGAACGGCATTTTTCTTCAGCATGTTTTGCTGTTCAGAGGGGTACACATCAGTGCTGTCCACTTTCTCCCTTCCTGTTTGCCCTTTATATCGAGCCTTTTATAAGACGTTTGTTACAGAATGTGGGGATCACATATTCCGTAGGTGTAACATAATCAAAATGAGCATACTACCTAATTTTTTATACCTATACCGTTCAATCCCTCTGTAGGTTCCATCGTCTTTCATTAAGCATTTGGAAAGCACTACAGGTTGATTTATCAGGGTGTATATACATCTTTGAAGGGCCCTTAGTCTCATCAAATTGTCTTACAAACAGGGAGGATTTAGGTTCCCAGACTTTAAGTTTTATTATTTGGCCACATTCATCGTGTAGATCCAGAATCTGCTAAACGGGCTTGAGGCTGGTTTGACCTCACTGGCCTATCAAATAGCATGTGGACTATCCATCGAGTTCACACTCTGTAAAACGTCTGACCCTAAGTATTACAAGCGGGTTAGATTCATGGTAGTCAAAGATTTCACCAGAATCTGGCAAGACATCTGTTAGGAGTATGCTGTGCCATCTTTGCATCAATGCACGGTCTTGTGGGGTAATCCAACATTTCCTGATATATTCCAGGACTATATCGGAAGAGTTTGGCAGTGTAAGGGCATCAATAGATTAGTTCAAGTGGACGACGGTCAGGGGTTTCGCTCTTTCGCTGCACTAAAAGATGAGTTTGGGCTCCTGCATAGTTCCTTCTTTAAGTATCTCCAAGTAAGGGATTATTTCCTACAGGGACAGAAGTTGTCAGATATGCCATATTTGTTGGAAATACTGTCAGGAATATACGCAAACTCTGGTAGAGGCACTATCAGCATATGTTATCAAAATGTTTTAGTAGTAGCTTGCGACGATAGCTTGCAGATATCTACGAAATTAAGCTGGATGCTTAAAACCGACATATCAACTTAGGAAGTACAGGAGGAATTGGGTACTAAAGAACCGAGTAGTAGATTCTATCAATCTGAAACTGCAACAGCATAGGACAATGTTCATGTTGGACTATACACCGGAGCTTATTTCTAAGTGGGCAACATCTCAATGCTCTGCTAAGTCGTACTGCCCAAAATGTAAGCTCTTCGCTGCAGACCTAAGGCACATGTTCATAGATTGCCAGAGGCTAAACTTGTTCTGGAGTGATGTATCTTCAGTGCTTACATGCCACCTCGCCTGTGAGCTCCAGATCACTAAAATGGAAATCTTTCTTGGGTTTAAACACGAGGCTACTAGCAACGAGAGCTCATTGGCCACTATTATCATTGCATGTGCACGTTTATGCATTACAAGAACCTGGATAAACCCTATCAGCCCAAATGGCAATGAAGTTTGGGCACTGCTTAGACAGGTGTATGAGTCGGAATCAGCTCTAGCAAAGGTCAGAGGTCCCCGCTCTTGGTTAAAATTCAGAAGAATCTGGTCCAGTGTCCAATGGGATTAATTTCGTAACATAATCGTATCTTATGTAACATGACGTTTCTCCTTGCAACCTCGTTGTCTTTCCTCTCCTCCCTGTTTCTTCCCCAAATGACTTGACCACCTTTTTTCTTTCCTTTTGGCTGTACTTGAGTAATGTTCTAATTTAGAACATGTGATTATTCAAACATGTGTGTAAATGCCCTCTTTTTTATTGTTATTGCAGCACCTTGCAGTTTTGTATTTTGTTATGCTAATGGATATAAAAAAAACAAATGAAAAAAACCCAAAGATCTTGCCCTAAGCCAATGTCCCTGCAAGACATTGGTTCGCCACAAAAGATGACTGTCTGCAGCTTGCAATCCAAGAGAAACACAGCAGAAATTAGAGACTGCTAACCCCTAATCTGTTGATGTGCATATGAGAAGAGTGACAAGCTGTGCCGTGGTTATATAATGTCAGTCATGAATTGGCTGTGACATCAGAAGTTTGTCTCACCGAGGGGAACCATCAAAGTGGTTCAGGTGGCCCATGTTGGTCACCAAAAGTAGACTTTGCTGTAATGTCTGGTTACAAGGACTGGATAATATTGTCAAAAGCTCCGTGGGTGCATGCCTTCATTGCCAAGTGTTCAATGATCCTGACCGTCCAGCTCTCATAATAACTGAAGAGATTCCACAGCAGCCAAGGACAAGAGCAAATTAATTTTCAGGGACTTTTGCAATGGCCGTCACCTGTTCCTGATTATCGATTACTACTCCTTATAACCAGAGCTAGAGACTGAATTCGACATCAGAAAAATAACTAATTCCAAAGTTGGAGAAAGTGATGGCCATCCATGGTATCATCAAATATTTGAGAACTGAAAATTAATCTCTATTTCAAAGCCAAGACCCCTCTGAATATATTGCCTTAATAATATCACACTCATCAAAATCACACCTAAATGGCCAAAGACTGAATGCCTCAGGACAGCACCGTTCTGCCCCATCTAGATTGGCCATGCAGCAGGACGAATTATAGAATGGATGATCTATACTTTTCTCTGGGAATATAGACTGACTCAGCATCCTACCACAGCCTGGGTCCTTATCCATTTATGGTTGGGCCACCAGATCAATGATGCACTCCTTAATTTTTCCTCATGAATTTGAAGGTGATGAATAGAGACTGGCTAGCCAAAATAGGAGAAATGAGCATTGAAGCATTGGACGCCAAGCCACAAAATCCACAATCGGTATGGGTGACATGGGACCTGATTATGACTTCGGTGAAGCAGCACCGGGTCCACCCCACTGCCGCGCCGCCAAAGCCGTGGTTAGGCCAACCACCAGATTAGGACTTTCCTCATGTCTGGCGAGCTTTGTTTTTGATGTTCCCATGGTGGTGCCCTGAAAATGGGCATCGCAATGGGAGCGTCAAATACAGTTCCTGTACGGCATGGACTGTAAAGTCCATACATTGCAGGAACTGGTGTGCAAGCACACAGGGGTACAACAAAAAAAGGTACAAAGTTCCTCTGGTCGGAGAGAGAAGGAAGAGTTAGATTATCATGTGTAAGGGGAGGGGGGAGGGGGAAGACCCTTAGTTGGAACTAGGGCTCTCACACACCCAGCAAGCTAGGTGTCATGCTTCATCATTTGAGCCTGCCCCTCGTCAGGTCGGCGCTGCAATTCCTGGCGGGCTCCCACGAATGGGGCTCTTTGGCGGGGATCTTTTGTTCCTGCCGTAGGGTGCTGTGGGGGTAAGGGGCCCTAGAAAATGTAGATGTGAAGAAAATGTGTAAAATAGGTACTGTTGGTCCACAGACCATTGTTTTGGCTACCAAGGCACGAAACATGTTGATCTTTGTGAGTGTAGGGCATACATAACTAGTTGCATAATCACTAGTGCTTATACCCACCTCAATTTATTTTGGTTTTAATTAAGCTGTTCACCACGTAAATAAACCTTATCTGTGGACCAACAGTACCTATAAATGATGAAGCATGACACCTAGCTTGCTGGGTGTGTGAGAGCCCTAGTTCCAACTAAGGGTCTTCCCCCTCCCCCCTCCCCTTACACATGATAATCTAACTCTTCCTTCTCTCTCCGACCAGAGGAACTTTGTACCTTTTTTTGTTGTACTAGTTAATAGGGTATGTACACTGGACCTCATTAATCTTACCCTCTTGTCCCCTTTTTTGCTGACACAAGCACACAGGGGGGCACGTGTTGTGCCTACCGTATGCACCCCAGGGTGCAGAGGCACACTTTGCTTCCTCTCTGCGAGGGTTTTCATGGAGAAGGAATTGCCAAGAAAACCATGGCAGAGAGGAAACTCCTAATATGCTTGGCAGGACAGCAGCAGACCCGCCAAGCATATTGATGCCCCCTCACCGCTGTAACACCGCCAGGGAATGGCAGTTCCCTGGTTGCTGTGGTGGGGCAATGGTGGTCCGACGGTCCTAATCGTAATAGTGTAGTCGGGAGACTGCCGCCAGGGTGCCCCCATAAGTCTGGCGGCCCATGGTCCACCAGACTTGTAATTAAGCCATTAGTCGTGATCATAAACTCTCATCCTGCCAGCAAACATTAACTCGCATTTTATCTGACTCCGGGGAAAGTAAAAAAGGTGCAAGACACACAAGTGACCTGCAAAAAGGAGCACAGAGACTGCAAAAAGGCACATGTAATCCTTTAAAAGGTTTCCAGATTAGTGTTGAATGATGATGCCCTCTGTAGGTGTGACAAGAAGGCAGAGAATGCTATTCCTTCCAAGGGACACATGAGGTAAACTGGGTCCTGGAGGGCCTTATGTAGAACTGGGATAGCAGCACTCTTGATCCTGGAAGAAGAGGATGTGGCCTAACGGCTAGAGCGGTCAACCTCAAAACTGGGGAACTGGGTTCGAGTCTCGGCAGGGACGCTCAACATCCTGTGATTCTTGGCAAATCACTTAATCTCCCTGTGCCGTACAAAATGGATGTGTCCGTCTGTAACGCAACTGGTGCTCATGTAAAGGGATTTGATACCTTTGGGTTGAGTTTGTGCTAGCTAAAACTCAAAAAAGAAAATTGGATTATGTTGACTGTTTCCTTATTGTCATTTCAAATACCAATACAGATTCATTTAAATTATAAAAGGGTTTTGGGTGTTGAGGAGGATGATAAAGATAGTAGAGCAAATGCTACTAGTGGCCCGGTTTGGCAATCAGGCTAGAGTCTTTGAAGAATAAATGATTAAATAAAAGATCATAATACACAATATACTCAAGGTTTTCAGGGCCTAGAAAACTTGGAACTTCCTTTTTCTAACCTGGCAGGTGGACTTATTTGCATCATAGGCCCTAGAAAGAATTCAGGCAAAGTTAGCATTGTGTGAGATATCATAGCATTGTTTGGACTTGGACTGTTGCATCTCCACTCCGGCCCTCACCTTCCACTTTCCAAGGCAACTCTGGCATCAGCCCATACATATCCTGGAAACTTGCTCTTGAGGCACCATGAGCAAACGTAAGGGGAGCTAAAGTGATAGTAGCAAAGATCAATAAAGGCGGTGTCAAATGTTAGAGCATTTGAATGGTTGACTTCTTTACTCTCTTTACAAAATCTGGAAAAGTTTTTATAGCAAAGGCCAGGCAGTTTTGGAACCCAGGAGAGATGTGGCCAACTTGGGCTCAAGCAGAGAGGAGAGCATCAGGAGTGCAGTTCAATCTAAATGCTGGCCACCACCAAGGAAAAGTGGCTTGCCAGCTAGATCTGTGCCAGAGTGCCTCAAATCTCCCCTGCCCGAGATGGCCCACACATAGGATGATCAATGACAATGAGGCTCCTGACCAGGGCGAATCAGATGCTAAGGTAGCACAACAATTAATTGGTCCCTGATTATCTCATCTGTAGTATTCCTGAACTCACAGATTGTAAATAAACTTTAAGTGCATTTAGAAACTCATTGAAAGTCTTGACTTCCTTTAGTCTTCTGGTATAGAAATTATATGTTTCTAAAATGATGCTTATAGAGAGCTTAAAATCTTTTTATAATTTGAGTATTGCTCCTTAGAACTCATCATACTCATTTTCATCTTCTTATGCCTTTACTTTTGGATGTGCGGAAAGGATTTCGTGTCCTTAGGACGCAAAGGACCATAATGTACTTTCTGTACCCTGCTAGCCTTTTACGGGCATCTATGGCCACCATAATTGTCTGGATGTCCTGCTTCCATCTCTTCCAGGGTATGGAACGATCACTATTGTTTCGTAAACAAAATAATAGGAGATGGAACTAGCATGTTGCTAGTTGATATGGAGAGTAACACTCACAATAGGCCCGGAAGCAAATCAGAATTAATTTCAGTCATAGAAGTGTTTTACAGAGCTGCTTCAATACAGCGGAGCTCACAGATAACATGGAAATCAATTAGAGGACAAAACGGCTATCATCTACAGAATGAGACTTGGAACGCCCTGATAGTCTGATCTCTAACATAGATTAGAAGACTCTCAAAAGAGATTGTCCAAACAGGGGAGATGTTATTGAGTAGAGGGATAAAGGAAAGGCTCATACCTGGCAAGAGGATTCCTACAGAAGGTTCACTCATGTATTGTTGTGAGGAGCATGCAACATGTTCACTCATCGATGATTAAAGGCACACAGCCTGCCCAGGACAGTTAAGGAGAACAGTGCCCTGTAGGTGTGAGCAATGACTCTCCCAAATCTAGGATGGCAACACACCAGGAGACGGTCCCAAGACATGATGCATTCCTGACAGCAGTGAAGACAGAACGTCCAACAAGGCAGGACAGTCTCACAAATTGGCGACAAAGGTATCCCAGTAGCAATCAGGCGAGAGCCTTTGAAGAATGTTTTATGAACAAAAGATTGTATAATATTGTAAGGTAATGGCCTTTATATAGTGTTTATTAGCCTAGACAAGGAGTAGTAGTGCCCTACGTCGGAACGCAGTATCCAGAAGCCAAGGTTAGTGATTAATTCAGTATCATTGATCATTATTGGTTATAGGGATTAGACTTATTTGCTCACGAAAATAATTTCATGCATTCACTCCAGTTTCGTTTGTGGTAGATCAAATTAATAGGAGTTTAGTTCAATCATTAATAGTGCTGGGGAGGGGTATGTTAATTCATGCAAATGGTTGGCGGGTTTAACAGAAGCACTAAAGGAGATTAGGTATTGTTAGGGTACTGGGGCATGATTTTCAAGAAAGGAGAGGTTGTGGTATCTGAAATGAGTTGTGGACAATTTGCAGAAATACATTGATAAAAATTAAGGCAAACATGCATGTGACTCAGAGAAGGTCATGCTCAGAGAGGAGGTGTTAGAAGTAGGGTCTCTAGTTGGCAGAGGTATTCACTCTAGTTAGGGTAAGTGTAATACGCACTAAACGTTTAACTGCACTCACCCTCTGGTAGCTTGGCACAGAGCAGTCAGACTAATCTAAAGAGGCAATGTGTAACGTATTTGTGCACACACACATACGGTAACACAGTTAAACACCACAAAAGTACTCCATACCAGAGTAGGAAAATAGCCAATATTTATCTGAGAAAAAGAAGGCCAAAATAACAAAAATCCAACACACACAAATCTAAATATGATTTTTGCGAGATTAAATCAAAATGCAGTGCTTAGAAGTCAATAGCTCTAACTCGGGTTATCTGGTTATCTGGTTGCACTTGACAGGGGCAAATATAAAACTTCAGTTCAACTGCGACAGAGAGTGGACCGGATACAGGAGTCATGCAGACCTGCTGACAGTACCTTGGATGCGTTGATGCTCGGGGACGATGGGTTGACATCCAGAGGTGACACAATACTGTTGCAGGCGATGCGTTGGTTTCAAAGTCAGGCAAGGTCGTTGATGCGTTGATGTCAAGAGTGCCGGTTCTGAGGCGTCGATGTGGAACCGCTAGACCGAATGCGATGTGTCGATGAGAATCCACCCTGTGAAGGGGATGCATCGGAGTTGGGATGGTGTGTCACTGCCGTCTGTGAAGCTGTGTCCAACACTCACGCAGAAGCAGTACTTTGGAGGTACTGCAGCAAAGTCAAGGCTTTGGAGCAGGACCCACAGCAGAGGAGCCCAGGTGCTGGTAGCAAGATGCAAGATGCAAGTGAAGTCTTTGATATCCCTGAGACTTCCAACAGGAGGCAATCCCAACAAGCCTTTGGAGAACCTTTAGAAATGCAGAATGTAGAGAGCAAAATCCAGTCCTCTCACTCACAGGCAAGAAGCAGCAGGCGACAGGCTAACACAGCAACGCAAGCAACAAAGTTGCAGTCCTTCCTCGCAGCACAACAGCTCTTCTTCTTGGCAGAATGTCCTCAGTGCAGAAGTGTTCTGAGTATATGGTGTCAGAGGTCCAGTACTTAAAACCTTTTTAGTTTTTGAAGTAGGAAGACTTTAAAGAAATCTATTTGTAGTGCACTAGACCCTGCCCCTCCTGACCCTGGCTCCAGACATACTACGGGGGGAACGCAGTTCTTTGTGTGTGGACAAGCATGGCCCTATTAAGGTTCAAATGTCAGTTGCTCTCACTACTCTAGTTCAGGAAGACTCACCATCCTGGTGATGGGCTAGAAGGATATTCAGGGTACACATCAGCTCCCTTTGTGTGTGACTGTCTGGAGTGAACTCACAACGCCCAGCTGTCACCCTGACCTAGACTTGTATTGAAAGGGGCATTTTCAGATCTGCAATTTAAAAACCAACTTCACTAAAAGATGTGTTTTTAAGTACGGAGACACCAAACTCCAATTTCGCATCTGCCCTAAATTGGAAGTTACACCTGTGAAGTGTTACAAGGCAACTCCAATGCTAACCTATGAAAGAAATAGGCCTTGCTGTAGTAAAAAAACTAATTTAGCAGTTTTTTCCTGCCAGGACACGTAAAACTCCACAGCTTTTAAATACACTGCACCCTGCCCAGGACTGAACAGGGAGCCCAAAGCAACCCTGGTAATTACGTCGGACCAGACTCCTGGTGGGCTGGGGGGAGGAGGAGCGTCCACTGCTGCTTTTGTTACTGGGGTTCGATATTGCAGCACCACTGCAAAACTGGTCCCCAGTACCAAAACTGGCACCCACAGCTGCAAAACTGTCCCCCACTCTTCCAGCTTCCCGGGGAAACGCCCGATATCCGCTATGGCCAGACCGGCCCTGATCCTGCCCATGGGGCTATCTAGGGCCTACCTTAGGGGTGACATATGTAATAAAAGGGAAGGTTTGGGCCTGGCAAGTAGGTGAACTTGCCAGGTTGAAATTGTGGCAGTTTAAAACTGCATAGACAGGCTCTACAGAGGCAGGCCTGAGACAGGTTTGAAGGGCTACTCATGTGGGTGGCACAATCAGTGCTGCAGGCATACTAGTAGCATTTGATTTTCAGGTCCTCAGCACGTAGTGCACTGTACTATGGACATATAGTAAATCAAATATGCCAGTCATGGAGAAACCAAATGAAATTATGTTTTAGACACACAGAACATGCACTTTAGCACTGGTCAGCAGTGGTAATGTGCCCAGAGTCCTAAACCAGCAAAAACAAAGTTCAGCATGCAGTCAAAAACAGGAAGTCAGAAGCAAAAAGACAGGTGAAACAACACTAAAAGATGCCAGGTCTACCAGGAGGCATGGGAAGAATGGAAAGGAAGGAAATGTATATTTGAAAGAAAAAGGAAAGGCGACAATCAGAACATTGGTCAATTTTAGAAATATAGAGGATGCATTTTGATATAGCATGCAAGACTGGAGAAAGAAATAACATCAATTCAAGGTAATTCAAAATATTTTATTTCGGCCACCATTGCTATAAAAGTGCAAATACAATACACAAAAAATTTGAAAAAACAAACAACATTAAATTACATAACATTTTGTCAAAAATATCTCCAATTAAAAAATTAAAAACATTAATATGAAAATTAGTAAAAACATGTTAATACATCTATGTTTAGAACATAGTTTAAGTGGAAATGGCTCCCGACTTAAGAAAGGGGTAAGAGCTTTCTGGGCAGCATCCACATAGCCCGAGAAACTTAGCAACAGGTATAGCAAGGAATAAACTGCAGTCTGCCTTCAGCATACGAATTTCGGCTATTTGGCTACGCTGGCATAGACGCCTACAAGTGGGGGCTAACCAATACTTGCGGGGTCAAGCATAAGTGGGACAAACAAAAAAGACGTGACATACTCTAAGACATGGTGGAGCACAGGCGGCATGAATCGCAAGCCCCTTCAGACCAGCACTTTGTGAAAGCTCTCAGCGGCAGACTACCTGCTCTGAATTGAAAATACAACTTTTGGTCGCTGGGAACAGTCACTTGGTCCCAATATGGCTCATGGTCAATCTGGGCCTTAAAATCAAGAAATTCTCGGGCTGATCTACGAAGATCAGCTCTTCTTAAAATATTAACCTTGAATGCTGACCAATAAAGCTTATTCAGTGCAAGTTTTGATGGAAAAGAGGTTGTGGATGTGTGGGTCCTAAGATCAGGGGCCCCAATGTGCTGCAAGAACTCTTTAATGTGCAAGAACCAAGAAAGTTTGATGGAATGACCTGCAAGGATGACATCGTGGAGGGCAGATGTATGATGTGCAAGTTCTGGGGTAGACCATAGCCGCCTCCAGTATAACAGGGGACAGAGTTTGGCTTTATTGTAAGGCTTCTTGTACCCAGGCTCGAATAGAGTGGAACCAAAGAAGTAATAACGGGGAGCGATGCCAATTTTCAAAATAATATGTTTTCAGTGGAGGTTAGTGCATCAACATTTGCATTACCCCGTAGATCAGCCCCATAGAGGGCTGACCCCAATGCCCTCTAGTCTCATATAAAAGAAGGACAGGCCTCATAGGTTTGGTATAAGAGGATTTGTATTCTTTAGCCCCCATTAGTAGCTTAAGTTTTAATGCAGCTTTTGTCATGCCGGGCTTCCAAGACATGTTGTCGCTAAATATTATACCCATATAGGTAAACCTATGGACAATTTCTAGATGTACCCTCCCAAGTTCAAGACCTTTTCAAAAAGATTTGTGGGGATTAAACATCATTAGCTTAGTTTTAGTCATGAGAGAAACAACATTATTTGCATGTGAAGATAGTGCTATATTAGGTACTTTTGATAGGCGTCTGGGCCCTTTTGTTCGCTTAAATGACCTGCTGCACACCATTCCATAAAGGCGAAACCTGCTGTCTTTATCCATAATTGTTTTAGCAATGTTATGCTTCAGAAAGTGATTTTCAACCATGCACTCTTTTATCTCAGGGCCGTTGCTAGACTGCAATTAGACCACTGTTTCAGCAAGGAGAGCTGATCAGCTCAGGGCGTAGAGATATAAAGTAATGGCTGGATGCATATATAGGGAAATCTTGAGAGCTTTCAGCTGTGTTTGAAGGAGGTAGTAATATCAAGATCCGTGAAATGTTAGGAAATAGATGGGTAACTAATGGAACTGTTGAAATGGAGATTCTGCAAATGCTGGTGTGGAAGTCTTCTGATGTTCATCCTCAAGTCTGGCTCACAGAATTAATTACAAGGCAAATTAAGATCCATTTTGGATGCCTCTGTTTTGACACTGCACAGGATGGAGGGTAATGAGAGCTTCTTCCAAACAATGGAAGTGTACTGCCTGCATTCCTGTGGCTAGAGAACGAAGATCCAGACATTGGGGTGAGTGGGATGGTCATAGAGTTCCCCTTAGGTATTTAGACATAAGGGGTGGGACTGCAGAGTCTGTTGTGCAAGGTGAATGGGAGCCTTTGGGTGAGGCCCAGCCTTTTGGCTTCCTTGATCACACAATCATTTATGCTGATGACAGATAAGTGAAGAAAGCTTACACCTCTTTAGGCCTCTGTTTTGGGTACCCAAGGCCAGGTACATCCCTGCTGTGAGGGGCATCATTACACAAAGGAAGTGTCTGGAGAGCTGCATGGAATTTGTTAACCAACAACTAGGAATTCTAACACAAGCCAGCACACAGGGAGGGGGGGGGGGGGTTACAGCTCTTTTTCTGGTGATCATATTAGTCCCTGCAGACAATCACACTGTTCCCCAAAAATGATGGTTCATTGGAGGGCTAACCAAAACCCTTTTCTGCTACGGTAATTTGTGGGAATCCATGTCAGAAAATACTTCTCTTTAACACAGTGTAATCCACCCATAATAGCATATTGGCTTCAACATATGCTTTTCAAAATAAATAATTTATGCCTACTGCCTTTGTCATAACTTTTCATAATAAACATATCAGACCTTTGGATTCTAATATACCTTTTCCCAGGTGATTCTTCCTGCTCAAAATCAATCCTGCATGCAACACAGGCACCCTTGCACAGTGGTGCAAGTGCCTGCATTGGCACTAGGCTGCCAAAAGGGTGCCAGTAAATGGAAAAGGACAGGAATGCGCCACATTGCCTTAAATAAGGCACATTCCTGCTCTCTCCCTGTCATGCAACGCAGCACAGCAAGGTGACATGCTGCGCTGCATGCGTGACTTCTTCATAAATGAGCCCCATTGCTTATAAAATACAAAATATGTTCATCAGAATAAAGCCCAGACATAGATGTTGGGACGCCAAGTGGGAGGAGTGCTCAAGAGTGTGCTAATCATTCAGCAATCCTGCCTGAGTCTACGGTCCTGTCGTTTGGTATGCTAGTGCTCTAATGTCTGACATTGACCTTTTACATAGCATTCTCTCAGCTATCAAACAGATCAGCTTGATACTGCTGGAGGGCTAATCTACAGCTATCATCATAAATTATTAACTTTTTTAGGTATTCCCCTTCTTGAATTATGTACATTAGTTTCTCCAGGTTTATGTTTCAAATACATATGCACATTTGTTAATTCCTTATGCATTGCAACGTAATAATTCAGCTTGCTTGAAGATATTCATATCGTTTCTTTATATCTGCAATTTCTTTCCCAGTGATTGTTTTATAAAATTAAACAAAGCTTGATAGAAATTGATATCTGGACTGATCACTTATTGTTCGAACAATAGGCAAGGTTTCGAAGCATGTAAGTAAGTAAAGGGCTGCAAGGACTTTACTACTATGAAACTTGATTATGCCTCTTTTGGTGCTAAGTTTAGCTTAGTCACCCAAGAGAAAAAAGGGTTTAGGAATATTGATGTAAAGAAGTGTAATGATAACATCATAATGTTACAATATTTTCCATTATTTTGCCTCCTGACAATTATTATTGACACAATCTGTTTAATTTTTCCAGTAGTTTCTACTCCTATTGTGTGCACTAAGATAGGATTGTGATTTTAATAAATCTTGAAAATGTGTTCCTGGTTTCGTACTGTTCTTGAGTGTGTCTATTCATGGTGAAAGATGGTTTGTGTTCCTCTGATTGTCCCTGTGAGGTCTTTCAGCACTGATTGTTACCTAAAATGCAACTCATTCAAGTATCGTGCAGTGGATTGTGGGGTGGGTGCACTGGATTTTCTGTCTTATTTTGGTGCACTGCCCAAGTCCTCAATGTCAAAGACTTTAGAGAACCCAATTCTGGGCCGTGCACTAGAAAGACCCCCAGAAAGTATATCATCGCCATCATCCCAGAGATTCAGTGACTATATGCAGTGCTATCGACGTTAATGTGAATTCATCTAACGTTTTGCTTTCAGCTAATATATTTGTGAGAACAGCACTGTCATACATGAGTGGCACTAAAGTAGATGGTTGATTCTGCCCATGTTTGGAACGCTGTTGGTTTTATCATAGCGCTGTCATCTTGTGAATACAAGGGGATTTTCCTGTGCCTTCGGGAAGTTTGGTGAATCAACCAATACCACTACATTGGTGTGTCTATGTGCTGTTTTGTACTGCCTGCCAGGCCCCGGGCCTGTCACCACACTATCATTCTGTGTTTTAGAACATAGACGCTAAACATGGGTCATTGTTTTGCTCTTGTGTCACTATTATGGATACAACCTCTTAACAATACGCTGCAGAGGTTTAATGAGTATCTGAATATGGCAAATATTTTTCTTCCATTACTGCATTATTTTTGTACTCTAACGCTGAAGGACTACTGAGAAATTCAGCCAAAATTCAAAAATGTGTTCAACGTACGTATGTGTGAAGGTTGTAATTACAAACGACTAGATAAGTGTTTGCTGCAAGGTTAAGTACTTAATTACTATGTTCAAGTAAACAAAAATTATTGAGTCAAACAATTTACAAAACAACAAAAATGCATTAGGTCGAAGCATAAAAGCAATGTAGAATAGAGGATGAAAATGGTACAAGTGCCACCTCATACATACATCAGTACAAACCTATCCCCTTTCTTCTAACCTACTCACCTCATCATGCTTTTGCTGAATTTTTATAATATCAGGTTTTTTTACTACAGCAAAGTCTGCTGTTGCATTCATATGTGAGATAATTACAGAACAGGGTCTTTGGTGGATTAGAACAGTTGTAATCATTAAGTGAGTAAAAAATCTGCAATTATGATCTCAACCACCCTTTGACAATATTCTGAATCATTAAATAGTCATGGGACATTTTCCAATTATTTTTAAATCCAAAGTGAAATGTAAAAAATATGGAATATTATTTATAAACTGATATGGCTTTTAGCTGGTGTGTAAGATCAGATATAGCTGTGTGACACTAAAAAAATAAAATTGAAATTAAAATTCCTTCATGTTATGGTCATTTGACTTCCTGAACTACTGCAGGATAGGCAAATATGTTTGTGATCATTTGAAGTTTCAGATCAGTGAAATGTGTCTGGTTAGCTTAGCCACAACAGATCAGGAAAAGGTTAGACGTGCATACAGGGTAATTCAAACGTATCTCGTGAATGAGTGATCTATAACACCGCTTTTGGACAGAAAAGGTAAACTGTAAACTGACACAGAAAATGACCTACTTGTTTAGTTCTCGGCTATGGACAACTTTAAAGGTTTGTAGGCAGACTTAGACCCTCATTACGAGTGGCCTCTTTCTTCCATTGGCCAGGTAACAGAAGTAATCAGCCCCCATCAGAGTTTTAAGATCTGTGGATAACACCACATCCTTTAACTTCCATCCACAGATTTGGGCAGCTGAAGCAGCCCAAAATTTCTGGGTAAAAGTTTGGACAAAAATGGGAAATTATTGGGGGTTCTGTAATTCCGTGTCTAGTTCCTCATTTCTTAGTGGACCCTCAAAATCCCCCTCATAATAGTCTGTATGTTTCCCACCCCCAGAGTTACCAGTACCCAAGGCATTGGTAAATCCAGGGGTGGAGAAATCCTCCCCACTTATGGGGCCACTCGTAATGAAGGCCATAGAGTGGACTTTGGATCAGCCCTTTGATCATAATTGGATGGCTTTGTTGTTTATCTCAGTTCCCTACTCTTGATTTAATGGTGTTCCTCCCTGTTCCTGTGTTGGTCCCACCCAGGAGCATTGCGGTTTCACAGTGTTCATGAGTTGTAGACTTCCACTGCTGACTTGTGGAGACTGTAGTTAGAGTGTGCTTTTCGGTCAGCTTTGGTTTAACCACTTACTGTCTTTAGTCAACTTTCTTCGCCCATCGGTTAAAGACATTGTCATTGGATCAGCTCATAGGATCATTTTGGTCTCACCTTCAAGGTATTGGTTGCTGTGTTTCTTTCGCCTCATCTATGGTTTCCTTCTTTTGTCCATCTCTTCCTTTCATATTGATACTGACTCACACTGGGAGAAATCTCTCTGTTTTCTCCCATGGGCCTTTTTTATTTAGCCCTACTGCGATCCATGTCCTGTACCCCTATCTTTCCCAGGGTTCACAAGTGTGTATGCCTCTTGGCTGCCGCTTGTATCACAAAGCTGCTGTCTCCGGGTTGTTTTATTTGCTCAATCTGTATTTCACATCATGCTTCTGTCTTTCTGTTCGAGTGCTTCGTTTCCTTTTTCCTTCCTCTGCCAAAATATATTAATCTCTGATCCTGTGTTTCGCTTGCTGACACAGGGTTTGATTTGTTTTCCGTATTTTGCATTCTGCTGTTTTGCGGGTGTCTGCTGCCAATGGTTTGTTAATTTTGACCGTTTCTCACTGACCGTTGGTTTGTTTTGTTTATTCTTCTACTGATTCTAGCCCCGTCCCTCCTTCGCAGTTTCATTTGTTGATAGAAATGCAGTTTAGTCAGTTGCTTTACAATCGCTTTTATGACAGAAACATTTTTAATTCTACTCTGCTTTTGTTAATAGTGTACAAAATGTTTTGGTTCCTGAATGAGTGTCTCTTTCCTGGATGGGCTCAGACGGGTGCCACATCCTGCTGAGTCTCGTGTCCTTAAATGTGTACATGGTCACGTGCCCCGCCTCAGGAGAGATCGGAAAAGGGGGATGGGGGGAGGACATGGGCGCTAGAAGGGTGCCGGAGGGACGACAGATTCTTGGTCCTCCTTATCGTTGCCTCCTTCTGCCAAGAGGGTATACCAGCTTTTGCATCAATGCATTATACTAATTAGAGATGGGAGTAAATGTGAATATTCTGTCTTGGAGATGGCGGCCACACACACTGGCATCCTCTGAGATGTTAAAGGCTCCCACTTCCATCGTTTGCTTATGTAAGTTCTTGTTATGTTACTATAGAAATGTGCTTACAATACTGCACCTCTAAAGTGGGTTCTTTGAACATAGTATACAATACTGAGGAAATAGAAATTTCGTATTAGGGATCCTTCTACACTATCTTTTAGCTGGGTATTCAGGACCGTAGCCAGGGGCTTTTGAGGGCAGGGTCAGCCCATATTAATCTTTGCCCCCCCCCCCCCTCCAAATGACCCTCAGCTGGCACAGTATTTATCAAAAAATCAGTTCAAATTTAGTTTATTTAAACAAACTGTATTCGTATTTGAACGCATACAGTAAAATCGAAAAAAACATGCTGGAGTTCAAAAGGTGAATGAGCAATAAAAATGCCTTTTTAGGTCTCGGGACCATCCGGTCGGCAGACCGGAAGTCTGGAGATTTAATGTCTTTGAGAAGAGGGGCTTGCACCCGCCCCTCTTCTCTCCTGTTCTCCATTGGCTGGCCTCTTAAATGCTGGCCAGCCACTGGAGAAGAGGTCCAGTCACTCCGTTGAAGCCCCGTCCTTTTCGGATCGGGGGGCGTGTTTTTTCGTTGCTTTTCGCAGGGTGTGTTTTTCTCTCCTCCAGCCAATGGCAAGAGGAGAGAAAAAGAAACACGCCCCCGAATCCGAAACCGAGGCTGTGTTTCTCCGAGGCAGTTCTTCTCTGCCTCGGAGAAAGGCGGTGGTGTCCCGGCGTTGCTCCCTCACCTTAAATTATGCTTGATGTGCCTGCACTGGACATCTCTATTTAAGCAGTTAAAAACAGCAGTGCCTGACTCTGCCTTTCATCATTCTGAGGTCACTGCCACGAGTGCCATTGGAAGTGGGCATTCACAGCACTCATCACTCAAGCACTTGCACCTCATTGGGTTTGTGCTGTCCAGTTGTCCGGTATCAGAGTGCGATGCTGGGTTTTAGCAGGCTGCAGTGTCTGGGCCGAGAGCGCAGGCAGCGCCCACACACACAGCAGAAGGCGCTGCGGAAGTCGCAGGTCTCTGCCTGACCCCTGAAGGCCGGCCGTGTTTACTTTGCAGTTACACGAAGTTGCTGTTTTCCTTCAAGTGGTGACTGGCTGTGAACAGCCCTCTCTGCGTGTTCAGCATCCATTCGTGCATGTTTTGGGGAGGCGGGCTGCGGGCTGGAGGCGTGGGCTGCGTGCTTGTTGCTGGCAGTCATGCAAGCTGTCGGTGTGAAGTTGTTAGGTGGCCGAGTGAGTTGGGGTGTGCTGTGGAGATCTGTTTGCACAGTACAGGCCGCGGTTGCCAATCCTGGTGGGCTGTCGTCCACATGAGGTTGAGGCTGCGGTAGTCTTGACTTGGGTGGGACTACATTTCCAAGGCAGTCCGGGCTGTTGATGAAAGAGTTAATGTAAAAGACGGCTCTTCGAATTAACGTTTACACGGACGCAGTGAAAACAGTCAATAGTGCCCTGTTTATGGAATAACGTCATATTACAAACGCTTAGTGGCACCGTACCATAAAACATAAGATGCGCATTACAGGGAACACTCCCACTGTAGCGCACAATGTGAACAGATTTGCTTCTCGGCACACTGCGGAAACGCTTACTATAACACCCTGTGTCTGTTGAGAGCGCTGGACCCGTCCTTGTGGTATTCAAGCCCTGCACTCATTAAACAAATGCGGTTCTCTTTATATTCACAACGAAGTGACATACAAATTGGGAAGAACCTGCCAGGACTCAAATATCTCACTTGAAACAGGCGCTCCACCGACTCAGCTATCTCGTCGGCGTAGCGTCAATGTCGCCATGCGTGCGTGGTGTGTGCAGCGTCACAGCAAGCTCTCCGGGACACGGACTGAGTCCCCATATAACACTGACCCCTCAACAACCCCGCCGACACCTCCAGTCTGCGTTAACCATACGCTCGGCCTGCCGACCTTTGTTTTGTCCGAGGTCAGAGGTTAAAGATTAGAAGCTCCCCTATCCTTCTACTGTACCCGGCGCCAATAAAAGGACAAAAGCACAGCTCACACAGAGAACAAGCATTTACAATGCAACGGTCTCAGCATTGTTAAAGTTAGAGCTATTGGCATTGCTCATAACAATGCCGTTTCTTTAAATGTTTTAAAAACATAAACAAAAATAATGTCATGAGCAATGCCAATAGCTCTAACTTTACCAATGCCGAGACCATTGCATTGTAAATGCTTGTTATCTTGTTACATTTGCTGAGCATTCAAAGAAAGGGTGTACATTCCAGGGTATGTCCTCTGACAAACTGCTGCTTAGTCTATTAATGTGGACATGTTGTTTGCTTTTCTTTCTCTGTCTGCAAAGTGAAAGAATTTTGTAAAGTGAACTATGTTACAATGTCGCTGGGGCACAGACTGGGCAATTTGAATTATGTGGAAAGGGGAGGCGCAAATTATGTGTCAGGGTTGACTAAATTATGAGGCAAGAAACCACAAATTATGTAGCTTATTGTGGCACATTTTGTGATAGTAGTACTTCATTATTTAGTCATTTTTACACGTTAGCACTGTCTGGGCAAAAGTTTCACTTCACAAGTGCCACTTCCACATCCAAATACATCTATAATTAACTAAAAGGAGACCAGTCAACCTTTGCGAAGGACCTTCCAATGCACAGCGGCACGTTTTGCAGTGGTTTTATATCGTTTGATCCGTTTGAGCTGTGTTAGAAATGGGATCTCTGGTTGGCTAAGGCTTGCCAGGCAGAGACCACCACTCTAGTCAGGGCAAGGGAGTTACACGCCAAAGATAACCCTTCCTCACCCCCTTTGTAGCTTGGCACGAGCAGTCAGGCTTATCCCGGAGGCAATGTGTAAAGCGTTTGCGCATGCACACAGCAACAACACCCCAGGCACACCACAAAAGGTACTCCACACAAGGTTATATATAAAAATAGCCTTTGTATTATAATAAACACATTAGATCATAATCACATAATATACACTGTGCCAACTGGCACTAGGCAATATTCACAGGGGACTATTTACATGCGACAGGGCCAATGGGGCCACTGTCAAAACCATCACAAATCACCACTTGTAAATGTAGCACAAATAGTACATGTAGAGCACAACCAGTAACTACTGGTAAAATACTGAACTAAGAACTGGATCCTGTAACATAAAATATAGGATGTCTACATCATATAAGGCATGGATCACATTAGCATAGACTTCATGAATCACCTTAGGCAATTATTAACATGAACACAGTGTACCCCAAACGGGGGCACACACACTAAAACTGGCCCTAGGCCAACTGGCCTCCCACAGGGCTTCAACGCCCTATGTCCATCAAAAGTCAGGGCTGGCTGCAAAAGCAGCGATGTAAAGTGCGCAGATGCAGAAGCCTAAACGTGGTAGCTGCCCACTAATTGCTGGGTAGCTGTGAAAAATTAGCATGGGCACCAGCGTGCCCTCTGAGCCCCTCTCTGGCACTCTGAAACTGGAATGGCCCCAAGTCCCACTGTGACTTCTAAAGACAATATGGCCCCAAAAGCAATCAGCATGGGCACCACTGTTGGAGCCCCACTCAGGGGACTCCTGGAAACAATGTTCCGCCAGAGCCCCCACTGGACTCTGAACTAAGAAATATGCCAGAACGTTGCAGCGCTAGAAACATATTTTTGTTAAATTCTGCAGATTATGCAGCAGATGATGGATTACATTGCAAATGCAGTCAATTCATAATTATGTAGACAACACTGTTGCTGCAGAATAGCATATTTCCATTGGCCCTTCCGACAGTGAGTGTGAAAAGAAAGATTGTAGGATATCAGTTTTTTTCTAAATTACTGTAAATGAACTGTACAAATATTTCAACATATATCAACACTCATGAAAGCAAAAATGGACCACTGAGTGTTATGGTATCAGTATAAGTGTGGGCTAGAAATCTTATGTATGAAATTACATAACTATAAATACCCTGGCAAACCATATGTCATCCATCCTTAACTGACCTGCCAATTAAAAAGTGGTTTCCTGATTGGATTGTTTTCAATCTGTGGATTGTAAACTGAAGATTGAAGGTATGATTGTCCTTCTATGTTCTGTTGCCAGATTGTGTGATGGTGTAGTTGGAAATAGCCATGTTTCCAACTGTCTTCTGAAGTGTATGTGCTCTGGGATGCTTCGAATACTGGCGGGTGGTGAGTTCCAGAGGTTGGCTGCTTGTACTGAGACAGCAGTGCCTCCTATGGATTTCTTATGGTAAAGGGGTATGATGAAAGGTGGTGCAAGCCTGGAGTGTAGTGTCCTGTTTTGTTTGACTTGCTTGAATTTAGCTTGTAGGTATAGCAATCCTTTTCATTGGAGGCTCTGTGAACAGTGCAAAATGCCTTGAACATTGCCCTTCTTGCTAAATGTAGCAAGTGAAGAGATTGCAGACTGTAGTCTTGTTTTCTTGGGTGAAGGGTGAGAGGAAGTCTTGCAGCAGGATTTTGGATGAGTTGTAGTTTGAGTTGCAGATTCTGTTGTTGTCCAAGATGTGGAAGGATATAACTAAGGGCCTCATTACGATTTCAGTCGGAAAGCATTACGACCGACTCCAATTTCGGAATCGTTTCTGACCAGCTCGGATTCGGGGAGTCTGATCGACCGATTACGATGGTTCCAAACACCGTTAGGTCGGACTCCCATTAACTTCAATGGAAGCCTGTGTTCTGATTCACAATACAGGCTCGCATTGAAGAAAGTGGTGGTTGTGGAAAACCTTGCACCCCGTGGCGGGCACCCCATGGTGCCTGCCACACTGTGCATGGTTGGAAAGAGGGGACCCATGGGTACCCCCATGGGCCCAAACCGGAGGCCTCCAGGAGAAGGGGGCCTGCTACAAGCCCCCAAAGTAAGAATCCGTTCCATGTAGGATAAAACCGAGTCGGAAAGGCTGTCCTAATCTGACATCGGAGTGCATCGGTCGGAAATGCAGTCCGTAGAGCTGTACGAGTCGGCTCCGACCAACTCAGTTTCTCCGAATGCCGGTCGGAACCGAGTCAGAATGGCCAAACGGTTACCTTTCAACGTAATCGGGCGGTCAGAAATGTTTCTGAGTCAGTCTGAAACATGGGTTCCGACACAGATTCGGACACACCGAATGCCGTTTGGAGCCTTTCTGAACGACATCGTAATGAGGCCCTTAGTATTTCATCATGTAGAAGGCACTCTGTTTAACGTTACTGAAATGTGGTATCAGATATAGCACTGAATATATGTTTTTTCCTAGATTTCTGACTACTCTTGGTATTGCTGGAGGGGCCTTGTGTGCTTTTGGCCATATGGTCATTTTTGCCATTGTCCACAGGTCATAATCTCTGTCTTTGCAGTATTTAGCTTTAGACAGTTATTTATCATCAATATGTTTATGACCCAAAGACAATCATCAAGTTTTAAATTGTAGAGGTCTTCCAGGTCCTCCACTTTTAAATTGATTTGGGAGTCATCTGTATAGTTGTAACAGATGAGGTTGAATGATTTAATCCATTTTGCTAAGAGGGTAGGTAGATGTTGAATAATATAGGTGCTATTATGGACCCCTGAGGGTTGTGTGTGAAGAGTAGAAGTGGGTGAGGCACTGAAAGCTAGAGTCAGGTTGGAGCCTGAAGCCTGACTCTGGATCAGCTCAAGATCCTGTTGGAACCACAGGCATATAACGAGCCAAGCTTTCAGGTGGCTTCTGCCACCCACCCTCCCTCTGCCCAGAATATGGCATTAGGGCCAGAGCTGCTGACTTTGGAACTGGAGAACCAGGTTCAAGTCTCAGCATCGGCTCAACATTCTGTGATTCTTGGCAAATCACTTAGTCCCCCGTGCCTATAAACAATGAATTTGACCTATGTAATGTGACTGGTTCTCATGTAATGTAACTGGTGCTCATGCAAAGAACTCCAATACCTTCGGGACAAGTTCAAAACTACAGAAAAATTAACAAAGAGGTAAAAACAAAGCCTTAACATAAGAAAAGAAAAATAGATACCAATTTAGTAGCGGATGTGTACAAAGTGAAACTAGAAAACCTGGATAAATCACAGTTTCACGCTTCAATTTTTGTGATCTTAGGCAAATATTTTATTTCACCAAAACTCATTTTTCTTCATATTGCATATGAAAGCCCTTTCACATAGGTGAATTCAGAATACCAGCTGTAAAAAGACCTATTGTGTTATTTTAATAAACTATAATGATGCTGTTTAATAATCTGGGCCACATACAACTTTTAAATGACAACTGCTTTGCCTTTTAGTTCACTAATGGTTCATGTTTAAAAACTAGTACTTCTCAGTACTATAATGTGTAGTATTATTGTTAAAGCTTCCACGCGTTAAATAAATGCACTTTTTTTTAATTCCAAGAGAGGTAATTTTTTTTTACATTATGTTAGTTGCATAATATACATATCAAAAATGTTCAGGGTTTGGATCATGAACAGTTTCTAAAAACCAAGTCAGACACTCTATTCGCCTCTGGCTCACCTCTGCCTGTTGATTTGTTGGTTTGTCCAATTCTAGTGAGGAGCTAATGTGAAACTGGTGAACACTAGTTCATAGGCACAGCTGAGAGGCCAAAAATATCAGTGGCAATATAGCTGAACTCCAGTGTCACCTTCCACATATGAATGTCAAACAATAATTTTCTGTGTGAAAAGAGTGCACAGTTGTACATGACACTGAGTCATATTGCTCTTAAGCCAGCAACTTTCATGACCTTTCCTGTTCCTGATACCTAAACCTACCAGCCATTCAGGAGCAATGTCCGATCAGGAAACTCCAGATTCAATATAGAATGGTGCTTTGATTAACTTATTGTGCTGGGGCAGAGTCATCACACGTCAGTTAAGGCTTACAATTGACTGACAATGCTCCAGCCTGCACTGGCCTGTTGTGTAATATAGCTTGGTGAGATAATGTATCTCCCCTAGAGATCTCAATTTTGTTTGGAGCAAGACAGTTTGTTAAGTTAATGTGCCTGCTGCAGAGGTTTGCAAATACCCTAACTAGCAGTAGTGGGAATCTGAAATGACCCAGTATAGCCTGTCATGTCACAAAGGACTGATTTACCAGACTATCTATCTTTCTCAAATGGTTTAACATCTAGATAACCATCCACAGTCAACACGCTTAGGAATTATCTCCTTGAACCAAATTTTGTGGAAACCATAATCAGGGCATCTGAGGCTAAAACAATTTGCATTCTAGGCCTCTCTAGACATCTTCGCAGAACATCAACTAACAAATTATTATTTTTATGTATTGTAATTTAAGATCTGCATAATATGAATCTACTTTTTGAAATTTACTGACTGAAATTTTGCTTTATCTTTATCTTATTTATGGTCATAGCAAATACATTTCTGTTATGAGGTCCTATGTGATGTAATTAATGTACTCAATTAATAATTCTTGGTGAGCATTTGGGATAGGGTTTTCATTTTGAGGAGTGTGGGATGGAATTTTATGAATCCACTGAGATTCCGGAATATTTCTTCACAAAAATATGAGGAAAATCTGTAACTTAGCTAACGTTTGGGGTTTGCAGGGCATTCTGGAAAAGATAGATACTGGGATCCACACAAACCACATCCCTCCAGACTACTCTGGGTGCCTGGTTTTCATAAATGTCTGGGCCTGGCTGGTTTTCCTGGGTGCTGCCCAAGCCCTGGCCTACATACCGCTGTTATCCACACCACCAGAATATGTCAATTTGCATGGCAAATCTTCACGTTTCCTTGTGTCTTAGAGGGCTTGGGCAGCCATTCTTTTCACAGTTGCTATCCCAATCTCACAAGTGGGGTACTGTTGTTATCAGAAGAAGTATTGAGATGCTGTGTGGTGGTATGTCTGAGGAGCCCCGCAGATCCTATTGAAGTCTTTCACTTTTGTTTTGATGTGTAACGTCACCTGCTGCCCAATACAGCAAAACAAAAAATCTAACTCTGGAATCATTGCATCCTGACTTTGATTTTGGCAAAGAAAACATTTCTGATGTTTTACCAGAAACATTTTTTTTTCCGGTACTGTGGATGACCCGTTGAAGCTGAAGTCCACTGCACTATAAAGGTAATGTGGTGAACGGTCACTGTCTGCCCTAATGCTGTTAAAACCCATCAAATCCACACAGCCTGATGGCCTGTCCAACAAAAATTGACAACAAGCTACAAAAATATGATAGTCACATTGCACTATTTTCTCTGTTTCATGACTGTAGGAGACCTCTCTATTTCCAGGAGGCCAAAGGATGACAGGGTTCTGGGGAACAGCGAAAAACACAATGGTCAAAGAAAAGTGGCAGATACTGCTAATGGCCATACACAGCCAAAAGAAAGTTTCAGTTACCTTACATAGTCACTAGAGAAGAGGGGTAGATAGAGAATAAAACGTATAAAAAGTACAGAGAAGATAAAAGAGAAGATAGAGAGAAGAGGTTCTAGAAAAGGCAAGAAAATTGAGAGAAAGAAAGGAGAGTAAAGAGGAAAAGCAAGATCGCAGGGTAGGCAGAAATGGGAGAATAGATGTAGCAGCTAACATAAAGAAATAGTGGTTAAAAGGCTGAGAGAGAGAGTGGGGATAGAGTTTATGAGACAGGTAAAGTATGGAGAATGGAGAAAATAAGAGAGAGCATAAAGAAAGAAAATGTGAAAAAAAGGTAATTGGAGATTTTAAGTGTAATTTATAGCTTATCGTGTTTTGACCAATACACCTGGCACAATGTGATTTAAAGAATACAAAGCACAGGAGTAAACCCGTTAACCCAGTTGAGACCGGGTGAAGTATATAGCAAATTCTTTCACCTTTGTGTAACTACGCTGATCACTCACACTAGCACGTTCAGTGCACACCTGGTTGTTATGGTTACTTTAAATTAAATTGTATTGTAGTGCTGTTATAACTACTTACAAATAACATCATTTTTTCAAAAAACCTGCTCTTGGTCTCCCTCCTCTTTTTTATTCCCTTCCTCAAGTGATTTATACACTTTCTGTAACTACCTTTGCTAATGGTTACCTGTTGAGACACTGTTGTTTTTGCTACAATGTGATTTAAATGCACAATTTTCACTTTATTATCTAAAGGTGATTTTAGTGTAAAGTTCAAAAATCACCATGCATAGTGCTCTTCAATGTCCTAATAATATCTCACCATTGTCACTTAATCCACATTGCGTTTTGCAAATTGTTACACAATGGCATCTCCTTGTTATTTGTTACTATATGCTTGAAGTAAATAGTGCTGATGCCTTCTCTTTTAATGCATATTAGCCATGTCTACATTTGCTGATACAGTCTATGATTCTATTAAGGAGGTGGTTTGGCTTTCTAGTAGACATTTAAATAGGACAGTCTCTTAAATGTTTCGTAATATACAGCTTGACTTTTATCTGCACCTATGGTAATGCCAAACAATAGCTCTGCAACATAGGGCCCGATTCACAGAACTAACTTAAGACAAAATTCTAAACTTACTACCATTTTGGTATTCACAGAAGGCACTTACTCATTTTGGTATTCACAGAAGGCACTTACTCATTTCGGTATTCACAGAAGTTAGGACTCCAAACTTTAGGACTCCTAAATGCCTTCTGTGAATACCAAAAGTCTTAAAGTTAGGATTTTTCTCAGTTTAGGAGTAGTAAAGTTAGGACTCCTAACTTTACTACTCCTAAACTGAGAAAAATCCTAACTTTAAGACTTTCGGTATTCACAGAAGGCATTTAGGAGTCCTAACTTTACTACTCCTAAACTGAGAAAAATCCTAACTTTAAGACTTTCGGTATTCACAGAAGGCATTTAAGAGTCCTAACGTTACTACTCCTAAACTGAGAAAAATCCTAACTTTAAGACTTTCGGTATTCACAGAAGGCATTTAGGACTCCTAACTTCTGTGAATACCGAAATGAGTAAGTGCCTTCTGTGAATACCAAAATGAGTAAGCGCATACTGTGAATACCAAAATGGTAGTAAGTTTAGGATTTTGTCTTAAGTTAGTTCAGTGAATCGGGCCCTAAATATTTTCCGTTTCTAGTACACATAGCAGGCTTCCATGCTTTCTACCTTCACCACTAAGCAATGTTAGTCATATAAGGGTGTCAACTTGAGGATTATATACAAAAATCTGTTGGTTCACTGACAGAATATCGACCACAACAATATTGATATAAAAAATATTGAGGTAAAAATATAGAATGCAAAAATATCGACTCCCTATACTTAAACAGTTAAGTACAAAAATATCAGGAAAAAATATATAGTTTACAATAATTTAATAATAATTTCATTTAACCAATACAATAAGGTTGCATTCTGGTAAAACAAGCTGCTTAACTTTCCTTCAAGACTAAGCCTGAAGGCTGCTCTCCACAGCTACCAATTGGATAGCTTTCTAAGGTTATCTTTGACCTCTTAAATCACCATAAGGGTTGTTTGGACTGGTGCAAAGTGCCCACTTTAATTAGTGGACACCATATACTAGGCCAGCTTCTCACAACTAGCCTACTTTTTCTACAACCTTATAGTGAAACCTTATTGTGGTACCTTTCCTTCTAAAATGACATCTAAATTATATTTCTTTTACACCATTATTGCAACCCTGAAATGTTTAAAACACACTGTGCTTCACTAATTTCCCAAAATGTTCTTTGTGTATATGCTCCAAGCGCTCTGTAAAGTTATTTTAAATTAGTGGTGAGGTAAATTAAAACTTCACTTATGAAATTGAACAGAATTAGGAAACTCCACACTTTACCAAGCAGATTAAGTTTCTCAACACTAGAGGAGGTAAGGTTAATCCTTTCTGGCCTTCCATGTGGGATGATTTCCTGATGCAGAATGTCCCAGGTAGGACATCCTCCAGCAAAAATATCTTTAATGTGGAGTCTGGACATCCACCACCTGAGTTAAGAGATGTAGGATTCAGAGTTCTCAGCTGAGGTCTATTCCTTTTTTTGTTTTTTAAAAAGACCTTCAGAATCTTTGCATTTCACAAATCTTGAACTATTTAGAAAATACACAAAGTTGCATGTCAGCCTACTTTATAACTTTTCACCCTTTTTTTTAAATCCTATCTAATTGATAGGATTTTTAAGTTGGAAAGTATAACATTGATTGAGGGCACTTTAATATGGTCCTTAACAAAATCTGCATATTCCTTCACATGGAATCACAGGATCTGACCCCTGAATATCGAAACCAAAATATTGATGGCACTGAATATCGAGGACAGAATGTTGAATCCTCCCCAAAATATTGACAGGTAAGTAAGTATAGATTTTCTATACCTTACTCCACATATATTTACCTAACACACATATATGTCTTCAAGGTATGTAGATGTAAAGTTGAGAATGGTGACTCTCTGCCTCCCTATATGCACTTATCTTTTGATATCCTGTCCTGGATATTCTTGTTTCATGACATTCTGACAGTCAACATTTAGAAATTCAATCAGTATTTTGGAATGCACCTATAGAGCACAGCTTTAATTTTTATTTATAGCTGAGGGCCATGCCCTCCTAAAAATATACTTCTTTTTACGGGTTTGTATGCAACTGCTGCTTGCTATTAGTCTTACATCACAGATGAAGCAGTCTGTTTTGAAAGTGATGCTCACTAGCAGAGGGAGTTGACAAGCAGAGCATAACCTTCATTGAGATGAAAAATAACCATTACCTGTTCAGCTGCTCTGAAATCAGCTTCTGGGAGGAAGGGCTTCAACTTACAGATCACAGTTTCTTGGTGCAGGTGCTCTTTATTCTGTTTGTGATACAATTTTTGAAGATAAAAGCTGTATCAATATGGAAACCCCTGGACCATGACCAAGGCCTCCAAGAGTGAAATGAGCTGTAAACCTGCACAGCTGTATTGCTTTTAGGACAAGAGCTGCCTGGACACTTAAATTTAGAGGCAGGGTCTGAGAATAATATGTGAAGAGCTCTGACCATTAATCTCTGAACTGCATTAGACATCTTCCCAAGCCTGGTAAAACAGAAGCTGCTCACGGTTAGCTGTGGTTATCTCTACTGGTAGCCCCCACATAAGTACCCTTGAGCTTATCTGCGTTTTCTGCCAAGCACAGCTTGTCTTGGAGAGTGAACACCCACTAAACTAGGTGAGGCCTTTTAGCATCCCCGATGGGGCCAGCCATGTAATAATATGTCATGTGGACCCAGCTCTTCCACGGTAATCAGGTGATGTCTACGTATTGTCAAGCAAGAAAATATGTGCCATCATGAGGGAAAGGTTGCACGGAAAAGGTATTATGAGTTGGAGTGAGTATGTTGCTCAGTGTGTGACACCTTCAAGTTTCAGCTATTAGGGTGGTTGGCTTAGAAATAAATGTGCTTGATATTTGCAAGCTTGTTTTTTTATGCTTGGTACATATTGTTATTTATTCAAAGTGGATTATATTTGCAAGATGATACATAGGTTTCAGCATATGTTATTAACTACATCGTATAGAATTCTCCATGCTTGTAGTTTGAACAGTATATGCTGCTGTCACATAGTTCATCTTTTTCCGGTTGTCATTATATCTATTTAAAGATTTGTTGTTCAATTTTACAGATATTATAAATTTTGGACCATAGTATCATATGTGTCAAATAAGCTGTCAGTTTTTTAAATGGTGGGTCTAGGTTTTTTAAGGGCCCCATGTATACTTTGGTGGGTTGTGCGTTTTTCCACCAGGGCGACATAGTTAATTACTATGTGTCCCTCATGGAGGTGTCGCCTGCCAAATTTTGAAATATCCACTGCCCATTTCAGTATTGACAGAAAACACCATCACGGCAGTTCCTGCCAGTGAATTGTAAATTTTACCATTGGCTCCATCTACATGATGGAGCCATATGTCAAACTTATTAAAAAAAATGTTTTAATCCCCCAAAATTTCCGAAGCGCGATTTTCTTTTTGAAAAACAAATCAAAAAATCAATGGCCCCCCTCGTCATAGGAACTTCCTCCCATGGTGAGGTGGGCATTGAGCACTTTTCGGTTCCCCTTTCTGGCAGGTTTTTTGTGGCATTCACAGGCATTAAAAAACTGGTATATGTCCACCCATCTAAATTAGTTGGGAAGACATACAGCTCAACCTCCAATGGTCCTTACTCTTTTGGGCCATCATAGGAGTAAGGCCTTGGTGGAGACGGATTAGTTTCCACAATCACTAAATTATGGTCCACCCAGCACTTAATTTGTAAAAGATTAAGTGCCAGAGCCCAATGTTTGGTTCAGAAGTTCACAGCAGGTGTTGTCGAAGGTTGTGTAATAAATACCAAAGACATCATAGCCTTAATTCCTCCTGCATGCCTCTTTAATCCACCACCAACACTCCCTCTCTCTTTTTCGCACTCTTTCAAGTTCTTTGTCATCGTTGCTTTCGCCTCTTAAATTACACCTCTCTTTGCAATCCCCTTGTCAGTATCAATTGGAATGGTTTGGGAACAATAATTTGTAGCACCCAGCATGGAATGTTGGTTGCTGGACAGCCAATCAGAATGCTTCCTTTGCATTCTATAATTAGTGTCATAGGCCTGTGAAAGTATTTTATTTGTGAATTTATATTGCGTATACAGAACGCAAAAGGCCATCTAAATGCTTCACATAAAAACAGCTACAACTGCATATAAGCAGTTTACTAAAGAACAGCTACAAAGGAATAACACCATAATAACAATATACAATGTTACATCATTGAAACATAACCATGTTTCTACAGAATGTTACAGGTATTCTTATGAAGAGAAGTTTCATTACATTGCATTTTACTCAGAACAGGTTTCATGTTGAAAGATAAAATAGATGAGACGCCTTTACAGTTAAGCAAATTTGCACATGATATTCCTTGTGATCAATGATTCCTCATTCTCACTGAAGCAGAAGGTAAAGCTATTAGCCTCCTACGAAGATGGCTGTTGACACATAATCAGGATATAAAGAATTGTATTTAAGATGATTTTAAGATGTGATTCAGTTCACTTACCAGTTTTCTGTTGGAGACGGCCATTGCGGAAATCAACATGGCCGCTACGATTTCACTCTTGTTTCTATTCGCGTGAAAATAAACTAGACAGCAGTCTAGTTCGCGGAGTTTTTGCACTCCGAGTTATGTTTGCAATGTGGAGTTCTGGCCAAACTCCACCAACTGCCACGTGGTGGAGGTTTTTCTCACACACGACTAGCCAACGGTAAATTTGGTGAGCGAGAATTAGCATGACATCATATGCAGATGATACTCAAATGGTATTTACCTTCTCTAGCAATACTAAACTAGACCAGGTGAAATTCCAAGGCGACCTTACAGCCATCTCTGAATGGATGACCAATAACTATTTGCAAATGAACTCAGCAAAATCAGAAGTGCTTTTGGTGGGTTGAGATACCTACCTGTGGGGCAATCAATGGTAGCCTAAAGCCCTAGGCTCCCCTCCCCAGCCGAAAAGTGTGGTTAAGAATCTGGGAGTGTTGATGGACAGCGCCCTTACATTCAAATTACATGCTAAGGCTGTGGCAGGTACCTGTTTTGGTCTTCTACGTGGCCTAAAACCCATTCTAGGGCTATTCGATGCATCCACCCAACAGACGACCGTTCAATCCACCGTGCTGTCACGTTTGGACAATTGCAATGGGCTACTACTCTGCGCCAACAAAGCTGTGACAAAAAGGCTTCAAAGGGCTCAGAATGCGCCTGTCTGCACGCTTTTTGCACTACCTAAACACTGTCATGCCTCTGACCTCCTTCGATGGCTTTACTGGTTACCTATAGAACAGAGAGTTCACTTCAAGATTTTATGTACCACACATAAGATCCTGCATGGCCTGGGTCCGCAAATCCTAAGCGATCTATGCTCGGTGTATACCCCGGCTCGGGCCCTGCGCTCGGCGGACCTACACCTTGCCTGTGTCTCGTGGGTGCGCAGGACCAGAGCCAGAGGGTGCTCTTTCAGGGCATTGGTCCCTGCCCTCTGATGTACCATCCCTCCTCCTGCCCGTGGCATGCATGACCACTAGGCGTTCAGGAAACTGATCAAGACATGGCTCTTTTCCAATCTCTAGCCTACTCCCTCTCTTTCCGCCTCTATTCTGGCTCAGCGCTGGGACGCCCCGTTGCGGGGACAGCTATGCGCTCTATAAATGCTGATAACATAACATCCCCTAGCACCTTTTTTGGGTACTAGAAAGACACCCCATGAGATTTTCTCAATGCCGGAATTCGCAACCATTCACAGTGAGAAAGCTGTTGCCAGAGTAGAAAATCTACTCAAGTTGTAGCAAGGAAGTGACGCCCCTCTGGCACGCAGCGTGGTGCTGTTTGTGCTGATTTTGCAACGTGGAACAAGCTCCTGGCACAAAAAATCAGTCTGGGCAGCGTGACATGCCTATTTCCTGGATGCTTGCAGAACTTTGCAGAATTTCATGCAGTTTTCATGTAACTCCACAGAATTCTGCAGAATAAAACTCTGCAAGGTCCACCCATCCCTAATTATTAGAGTGTCCTAAAGCCTGACAAGGCTGCCTCCTGAGGAACTATGTGGCACTGCTCCACCCAAGAGTTAAGCTCCCAGCACAATGGTATCTCTGCATCCTCAGGGCACAGGGTAACTCCAAGTCGCACATCCACGTGATGATACACAGGAGGCTGGTCTTCACCACTATACCAAGATGTGAGTTCCCCCTCATCCAGTGTGCTGGTGTCCCACGTAACCATTGCCTGAGGTGCAGCCAACTTGTTTTTTGGACCTTACTGTATGTACAGTCTTGGAAGTACACTACATTTGCTTAACTCCTCACTTCTTTCAAGGAGAAAACAAACAGGAGTCCCAATAAAATTGAGAAAAATAAACCAAAGCCTTTTTTGCTAGTTTTTTTCCCTGCTCTGTGATGTATAATTTGTCATCTATGAAATAAGTCAGCTATCAAGAACTTTAATATAAACGTCCACAAATGTGTGAGTCTCTATTAACCCCAAACTTCACCAAAGTCCGCAAGGTGTAAAGTTTGAGCGAAAAAGTTTGACAACTTACTCTTAGGGCAGTCAAATAAGTGTTGTATATTCTCATCACAGACCTATCAGGTCTTCATTATATCGCCTGTGTAGGGAGTAATAGCACTGCTGACCACCTGGGGTACTTGAATACCAGTAAAGTAATGGTAAAGGTGAATTAACTTTTAATATGATGGTAGAGGCCATTTACCAGGCCACTGGGTAACTAGTGAATTTCCAATGCTATTTCCAAGGCTGCTGACTAAATAGCTGAGACACCATTTGACTGGTGGCTGCATAAATAGGTCGTTAATTTTATTATTTACCGAGCCGTCAACTAAATAAAAGACACTAGGAACTATTTGGCCAGCAGCAGTGCAAACAGAAAAGAAACTTCACTATTCACCCGGATTTCCACTGGATAGCAGAGATTCTATACTATTGGCCCAGTGGCCATACAAATAGCGTATAATCTTCACTATTTATGTGGCCACTGCTTAGGCAGCAGAGATCATGTAACATTTGGGCTCCTGGACAGATAGCAGTTATAACTACTATTTGGCCATCAACTGCACACACAGCAAAGAGACTTCACTGTTGTAAGATTGTAAATTCCTTTCTCTCTCTTAGTCCCTAAAAGAAAAAGCTCATCCCTTCAATCAATGTTGTGAAGATCTTTCAGAATTACTTTTTTAAGAAAGTTCAAACAATATGTGATCAGTTTCCAACTCAAGTTTAGACTGATCTGGAAGAGGATTCTAGTCCATCTTCTGGCCCTTTACTTACTGGTTTTAACTATATCTCCCTGGAAGATTCCACTGCCAAATTAGGCAAAGGCAAATCGGAATCCCCTTTAGAACAATGTCCTCATGATTTCCTAAACTTTTGCTAACACTCTTGTGAATCCCATTTTGAATAAACTGTTGAAAATTTCTCTAGAACTTGCTTTTGTTTTGAAGCGTTGGAAGCAGGCTCTTCTGCTACAATTACTACAAAAACCTAATGCTGATCCCAATATTTTAAGTAATTTAGACACATCTCACTCCTGCCTTTAGTGGCTAAATTGTTGGAGAAGTTAGTCAACAGACAATTATCCTATTTTTTACAATCCAATCACCTTCTACATGATTCTCAATTTGGATTCCACTTAGGATTAGTTCCTCTATTGGCTTTGTTTGAGGTCACTGATTTTATTAAGGCAAATATTAACCAGAACTCTTCAGCAAAGGTGGTTTTACTTGATTTATCGTTGGCGTTTGACACAGTTTCTTGTCCAATTCTGCTACACGGGCTCAGCAGAAATGGAATTCCAGGCCAAGTCTTGGCCTGTCTTGAATCTTACACCTCTGCCTCCAAACCACTTGAGTGTGGGGTTCCTCAGGGCTTGTTTGCTATGTTATGTTATGTTATAAGGATATTGATGTTGCACATGACTCACCCCATGGGATATCTCGGCACTGTGAACAACAGTAAGTGATTAAAGGCAGCATTAAATCGACAAGGTTTTCAGGTTTTTTTTTAAGCCAGGCAGGTCGGATTTCCAAGGGAAGCTGGTTACAATAATCCAATGTAAGAAAAGACTAGGCTACCCTATTTGGCCATGCGGATACGCCAAGGACATAGAAGCAAAATATTTCTTAGGGCAAGCAAAGCAGTTTAAATAATGCTATTTTGCGAATAGGGAGCCAATGTAGAGCTCTAAGCATGGGGGCTGATGGTGTCCTTGGAGGCAGGTTGTTTACCATACAGGTGGCGATGTTTTGGACAACCAGCAATTTTGATAGAAGGGATCTGTTAGAAGCAAGGATTAAGGGATTACCATAATCCAGAAGACTGATTATTAATCCCTGTGTGAGTGTCTTCATTGGAACTCAAAGGAAGCCAACAAAAGATTTTCTTGAGTAGGCGCATAGTGCCAAAGCATGTACCACAGAGTAATCTAATCTCTCATAGACAATTTATCATTTAAGAGTATGCCAAGATTCCTGGCCGTTCTACTGGGCAAAGGGGCTGGACCAATTTCTGCTGGCCAATAATCTTCTGCCCATTAGAGCTGGGCTTTTCCAAACAACAGAATCTCTGTATTTCCTCGATTGAGTTGGAAGCAATTGAGGGACATCCAGATAGCAACTTTTCACATGCAGGTGATGAATCGCTGTTTAACATTCTCAGTGTTTTGCCCACATGAGTTTCAAACCTGCAGGACTCATCTAATTGGGCTAGGGGGCTATGTAGATGTTAAGAGTGTAGGACTCAAGGAGGATCCCTAGGAAACCCCCTGAATAAGATGATGGTGTTAAAATGGAACGTGCCCACAGAAACTGTTTGGACTCTGTCCCTAGGGAATTCTGACAGCCAGTCAAAGACGGCTCCCTGGATGCCTATCTGTTAAAGACGCTGCTCCAAGATGGAATGACAAATGGTATCGAGCATCGCCAATAGGTCAAGCAAGATCAGCATGGTGGGGTTGCCTGAGTCCAAGGATAACCTGATAATATCTACCACTGCAAGCAGGGCTGACTCGGTGCTATGGGAAGATCTGAAGTCCGATTTAGAAATGTCCAACAGACTATTGCTTTCCAAATAAGAGGAGAGCTGTTTATTGATGTGGGTTTTCAAGATCTTGCCCAACTGTGGAAGGAGAATTATGGATCCTTGTGGTCTGAATTTATTTTTTCAGGATTGGTGTTACATGAGTTGCTTTCCAGAGCAGTGGGACAGAGGCTTGGGTTAGGGACTGGTTACACAATGCTGTAATCGCTGGCGCAAGAAGATCTGAAGAGGACAGAGATCAGAAGGAGAGCCAGATTTGGCTTTTGCCAGCAGAATGAGCATCTGAGTTAGAGAAATAGGCTCAAATCTTTGGATTACCACCGAAGCAGAGTTTCGTGGTAGATCAATGATGCAAGGGTCAGTTAAGGAGGTAGTTGTGGGATGAAAACTATGGTAGATGTTAACAATTTTGGTTTGAAAATGGCTGGCCAAGGTGTCGCTGAGAGTCTGGGAGGCAGGAATGACCGAGGAACATGCTGAGGGTTTACCAAAAGTGTTTAAGATTTTAAATAGTTCCTTAGAAGAATTAACTGCCTGGTCTATTTTGTTCAGAATGTGTTGTCTGTGTGCTGTCCTAATTTTACTGTAGTACACACGTAGTGCAGATTTAAATATTTGTTTATCTGTGCTAGTTTTTGATGCCCTCCATTTGCGCTCTACCTTTTTACAGCATGATGTATCTGCTTTCAATTCAGCCGTATAACAAGGAACATTAAGACTGAATTGCTTAATAGGAAAATATTTTTGGGGAGCCTCAGTGTCGAGTGCAAGAGAGTGGGAGCCATTGAATAGCGCTAGGGCAGCATTTATGTTGAGTGACTCATCAGGTGTGGGGATGGAAATAGCAGATTGACAAGACTCCAGAATGGTCCGTTCCCATGGCCTCAAGATGGATTGCTTTGGGGCAGTTGGTATTGCGTGAAGGGTCATAATGGGGATTCGAAAACTTTTCAACAAATGATCAGTCCAGGATAGGGGTTGTGGGTATCCATAATATGAGGTAACGTGACAGTAGAAAATATGAGATATAAGGTATGGCCTGCCAAATGAGTGGGGCCAGTCATGTGTAAGTGAGGATCTAACATTTCAAGATTAGATAACAAAATGGGGAAATCAGGGTCATTGGCAACATCCACGTGGTAGTTGAAATCTCCTAACAACAAGATGTTTTGTGTAGATAGTACGTAGTTCGATAACTCTTTAACCATATTATGGCGACACTTTTTTTTTTACCTGGGTGGCAATAGACTAGGGTGCCTTTCCAAGTATCACTGTTGGAGGATTCCATTTTGAATATTATCATCTCCACCCAATCTGCAATAGGGAGTCACGGATATCCACTCTAAGGGAATCCCTGAAGCCTACGGCTATTCCACCTACTGGTTTTGATTCCCTGTCCTACTTGTCCACTTTATAGCTTTCTGGAAATGTGATGGGGATGCAAGACAGCGCTGACAAATTTAGCCATGTTTCAGTAATGAAACACAGATCTGGCTGTACTGATGTAAGAAGGTCCCAACTTTCTACTGAATGCTCAAGGATAGATCTAGCATTAAGATATAGGCATTTAAGGGCAGCGGGGAGAGGTTGTAGTTTAATAAAAGGAGTACATGCTGTAGGAGTGAGATTTGTAGAGGCTTTGGGAATATTTTTGTGCAGGAGAGAACTTTTCCCTAGACCCATCGAAAGTCGTAGAACATGAGATCCCTCTAAGGAGTCGGGGGAATGGAGAGCACATTGAGAACAGTTAGGTCTAATTTTATAAGCTTGTTGCTGCTATAGCATTTAGAAATGCCTACTGGCGATGTTGAGGCATGGACGGGTGAAGATAGGCTTGCCTTTGGTGCGCCGGTGGCACACCCACTATGCTTCAGCGCCAGGCTTGGAATTTGTGCAGAGAAGCAATGCGCTGCTAGACCGCTACTGTCCAATAATTGGCAGCCATTGCGGTATAGCCGTGCCACTACAGTTAACAATCAATCAATCTACCCTGAGCTCCCTCCGCTCAATCGGCAAAACCGTGTCAGACCGAGAAGCTCAGGTGGGGGTCATCAATATGGGAGGTGAGTGTACAAGCACACAATAAATGTTTTAAAATAGTAATTTCCAGTGCAATAATGGGGCAAAGATTAAGGTGATTAGATTTTCACACACGGCACATCATAGAAACAGAAATCAAGTTACAATGCAGGCAGCAAAGTACTACAGGCTTTAAAAATAATAGGTGGCAAACATTTGCATGCAAATAAAATATGCTGCTCAGAGACCTGCCAGTTGTTCAAAGTTCATTTGTAGCCTTTATTGAGTCTTGCTGAGTCATGTAGTCTGCCTGCGGGTCTGTATGTGGTTTCATTTGCTGATGACCCACAGCTCCTTCTATCCTTTCAGGAGAATGATTTTGAAGCTTTGAGCTCTTTTAAATAGTGTCTTAAGTCAGTCTTTGAGTTGATGAATAGTAATTGTTTCAAGCTCAAGACTGCCAAAACAGAGATAATTTTTTTCTGTGCCAAACATATCCTTGGTAAGTGGTGGCCAGCTGAGCTTGGATCCCCTCCTTTGTCTGATCTGAACTTAAGAAATGTAGGTGTCAAATTTGATTTTGAACCCCAAATTAAGGCAATTTAGATGATCTGTTTTGGTTCTCTCAAATCTCTGAAAAGGATGTTGCATTTGGTTCCTAAATACACTCACAAGACTATTGTTTGCGCATTGATGACCTCTAAATTGGACTACGCTAACAGTGTTTAACTGGGTCTGCCAGTATATCCGTTTCAATGCCTTCAGACGATTCAAAAAGCAGCTGCCGTCAGGTTTCAAAAATTGCGGTACGCTAATCTGTTACTCATTACTTACTTCAGCTACACTGGTTGCTTGTAACAAGATGGATTTAATCTAAAGTGCTAACGGATGCTTATGGAGCATTTGAACGTAAAGGATTTCTATATCTAAGGAAGAGACTCAAGTTTTAGCATCAGGTGAGATCCTTGAAATGTACAGATGCTTCAACTCCCTTGGATTCACCAAGCTAGGAGAGGTGGGAGATCTTTTCTTTATCTCACTTCTAAGCTCTGGAGCTCTCTGCCTCTCAATCTTCATCATGTCCCATCTGAATATATTTTTAGAAAGTACTTGAAGACTTTTCTTTTTAATTCCTGTCTGCATGGCTTCTGATTCTGGCATTGATTGCCTGGTTAGTTTTGGTAGTGGTCACATGCTGTGAGCGCAGGGATGCTCCTTCCGAAGCAGCTGTGTGCTTAATAAATGTTATTGTATTTTACTGTTATTGTATGTATCATAAACATGGACTATTTCACCAACCACCATGCAAACAGCTAAGATGCTTCACAGTTTTTTCTGGCCTTGGAATGAACAGCAGAGATTATGTACAATTTACCCACAGCCATGCAAAGAGCAAAGAAACTTCACTGACTAAATAGCATAGGTTATGTACAATTTGGCCAATGGCTGTGCGAATAGCAATGTACTATTTGCCTGGCCAATGACTAACTGGCAGAAAGTATTTGACAGGCAGCCATGCAAACAGCAAAAAAAGTCACTATTTATCCGGCTCCTGACTAGATAGCAGAGATCATGTACTCTTTCTCTGGTAGCCATGCAGAACATTTACCATTTACCCAGCAGCTGACTAAAGAGGAGAGATCATATACTATTTGGCCGGCAGCTTGTACAAGTAGCAACTAAAATTCACTATTTTATCGGGCGCCAACTAAAAGGCACTATTTTGCCGATAGCCTTGTGAATAGCAAAGAAGCTTACCCAGACACCAATAAAATGGAAGAGATTAATTACCATTTGGTGAAAAAACCTTACAATTTATGCTGTCACATATTTAATAGCAGACATTCTGAACTAGCAAACCTGCTGTCAGATAACTACTGAAGTTTCAATGTAGATTAGGTGCACTTTGTGACTATGGTAGTAGTTAGTACAGGGAGGAAGGATGTTGTGGGAGTGTTAAGAGGACTGCCATTGCGATGGTTCTCAACATTCTTGGACATGATGCGCATAACTTGTAGCCTTGAGCTCTTCATTCCTGTTTGAGTCTCTGTTCCTCCTCTACAGGCAGACAGAGGCCTGCCTCTGCTGCCATAGGCCTCTGGCCATCCCTGTACAGCTCTGCAATGTCTCAATCTCTCTATGACAGTCTTTTGTTTCTGTTTCACCAGCATCCTTGTACAGTCTGTGCCCTGTGTTTTCCTCAGTGTTTGTTGACTAATACTTCTGTAGTTTTGGGCTCCTTCTATCTCTTTACCTTCTCACACTGTCCCTGGCAGTTTCTTCATTTGATGCCTCTATGGTAAGACTGTAGGGTGTGCGCACTACCGCTTTAGCGCTGCTAATTGCCAGTATCGAATTTCTCTTTTAACCTTGTTTTTAACATTGAATATCGAAACCACCTGCCAATTTGTCGTACGTGAGGTTAACGTACTTGGTGGTCAGAAGGAAGCAGTCTTTCCTCTGTGTTTGTCTCGCCTCCTGACGTCGTGGCCAATCGGATGTCGTGGTCGGCCGTGATGTCAGGGGGCGGGGAGAAGAGTGGAGAAGAGCGCGATCGAGGGTAAAGGGCGGTTGTATTCCCGCTTGCTCCTCGTGGGCCTTATCATTTGTACTCGCAAATAAAGTTATTTTCCTCCCAGCATTTACGCCTCAACCCCTCATTCTTGCCACTACAAATGGCGACGAGGGTTAAAATTTGCGGTACGGCCCACGAGTGAGTCCTGCTTTTTCTACGCCTCGGGCGCTCCCCTGTCGCTGCCGTGCAGCGTGCTGATGGGTTTCCCCCTGTGATCCTGCGGAGGCTCCCGCTGAAGTCGTCTCCTACCTGCTGATGCCTGCCTGGTGCTGCCTGTCTACCGGCGAGTTCCAACATCGCCGTCTGCTGCCGACAGTGTTCCCTGGAGTACCTCGACCTGCCCGCCCACGTGCGCGCCTCGCGGTGAGCGGCTGCGGGGGTGCTGCGGTTCTCTGATCTTCGGTGGCCATCCGGCTGCCACGTGGTGCCCAGGCGGTGTGCTGCGAGGTCCGCTCAATCTGCCCTGGTGGGCGTAGTGCCTGTACCTGCCTTGGCTTCGGGTGGTGTGCCCTGTTCTTCGAGCTGCTGGTGGTGCCTGTTCTCCGGCGATGGCGCAGCCCGTCAACATCTGCGTGCCTCCCCTGTTCCTCGAGTCCCCTGGTAAGCCGTGCATGAAGTGGAAGGGGTGGCTGCGCGCATTTTTAGAACTACATCGTTTCCATAGACGGTAAGGGGTATAGCCCCGAGCGCAAGAAGGCACTGTTATTCGGACTGCTAGGGAAGGCTGGCCAAGAGGTTTTTGACAGCTTACAAGTGTACGTGAACCCCCCGGGGGCCCTCGCTCCTCTGAATGAGTATCAGGAGGCGGTTAAGCGGCTTGAACTGCAATATTCTGAGGAAGGTAACATCATGGTGGGGCGCCACAAGTTTGCACTGCGGAAACAGGATGAAGGAGAGACTATCGAAGATTACATTGCATGCTTACGCGTTTTGGCCCAAGACTGTGAATTTGCGGAGATGACTGATACATACATCAGGGACCAGGTGGTGTTCTACTGCCATTCCAAGAAGGTGCAGGAACGGTTGCTGTCTTGTAGGAACCCTTCTCTAAAGGATGTGGTGGCCATTGCGAAGGCCGTAGAAAGGTCCATGGTGTCCACTAGGGAGCTTGCAAGCACGAGCCAGGCCTCGAATGTGTTCTACGTGCAGGACAAACATAAGAGTGCACCCAAGACTCCAGACAAGGCGGCGAGCGATAGAGGGGGAGGCAGGAGGCCGCTCGCTTGCTTTAGATGTGGGGCACGGGATCACTTGGCAGACAGCAGGGTTTGCCCGGCTCTGACCAAAAGCTGCACCAAGTGCGGGAAGGTGGGCCACTTCGCGGCGGTGGTAAAACCAGGAAACCTGGGGGGGGGGGTATAAAAGTGAGCTCGGTGAGCGATAGCGATGTGGATGCAAATGCGGACATAGTGCTGTCCATTGATGCTGTGGACGGCAGAGTGAAGGGGCCCATTGGCTCCGTCCTGATTGGTGCCGTTGAGCTGCCATTTACGGCTGATTCTGGTTCCCCTATTACCTTGATATCTGACACGACATTTGATGTGAAATGGCAGGGTGTGCGACTGCGTGAGACGGATGTGAACCCGAAGGCCTTTGGGGAACAAGACATAGTGATGAAGGGGTACTTCTGCGATACTCTCACCTTTAGAGGGCGAACTATAAAGACAAAGATCTATGTGGCCGAGAAGGGGAGGAGCCTGGTGGGGTGGATGGACCTGGCGAAGTTGGGTGTGATGCTAGTCCCTGGGGCTGACGATCCCATAGTTCTGCGGGACGGCTGGGTCAACTATGTCCAACCAGATGAAGTGCATGGCGGGTTGGCTGATGTCATTGGCAAATTTGAGTCCGTCTTCAAAAATGAGGTAGGATGTGTGAGAGGATTTGTGCACGCCATACAGTTGAAAGAAGGGGCGGTGCCGATAAAGCATAAAGTCAGAACAGTTCCCCTCTCCGTTAGGGGGGAGCTGAAGGCTGTCCTAGATAGGTTGAAACAGGAAGGAGTGATAGAGGAAGCAGGTGCATCAGAATGGGTGTCCGCGATTGTGGTGTCCAAGAAGAAGAGGACAGGGGACATTCGGCTATGTGTGGACCTGTGGTCCTTGAACAAAAGTATCCTGGTGAACTGCCATCCGCTACCCAACATTCAAGAGATTCTGTCATCCACGTCAGGGTCGAGGTTCTTCACACTGATCGATTTGAAATCGGCATACCACCAGGTGTGCCTCACGGAGGAATCCAAGAAATTGACCACCTTCATCACCCCGTTTGGAGCGTACAGGTACGTCCGGCTTCCCTTCGGCCTTGCATCGGCATCGGGTGTCTTCCAGAAGTTGATGGATCTGCTCTTCTGCAGTATGGAGGGTGTCGAGGCATTCCAGGATGACATACTAATCCACACGCAAGATGAGAAAGGGCACTTGGAGCTGCTGGGCAAGGTACTGGAGGTGTTGCGGGAGAAAGGGATGACGGTCTCAAAAGACAAATGCAAGTTCATGGAGAGCAGGATCGAATACCTGGGGCACGTTCTGACCCCGGAGGCCATTGCGCCCAAGGAGGACCTGGTGAAGGCCATACGAGATGCCCCCTGTCCCGAAGATAAAGACGCCTTACGATCGTTCCTGGGGCTCAGCGAATATTACTCGAAGTTCATGCAGGGTTACGCGACCACGGTGGAGCCTCTGAGGAAACTGCTGCGAAAGAATGAGAAGTACGTGTGGGCGCAGGAACAACGCGCTGCCTTCGAATCCGTCAAGCAGGCCATTGTTGCGGCTCCGGTGTTGCAACCGTACAACAAGGACTGCCGGAATGTAATCACGGTCGATGCCAGCGCCAAGGGTATCGGCGCAGTGTTTTGCCAATTCCAAGGGAAGAAGGAGAACACAGTTGCATTCATATCCCGGTCACTGAGCGACACTGAGAAACACTACAGCACCATCGAGCGCGAAACACTCGCATGCGTCTGGGCAGTGGAAAAACTGAAGAACTATCTGTGGGGCAAGGAGTTCGAACTGGTCACGGATCACAAACCCTTGATTTACATGATGGACGGTGAGGGCCGCGGTAATGGAAAGGCCAGCTCGAGGCTTCTGCGCTTACTGTCCAAACTGCAAGAATACCACTTTGTCATTAGACATATCAAGGGCGGCCTTAACAGCAGGGCGGATTGCCTATCACACCTGCCAGTGACTGGTGGGGAGGATTGTTCCCTGGATGAGACGGAATGCGTGGTGGCAATGGTGGACGCGACGGCCATTTGCGATGGGTCCATCTCTGAGGAGGAGTGGCTGGAGACTCAGGAGAAAGATATGACTATTCGAAGGGTGATGGACCATATGACGACTCATTGGCCTCCGGTCCAGAACTTGCACGGAGCACTCAGAAGTTTCCAGCAGATAAGCGCTGAACTTACTATTGAAAACGGCTTCTTGAAGAGGCATGAGCTGTTTGTGCCCCCGGAAGGTCTGAGAGAAAAGCTAATCAGGATAGCCCACAGGGGTCACCCGGGCAGTACTGCCACAAAAAATCTCCTCAAACAATACTACTGGTGGCCAGGGATGTGCAGCGATGTATGCAGCTTCATAGACCGATGCGGACCGTGCTTGAGAGCCGACAAATATTGGAAGACAGCGAAGGGGGAGCTGCAGATGGTGGACATACCGGTCGGCCCATGGAGCAAGATTGCCATTGATTTCGCAGGCCCGTTTACCCTCCTGCCGGCCGACTGCAGACATCTCATTGTTCTTACGGATTACTTCTCCAAGTGGATCCACTACAAGTTCGTCAGGGAGGTAACCACTGAACGGGTGATCAAGGTGCTGAAGAAAATCTGCGCGATGGAGGGGCAGCCGAAGATCATGGTTTCCGACAACGGCACCCAGCTGGTGTCCAGGCAGATGACGAATTTCCTGGCCAAGCTGGGGATCAATTTTGGAAAAGGGGGTGGTGATGGACAGAGTTTCTGAATGATGCAGAATACTCTTACCAAGTCAAGAGATCATGGTTTTAATCCATCACCGTTTTTTAGCTCACTGCACCATCCCAGCTCAGAACCTGGCTACATGCAAATTAGTCTGTTCCTGTCCCAGTGCAAGATGGGAACAGGGCAAACCAAACTACCAAGCCAATTCTTATACTGGGAAGGAAACAAGCTTCCGGGGACCGGTTTCTGGCATCACAGCCATCGTCGGCCCGGCTTGCTTGAATCCTGATGGTGCAATGAGCAAGGGACTCACGTCTGAGTATACCCTCCAACACTAAGTGTGGATAAAATCGATTTTGGAAAAGGGGGTGGTGATGGACAGAGTTTCTGAATGATGCAGAATACTCTTACCAAGTCAAGAGATCATGGTTTGAATCCATCACCGTTTTTTAGCTCACTGCACCATCCCAGCTCAGAACCTGGCTACATGCAAATTAGTCTGTTCCTGTCCCAGTGCAAGATGGGAACAGGGCAAACCAAACTACCAAGCCAATTCTCATACTGGGAAGGAAACAAGCTTCCGGGGACCGGTTTCTGGCATCACAGCCTTCGTCGGCCCGGCTTGCTTGAATCCTGATGGTGCAATGAGCAAGGGACTCACGTCTGAGTATACCCTCCCACACTAAGTGTGGATAAAATCGATTTTGGAAAAGGGGGTGGTGATGGACAGAGTTTCTGAATGATGCAGAATACTCTTACCAAGTCAAGAGATCATGGTTTTAATCCATCACCGTTTTTTAGCTCACTGCACCATCCCAGCTCAGAACCTGGCTACATGCAAATTAGTCTGTTCCTGTCCCAGTGCAAGATGGGAACAGGGCAAACCAAACTACCAAGCCAATTCTTATACTGGGAAGGAAACAAGCTTCCGGGGACCGGTTTCTGGCATCACAGCCTTCGTCGACCCGGCTTGCTTGAATCCTGATGGTGCAATGAGCAAGGGACTCACGTCTGAGTATACCCTCCCACACTAAGTGTGGATAAAATCGCTTTTGGAAAAGGGGGTGGTGATGGACAGAGTTTCTGAATGATGCAGAATACTCTTACCAAGTCAAGAGATCATGGTTTTAATCCATCACCGTTTTTTAGCTCACTTCAACATCCCAGCTCAGAACCTGGCTACATGCAAATTAGTCTGTTCCTGTCCCAATGCAAGATGGGAACAGGGTAAACCAAACTACCAAGCCAATTCTTATACTGGGAAGGAAACAAGCTTCCGGGGACCGGTTTCTGGCATCACAGCCTTCGTCGGCCCGGCTTGCTTGAATCCTGATGGTGTAATGAGCAAGGGACTCACGTCTGAGTATACCCTCCCACACTAAATGTGGATAAAATCGATTTTGGAAAAGGGGGTGGTGATGGACAGAGTTTCTGAATGATGCAGAATACTCTTACCAAGTCAAGAGATCATGGTTTTAATCCATCACCGTTTTTTAGCTCACTGCACCATCCCAGCTCAGAACCTGGCTACATGCAAATTAGTCTGTTCCTGTCCCAGTGCAAGATGGGAACAGGGCAAACCAAACTACCAAGCCAATTCTTATACTGGGAAGGAAACAAGCTTCCGGGGACCGGTTTCTGGCATCACAGCCTTCGTCGGCCCGGCTTGCTTGAATCCTGATGGTGCAATGAGCAAGGGACTCACGTCTGAGTATACCCTCCAACACTAAGTGTGGATAAAATCGATTTTGGAAAAGGGGGTGGTGATGGACAGAGTTTCTGAATGATGCAGAATACTCTTACCAAGTCAAGAGATCATGGTTTTAATCCATCACCATTTTTTAGCTCACTGCACCATCCCAGCTCAGAACCTGGCTACATGCAAATTAGTCTGTACCTGTCCCAGTGCATGATAGGAACAGGGCAAACCAAACTACCAAGCCAATTCTTATACTGGGAAGGAAACAAGCTTCCGGGGACCGGTTTCTGGCATCACAGCCTTCGTCGGCCCGGCTTGCTTGAATCCTGATGGTGCAATGAGCAAGGGACTCACGTCTGAGTATACCCTCCCACACTAAGTGTGGATAAAATCGATTTTGGAAAAGGGGGTGGTGATGGACAGAGTTTCTGAATGATGCAGAATACTCTTACCAAGTCAAGAGATCATGGTTTTAATCCATCACCGTTTTTTAGCTCACTGCACCATCCCAGCTCAGAACCTGGCTACATGCAAATTAGTCTGTTCCTGTCCCAGTGCAAGATGGGAACAGGGCAAACCAAACTACCAAGCCAATTCTTATACTGGGAAGGAAACAAGCTTCCGGGGACCGGTTTCTGGCATCACAGCCTTCGTCGACCCGGCTTGCTTGAATCCTGATGGTGCAATGAGCAAGGGACTCACGTCTGAGTATACCCTCCCACACTAAGTGTGGATAAAATCGCTTTTGGAAAAGGGGGTGGTGATGGACAGAGTTTCTGAATGATGCAGAATACTCTTACCAAGTCAAGAGATCATGGTTTTAATCCATCACCGTTTTTTAGCTCACTTCAACATCCCAGCTCAGAACCTGGCTACATGCAAATTAGTCTGTTCCTGTCCCAATGCAAGATGGGAACAGGGTAAACCAAACTACCAAGCCAATTCTTATACTGGGAAGGAAACAAGCTTCCGGGGACCGGTTTCTGGCATCACAGCCTTCGTCGGCCCGGCTTGCTTGAATCCTGATGGTGTAATGAGCAAGGGACTCACGTCTGAGTATACCCTCCCACACTAAATGTGGATAAAATCGATTTTGGAAAAGGGGGTGGTGATGGACAGAGTTTCTGAATGATGCAGAATACTCTTACCAAGTCAAGAGATCATGGTTTTAATCCATCACCGTTTTTTAGCTCACTGCACCATCCCAGCTCAGAACCTGGCTACATGCAAATTAGTCTGTTCCTGTCCCAGTGCAAGATGGGAACAGGGCAAACCAAACTACCAAGCCAATTCTTATACTGGGAAGGAAACAAGCTTCCGGGGACCGGTTTCTGGCATCACAGCCTTCGTCGGCCCGGCTTGCTTGAATCCTGATGGTGCAATGAGCAAGGGACTCACGTCTGAGTATACCCTCCAACACTAAGTGTGGATAAAATCGATTTTGGAAAAGGGGGTGGTGATGGACAGAGTTTCTGAATGATGCAGAATACTCTTACCAAGTCAAGAGATCATGGTTTTAATCCATCACCATTTTTTAGCTCACTGCACCATCCCAGCTCAGAACCTGGCTACATGCAAATTAGTCTGTACCTGTCCCAGTGCATGATAGGAACAGGGCAAACCAAACTACCAAGCCAATTCTTATACTGGGAAGGAAACAAGCTTCCGGGGACCGGTTTCTGGCATCACAGCCTTCGTCGGCCCGGCTTGCTTGAATCCTGATGGTGCAATGAGCAAGGGACTCACGTCTGAGTATATCCTCCCACACTAAGTGTGGATAAAATCGATTTTGGAAAAGGGGGTGGTGATGGACAGAGTTTCTGAATGATGCAGAATACTCTTACCAAGTCAAGAGATCATGGTTTTAATCCATCACCGTTTTTTAGCTCACTGCACCATCCCAGCTCAGAACCTGGCTACATGCAAATTAGTCTGTTCCTGTCCCAGTGCAAGATGGGAACAGGGCAAACCAAACTACCAAGCCAATTCTTATACTGGGAAGGAAACAAGCTTCCGGGGACCGGTTTCTGGCATCACAGCCTTCGTCGGCCCGGCTTGCTTGAATCCTGATGGTGCAATGAGCAAGGGACTCACGTCTGAGTATACCCTCCCACACTAAGTGTGGATAAAATCGATTTTGGAAAAGGGGGTGGTAATGGACAGAGTTTCTGAATGATGCAGAATACTCTTACCAAGTCAAGAGATCATGGTTTTAATCCATCACCGTTTTTTAGCTCACTGCACCATCCCAGCTCAGAACCTGGCTACATGCAAATTAGTCTGTTCCTGTCCCAGTGCAAGATGGGAACAGGGCAAACCAAACTACCAAGCCAATTCTTATACTGGGAAGGAAACAAGCTTCCGGGGACCGGTTTCTGGCATCACAGCCTTCGTCGGCCCGGCTTGCTTGAATCCTGATGGTGCAATGAGCAAGGGACTCACGTCTGAGTATACCCTCCAACACTAAGTGTGGATAAAATCGATTTTGGAAAAGGGGGTGGTGATGGACAGAGTTTCTGAATGATGCAGAATACTCTTACCAAGTCAAGAGATCATGGTTTTAATCCATCACCATTTTTTAGCTCACTGCACCATCCCAGCTCAGAACCTGGCTACATGCAAATTAGTCTGTACCTGTCCCAGTGCATGATAGGAACAGGGCAAACCAAACTACCAAGCCAATTCTTATACTGGGAAGGAAACAAGCTTCCGGGGACCGGTTTCTGGCATCACAGCCTTCGTCGGCCCGGCTTGCTTGAATCCTGATGGTGCAATGAGCAAGGGACTCACGTCTGAGTATATCCTCCCACACTAAGTGTGGATAAAATCGATTTTGGAAAAGGGGGTGGTGATGGACAGAGTTTCTGAATGATGCAGAATACTCTTACCAAGTCAAGAGATCATGGTTTTAATCCATCACCGTTTTTTAGCTCACTGCACCATCCCAGCTCAGAACCTGGCTACATGCAAATTAGTCTGTTCCTGTCCCAGTGCAAGATGGGAACAGGGCAAACCAAACTACCAAGCCAATTCTTATACTGGGAAGGAAACAAGCTTCCGGGGACCGGTTTCTGGCATCACAGCCTTCGTCGGCCCGGCTTGCTTGAATCCTGATGGTGCAATGAGCAAGGGACTCACGTCTGAGTATACCCTCCCACACTAAGTGTGGATAAAATCGATTTTGGAAAAGGGGGTGGTGATGGACAGAGTTTCTGAATGATGCAGAATACTCTTACCAAGTCAAGAGATCATGGTTTTAATCCATCACCGTTTTTTAGCTCACTGCACCATCCCAGCTCAGAACCTGGCTACATGCAAATTAGTCTGTTCCTGTCCCAGTGCAAGATGGGAACAGGGCAAACCAAACTACCAAGCCAATTCTTATACTGGGAAGGAAACAAGCTTCCGGGGACCGGTTTCTGGCATCACAGCCTTCGTCGGCCCGGCTTGCTTGAATCCTGATGGTGCAATGAGCAAGGGACTCACGTCTGAGTATACCCTCCCACACTAAGTGTGGATAAAATCGATTTTGGAAAAGGGGGTGGTGATGGACAGAGTTTCTGAATGATGCAGAATACTCTTACCAAGTCAAGAGATCATGGTTTTAATCCATCACCGTTTTTTAGCTCACTGCACCATCCCAGCTCAGAACCTGGCTACATGCAAATTAGTCTGTTCCTGTCCCAGTGCAAGATGGGAACAGGGCAAACCAAACTACCAAGCCAATTCTTATACTGGGAAGGAAACAAGCTTCCGGGGACCGGTTTCTGGCATCACAGCCTTCGTCGGCCCGGCTTGCTTGAATCCTGATGGTGCAATGAGCAAGGGACTCACGTCTGAGTATACCCTCCCACACTAAGTGTGGATAAAATCGATTTTGGAAAATCGCTATTGTCACTGACCATGTCATGAATGATGTAATATGTGACATCATCAGCAGTGGATTGCGGGCACGCGAGATGTAGTTAGTACAACTAACTATATCGGAGGAATTTCAATGGTTTTGTTCGAGTGAAATGTCCAGCTAACTATAACACCCCTAAAACCTATTGTTTTTTCAGTGAATTTTTAAGGTTTTTTAAATGGTAATTCCTAACTATATCAGGCCTGAAACCTATGGTTTTTTCAGTGAATTTCAAAGGTTTTTTAAATGCTAATTCCTACCTATATCAGGCCTGAAACCTATGGTTTTTTCAGTGAATTTCAAAGATTTTGTAAATGACAATTTTTAATGTATTAATTGTTATACTGATTTTTTTGATACTGATTTACTACATTGTTTAAACTGTTTATTTTTTGATATTTTTTTGTTAAATTACATTATACATTACAATACAAAATATACTTTCTCAGAATGAATTATTTTAGTTTAAATACTTTGCAAATAGGCAATAGTCTTTTAAGTACAGTAGTTACAGTTGTTGCAATGGGCAACACAATTTCAAACACAAAGCATCATTGAGCTCAATGTGAATTTCTAGTCAAATGCAATTAGTTACTTTATGGATTACTTTTATAACCACAGGACTGGATGCTAGATTCAGTCCTTGGACATCTCCTGTAAACAGTTGAGTAAAAGCGTTTTGGTTACAGTAGTGATTTTTAAGGATTATTATTGTATTTTAAAAGTTGACACAGAAAACTTTTCACATAGAATCACCAATGTTATCCTATGGCAGAAAATTCACTTAGCAGGTAAGTACTGTTATCGTTACTTTTTCTTACTCAGTGGTGGATCTTGGATCCAGCACAGGTGAATCTCCTGTAAACAGTTGAAAGAATGTGTTTAAGTCATACAGACGATTTTTTAGGAATATTTTTAGTTTGTGAAAATAGACACTTAGAAACTTTTCTACTTAAAAGCACACAAAGGATTCCTATGGAAGGAAATACAAGTTACTGGTAAGGACGCTGAAAACCACACAATGTATTCCTATGGAAGGAAATACAAGTTACTGGTAAGTATGCTTAGAATTATTTTTCAGGGTCAGTGTTGGGCTAAAAGATGCAGCCCTGGGTTCTCTCCTGATAACAGGTGAGTAAATTGGAATTCGTAGTTCGGCTGATTTTAGAGGAATATTTGTACGTTTCAAAAATGGACACTTAGAAACCTTTCTGCTGGAAATCACACAATGGATTCCTATGGAAAGAAATACAAGTTACTGGTAAGTACGCTTAGAATTACTTTCCAGGGTCAGTGCTGGGCTAAAAGATTCAGCCCTGCGTTCTCTCCTGATAACAGGTGAGTAAATTGGAATTCGCAGTTCGGCTGATTTTAGAGGAATATTTGTACAATGGTAAAGGAAGGGGGTGGGGCCTGAGGTGACGTGTGCAAACCCGCCCTGTGGCACGTTTTAAGATGGAGAATTAATTCCTCTTCAATCCTGCGGTCCCCTGGGGGCCAACTAGCCCACCAGGTACCTCCAGTATGCGTCAGGGAACTGCGTTGCAGAGAGGTGTTCAGAGGCCACGTCCCTTTTTACAACATTCTGCAACGCAGCTCCGTGGCGCTTCCTGGAGGTACCTGGCGGGCTAGTTGGCCCCTAGGGGACCTCTGGATTGAAGAGGAATTAATTCCCCAACTTAACCCCTTCAGTGCCCATGACGAGCTGGACTCGTCATGGGCTGCGGTGGCGCTGTGCCCATGACGAGTCCAGCTCGTCATGAACTCCGCCCGCTAATGGAAGGCGCGGCACTGGGCGGGGAAAGGGGCGGGCATGCAAGGGGTTAAAACGCGCCACAGGGCAGTCGGACCACCATTGAAAGGCTGTCTGAAAGGGGCATTGTGAGCCCTACGGCGGTGCCGGAGCAGGCACCGCCCTTATTGTAGGCAAATACATTCCGAGCAGTGGTCGGATGGTCGGTCCCTCCACTCTGCCTCCGACTGCTGTGCATCTTAATGTAGCGGACAGACTGTGGCAGCAGATGTCAGTCGGATCACAACTGACAGCCTGTCGGTTGCAATCCGACCGACATAGTAATGAGGCCCTGTTTGTTTTGATTTGATTTTTTTTTAAACATATCGAAGGGTGTAACACACACTGTGAGGCATGGCATGTCAGAGATATAGGAATATTGGGTGGGGTCAATTAATAATACTCAGGTTTTGCAATAATACCTGAGTATTAACTTCGAACTTACTTTTTATAAACCTTTACATAAAAAAAAGTATAATGTAGGGCTGTGACACCCACCTTTAGACATGGGATGTGAGGTATATAGCAGTGTTGGGTAGGGAAGTGTATTAATACTCATGTTGTAGTTTTAATACCTGAGTATTAATTCATACTTTTTTTAATATACTTACAGTAATTTATAATGAAATAACAAAATATGTCTAAGGGTTTAACACCCACCATTAGGCATGGGTTATGGGCTATAGAGAGGTATAGCGTGGCGAAGTGTATTAACGCTCAGGAATTAATTTGATACCTGAGTATTAATTCATATGGTATTTTTAATGTACCTACTGTAATTAATAACAGAAAAATATATGATTAAGGGTGTAACATCCACTTTTAGGCATGGGATGTGAGGGAAATGTGGGTATTGTGTGGCGGAGGGTATTAATACTCCAGTTTTATTTTTAATACCTGAGTATTACATTTTAAATACAAATATGTTTTTATACATGTTAAAAAACATGTTAAATATGTAATATTAGTAACATTAGACCCCCTTCAAATTAAAGCAACAAATAAAAACTAAATATAACAAACAACCACCACTCACACATAATATAGTTTAAAAAAAACCTTCATTAACAATAAAAAGACTCCAAGCTATTTATTTTAATTCAAAAACATAGTAAATAAGTTGAAATAAATTCTCAAAAAATATAATAAATATTTAATTCCATGAAGTGTTTTTTTAAATAATTTACATACTTTACAACACTTAGAGTATTTTTGAAAACATTTATTACTGTTTTTTTCCCACGCTTTCGCTTTCAGGTCAATGGGGAAAATGTTCCTTTTTTCCTTTTTCCTTTTAGATTTGATGTACACTGTTGTGTGTCTGTTTCCACAGTTGGTGGAGCGTCGTGGTCAAGATCAGATGTAAGGAAGAGCGGCGTTCAGGTAAAAACATTTGAATTTAATAATTTAAGTTTATTGGTGGGTACGTTTATTGAAAAGAGAGATAAGGTAGGTATTTAGATGGAAGATAGAACTTAAATGTATGTTTTGACCTATTTAACCTCATTCTCATTCCTATGCAGGTCGCGGTTTGTAGGCCCACGTCAGTATGATTGCATTTTTTTCAAACTTGGTTTAAAAAAGTATTTTAAGGTAAACGATAGTACTTGTTTAAACATATTCAAAATAAACGCAGTATTTGAAAAATAATTGCGACGTGTTTCTTGCCCGTTAGCGCCAGGAAGAGGTGGACGGGGCCACCCACCTTGCTTGTTTGGCTGCCGCCACAAGCAGCGCAAATTCCTCCCCATTACTGCCGGCACAGGGTGTTTGTACTGCCTCTACTTGGAAGGTACTGAAAGTCGGCCCATTTTTATTTGACTGTGATTGTGTGTCTTCATATTTCCCAGTGACAGTTTGAACTTGCAATTGGGACATTGAACCATTGTGCCGGGGCTTTGTGCGGGTGGTTGTGTGTCATTCGCAAACAGCTTTTTTGCTGGTGTACTAGCCCGGAACAGAGATTATTCAAGAGATGGGTATAAGAAAAGGCCAGGATAGGGCCCAGGGTACGGACCACCCAAAAAAAGCCCTCTGGCGCAGTTTGCCACAAGACAATGGACAGGATAGAGTAAATTTTGAGTTAATGTCATGATCTAGCCCACTCTGGTCCACCATGCCACCTCTCCCCTCCAGAGAGCCTTATTAGCTCTGAGAATGATTCTGAAGTATTGTTAGCTGTCTCCCCTGAACTGCACCTTTGGACTTCATTCCTACCCATGATGTGCACTGTGAGTGTGCTGCTGTGGATGCAAGCAGCAGTGTGGTTACCACCACCGCTGGGACTGTGGAAGAGGGGGATCCTGTTGACCACTCTTTAAGGGTTCTTGTTTGGAATGTGGCAAGGATCTCTAAGCTTCTAGTTGACCCCCAGAATGGTGTTCCTTTGTGGACTCTTTTGATGCTATCTTATTCCAGGAAACCTGGAGCTTGCATGCCCCGTACAGAAGTGGCTTTTCTGCTTATGCAATCAACGCCACCAGGAAGGAGTTGCGTAGACCTTCGGGAGGGCTAGCAGTATGGGTTAAAATTGCACTGGGGTCCAAAGTCAAGCTCCTTAATGTTTAATCTCAAGACATACTAGCATTTGAGCTTATTTTTAAAGTGGTTGGAAAATTAGGATTTTTAATGTATACAACAGAGTGGTGCGGGCTCTGAGGAAACCAACACAATTCACATAGTAGACCTCACCCTGTCCCATTTCCAAGATAATGTCCCTTCACTAGTGGTGGGTGATTTTAATTGTACATTTGAACCCCTCGCCCCCATCACACTAGACCTGACAGAGGACTGGGATTGCGAGTGACAAATCCCACAGTTAGATCTCCCTACAGTCAGGTGGACACGATCTGAGAGCCACAAGCTTGAGAACTAACTCTGATTAAAAAGGCGACTTTATTTTCAACAGACCTGGTCATGAAAGTAGAATAGACTACTGTCTGGTCTCCCGTAAACTTTGGGCTTTAGTCAAAGATGAGGTAGTTGTCAAAAGAGCAGACAGTGACCATAACGCCCTAGCACTTACCTTGATTAAACATGGCACTCTCGAACCCCACATTAGGGGTAGTGCAGACCTGGGTGTCCTCTCAAGTACAAACAACCAGTGATCGATCAGATGGGATTGGGTGGAGTGTGGAAATATGGATTTTTCTGGTCAGTTATGTCCCCTATCTTGGACCCCAACGGTTCTATGTGCATATCACAAGTACATATATGTTCCCCCCAGTTCCAGTTATGAAGACGCAAATACATGTGCGTCCACCGTCAACATGTCCTTTGACAGATCCGCCATGAACAGGCTGGATATTCCATTCCTAAATATGAAAGGCCACCGGCTTTATATGGTTCACTTATGCCATTTTACAGTCCAGGCAAGTAGGCCCTGATTCTGTCATCAAACTCTTCTTGCCTTCTGCCTCTGAAAGCTCCAGCCCGAGCCTGCATCTGTGACCATGAACTTTGTCTCATTCTCTGCGCGGCTCACGAAGCCTGACATCAGCCTACTCTCTGCCAAGAACTGTATTTCACCTTCGAATTATCTGCTTCCCCCTCAGCCGACGCATTCCTGCCTAGTAGCTTAAGTAAACATTCTTCCAGTTACCAAGCAAAAAGGCCCATCTTCTCTGTCCTCATGCAAGTAATTCATAGCCCTGTTACCATGGAATATTCCTACCCCCTCGCATTTAGTGTAGACACATAGACGCTTGTACACGCACGCACAGTCAGTATAGAATAGATTCTGTCCGAGAGTCCCTCTTTTATGGATAACATAGTTCTTTAAACATAGGATGTTAGATATGATTTGGGATTAGGTTGACTTGACCCCCCAGACTTCTTGTCTCCACATATAGAGCTAAATGTCAAGTCCCCGTCACCCCCTAGTTACACGTCAATTACACGTCATACTGCTGCGCGCGCATCCATGCCAAGTATTATCTTATAGATCCACCTATGTATTACATCATAACCAATCATGTTCCTTTTTACTCATTATTACACCCATTTTCGGTTACGCAAACCAAACGTCAATGTCCTTATCAATTGTTACGCCTACTGTATTCACTTCATTATAATGTATGTACTATAAAAGTTACTTCTTATCAATAAAGTATGTACTTCACTTCCTGAACCCCCGTGGTGATGGAACTTGAGGCATCCGATTATAATCGCTTATTGGAATAAAGCCCATTCCGAACCTCTAATATCACGGATTCTGCCTCTCATTTTACTGAGCTATTTTATAATGTTTCTGTATCAAATTCAGTCCCGGTAAAGGAGAAATATTTACCACATGATGGCGCCCGAACAGGGACACTTTCTCATCTCACGCGCCGGCGGTGCGTTGCAGGCCCGGTCTCCTGCCACAGCTGGACGGACGATAACGCGTACCAGCAGGATTTCCTGTATCTCCCTCCGGTCAAGCGGGGGCGACTGAGACTGCGATCAACACCCAGACGAGGCGGTGAGAAGTGCGAAGTATCCCGACCAGAGCCTAGCTGAGAGAGCAAGATCCGAGGTATACAGAGACCCACCAGTCCGAAGTCAAGCCCAGTGTCCAACGAGTCGAGTCGAGTCCAGTCCGGTTCAAGTTCAAGTTACTGAGGCCTTCCGTTTCCGAAGCTACCCGGTGAGTACCATTGCTGGGGAGGCATTTCTGACGTGCACATAGGTTGTGCCGGTCAAGACGGGTTTGGGTACACAAATCCGGTCTGCACTGTTTTAGCAGTGTATCTGTACTGTTTAGCAGTATATCAAGTATTCCGAAGTATTCCGAAGTATCTAGTTATTGTCTAGTTATTGTCGAGAATTAAGCATGGTGATTTAGTTATGCAGACGATCATCATTGTTGTTTCAGTTAAAGGTTTTATGTTTAATGTTTAAAGTGTTTAAGTATGTTCTGTATGTCGTGGTATGAATGACTGTTCATTATCGTGTTTATTGTATTAAGTCTGTTCAAATTCAAGTATCAGGTCAAAATCAAGTATAAGGTCAGTTCTCAATATGCCGCTCTTTTCGAAATTAAGACAGATCACTACCAGAAAAGGGGTTCTCGAAGAAGCCGTCCCTATTCCTCCTAGGGACACTCCAGGGCACTTTATGTATCACAAACATGGCTTAGACGCTATATTATTTCTTGATTTATGGGTAGACTATACCAAGGGATTACCAGAAAGTCAGAGGTGGCCCACAGCGGGGACCTGGGATGCAGAGTGCATCATGAAAGTCGAGGAAGAGTTATGGAAAAGAAAAGTCAGACAGTCACAGAAAGACGCCGTTGAATTATGGCGTAAAGAATCACATAGACGAACAGAAAAAGCACGTAGACAGGAAGAGAAGAGTAAAGAGAATTCCAATAAAGTTCGAGAGAATCTATTAATTGAGGAAGGTATCCGAGTGAAATCAGAACAAGTAGACAGACAAAGAAATGCCCTTATGAATGGTATGTATCCCCTTCTGGCCGAAGGATTACCTAAGGCTACTCCAGAAACACCAAAAGACTTGCCAACCCCATTATTCCCAATCAAGGTACATCCTAAGGGGCATCCTAGAACCGCAGAAGATGTTTTTCTTTCCTCATATTTAGATGACGCAGCTCCCGAGTATGCTAATTCCGCCCCACGTAGACCGCATACCAGGGAGGTTCAACGCCAAGATCCAGTACCCGTATCCCTACAGCAACAAATCGAGTCACAAGTTCCGGCAAGCACATCTGTTTCTGTATCCGCTCCTACAGCTACTTCTATGGCTGTGTCCACACCTGTAGTTGCTGTGTCACGTTCGACTAATCCGTTTACACCCGACGCCCCAGATGGGGCCGCGGGAGGAGCTACCAATGTCTTTTCTACGCCACCCAGAATAAATAAACTTACTTTTCAAGAGTCAGCGCATTCACGTACACCCAAACTCCTTAGTGCCCGTGCGCTTAAGGAACTTCTTATAGATTGTAGATATGACCCGGTGCCTGGAAAGGAGGACGAAATGACCCTAGCATCATTGCGTATCAGACGAGCCGCAGTATATTTAGCGAAGTTACCAGGAATGACTGCACATCTAGATAATATATATCATTTTGTCCAAACAGGGCGAGATCCAGAATGTATTTACAGAGCTATGGAATACCAGAAAGTAGAGATACAGGGGGAACTGTTACGTTTCCTCATAAACTGTGTGATCAGAAATCAAGACCGACCGGGGGTAGACCCGGAAGCCATGAAAATTCTTACAAGATGGAGCCAGAATATATCAGAAGGGAGACATGATAAACAAAATTGTATAATAGCCATGTGCCGAAAGATCCGTAAAGAAATAGAACGCCTACACGAAGAGAGATTAGAGACAGACGAGTTCGAACAAAACGAGGAAGAAGGGTCAGGACTGCCCACAGGACAGTCGGACACCATAGCCTATGTAGGTAGAGGAAGATCTTGTAATAGGAATAAGACTAGATATCATACTGACTCAATACATCCGATATGTCCAGATAATAACAGGAATTTTCAAATACCTATAATTAATATAAGGTCTAACGAGCATTCGTTCCAAACCGCCGACAAACTACTCCGAGAACGAAGGGGTTATCATTTCCTCGATTCTATGGATGAACAAGATTTAGCCAGGGCAGCTGTCCATTGGGTGGACAGTCCCGGAAAATATAGTGATGAGACAGTAGTACGCACATTTTTGAATCTTACCCCAGATGAACAAAGGTTAGCTGGGATTTATATGATTCAACAACTCATTATACTATATCGGAGTCAGCATTCGGACCCTGGTCCCTTACCTGACATATTGACTGAATTGCTTATGAATAAATGGAGAGGTCCAGGTACTGAATTAATTAAAGAAATTCTAGAATCAAGAAAGCAGTATATTCTTTTTGTATGTTCAGAACATGTTCCATTGTCCGTCAAGGAAAGAACTACGTATCACATAGATAGACAGAATCCCTTACGAGAAGTGCACCCAATAAAAGGTGAGGACAATGAGTTTAAACGCGTATTTGTATATACGCCTATATCGAAAATGGAATTGTTAGAAATGAAGAAAGTAGTACCCAGTCATGACAAGGACCCAGCGGGTTTTCACCGAGAAATTAAAGACATGTTACTCATGGGAGAATATACCTACCCCGACATTATGACAATATTAAAGGTGTTGATGCCTGCTGGCATTTATGAGAAACTCAAGGAAAAAGAGTGGGAGGTAGGTGATCAAAAGATAGAATGGTCAGCATTAGAAGCAGAAGAAAGGGCCCGAGGTCCAGGTTCGGGGCTTGGGGACAAAACTAAAGCACTACCAGGTTTACTAGTACAGGTACTGCCACGTTTATTAACTACGAAAAAGGAAGATTGGGGTACAATTTCAGCCTGTAAGCAGAAGCAAGATGAAGACACTAGTGATTACTATGCCCGATTTGAAAAATGTTTTGGTATAAATAGTGGCATAAAAGCAAGTAGCGAATCATACCCACATCTGTTTGTAACAAAATTAGTAGAAAATGCTCTGCCCCCAGTAAAGAATAGAGTATTAAAATTCGAGAGTACCTGGCAAGGTAACACTCCAACACAAATGTTACAAATGTTACAGTACCACCACAATAGAATTAAAGAGGAACAAGAACATGAACACAGACGCATGAAAGACACGAAAATGAAAATGTTAGTTTCCCAGACAGTTCCAGCTGAAGGACATAAAAGGGGTATGACACATTCCGATTCAGCAGGACCTGTAAAAGGGACATGCAATTATTGTAAAAAGCCAGGTCATTACGTACACGATTGTCCAGTTTTAAAACATAATATCGCCATAGGTAAAACACAAGAAAGATCACGGCCACTCAGACAAGATCAGAATGAACAAGGAGCTATGCAGCATGCCCAGGCCATGCCAGCCGCACAACAGCCAATACAGTTTGTGCCAGCTGCACCACCGTTGCCTGTTGCTGCCACACAGACAACAACACGACAAATGTATCAGACCGCACAGTATGAATATCCGGAGTATCAACGTTACGCATGAACTAGCCTAGAGAGGGAAGTTGACTTACCCCTTATCGAGATTCCTGTAGATCAAGAAGGACCTTATGTACATAGTGAATTATTAGGTCAAGATAGAAAATTTTTACTCGATACAGGGGCAAGTCGAACAACTATAAAACATAGTGAAGTTCCAGGGGCACCCCTCTCAGGCTCACAGAATATTTCCCTTGGTTTTTCAGGAAAACCTATTGTTAATGAAGTGTCACAACCTCTTCCACTTACGATAGGACCTTTGACCCGAACTACAGATTTATTGCTTACTAAATCATGTCCAGAAAACTTGTTAGGAATAAAAACGTTGAAAGCCCTAGGAGCCATAATATGTTGTTCTCCGGAAGGAGTAAGGTTGTTTTTACGTGATTTTAAAGGTCACTATGTATCTAGAGACATGGATCCCCGACTGCAGACTTTACCTACACATCTATGGGCACAAGGCCCTACTGATGTTGGTTGCATGAATATTACACCATATCGAGTCACACTAAAGGCAGGAGTGGTGCTACCACGAATGCGACAATACAAGTTACCACCAGATGCTGTAGTGGCTTTACTACAAATCATTGACGAGCTTATTGCCCAAGGAGTAGTTGTAGAAACAGACTCCAATGTATGTAATTCACCGATAATTCCGATTCTTAAACGAACAGATCCTACAGCTCCGCCAGTATATCGATTGGTTATTGATCTGCGCGAGTTAAACAAATGCATTGTGCCACAATTTCCTGTGGTCCCAGATATCTCGTCATTATTGACAGCTATTGATTCCGAAGCAACATTCTTTACTGTAATTGATCTCAAGAATGCCTTTTTCAGCGTCCCAATAGACTCGGAAAGCCAATATTTGTTCGGATTTAGTTTAAATGGACGTAGCTTTAAATTCACCCGCGCACCTCAAGGATTTACAGAAAGCCCCAGCATCTATAGCCAAGCACTGAAACGAGAACTCGACAGTATCCACATGCCGGTTAACACTGCCCTGCTTCAATATGTCGATGATCTGCTGATCACCGCTAGAAGCGAACCCGAATGTGAAAAAGCATCACTGACAGTTTTACAATTTCTAGCCGAAAAAGGGCACAAGGTGTCCCCTTCTAAGCTGCAATTCTGTGTCCAGCAAGTTGTTTATCTTGGACACTCGCTGGACAAGGAGGGAAGGCAGCTTACACCCGACCGCATTCAGTTAATAGCTAACATGCCAATACCCAAGACACAAAAGGAGGTGCGGGCTTTCATAGGCCTCACTTCATACTGTAGACAGTGGATCCCGCAATATGCATTTCTAGCAAAACCACTCATTCAGTTGACAACACAGGAGGCAGCCACATCGACTGTTCTCCCTTGGACTCAGGAACATACACAAGCTTTTGAAAGCTTAAAGAAAGCTTTATGTCAAGCACCCGTTTTAGCAACGCCATGTTACAGAAAACAGTTTACACTCTTTGTTACAGAACGCGAAGGTACGGCCTTGTCAGTACTCACACAGGAACAAGCAGGAGCACACAAACCATGTGCTTATTTTTCTAGTACATTAGATCCCGTAGCTCAGGCTTTGCCTGCATGCCTAAAATCAGTAGCAGCAACAGCTTTAGCAATCAGACAAAGCGATGCCATAGTGTTAGGACATCCATTGACAGTTCAAGTACCACACGCAGTAGAGGTTCTTGTAAATAGAACACAAACACAACACTTAACTATAGCGCGACTTACAGGGTATGAACTTACATTGTTTCAGCCACATATAGAAATAAGACGCTGTAACACATTGAATCCTGCCACACTTTTGCCAGTAACCGGAACAGACCCACTAGCCCATGACTGTATTGAAGTTATTACTGTAACGACAAAACCCAGACAAGACTTGACCGATGTTCCATTGTCAGATCCAGACTTGACATTTTATGTCGATGGTTCATGCATGAGAACAAGTACAGGAGAGTTAGTAGCCGCTTATGCAGTCACAACAGATACTGAAGTCATTGAAACTAATCGTATAAATACTTTGTCAGCTCAAGCCGCAGAGCTCATCGCTCTGACACAAGCCTGTATTCAAGCCACGAATAAAAAAGTCAACATATACACTGATTCACGTTATGCATTCGGAGTTGTACATGACTTCGGCGTGCTGTGGCGAGAGAGAGGTTATTTAACTTCCCACGGTGCCCACATTCAGCACGGACCCCTCATTCATGCATTATTAGATGCAATACATCTACCTACTGCAATATCAATTATGAAATGTAAAGCCCATACGAAAGTTACTGATATCATTTCCCAAGGCAATGATCTAGCCGACAGAACAGCTAAACTGACCGCTCAAACTCAAACCCCCGATATGACAAAGACAATAGTCCCGACACCGACACATTGTATGACAGTTAAAGATCCTACTCTTGACGTAATTGACATACAGACACATGCTACACCAGACGAAATAAAGAAATGGACTGAATTAGGAGGGATCCAAACGGACCAAGGATGGATGATGAAGGAAAGGTCTGTATGGTTCCTTCCTGATTCAATGGTCCAAGTTATAATTAACACTATACATAGTCCAGCACATCTAGGAGAAAAAGCTATGCTAGACAGCATTCAACACATTTGGTTCAATAAACATTTACGAGCAGCAGCAAAACAAAAGGTCCGTACCTGTATGATCTGTTGTCAGTTCAACCCAGGAAAAAGTGTTCCCGTAGAACAGGGTGGATTTCATCCTCCTGATCACCCTTTTGAAGTACTCCAGATGGATTATATCCAGATGGAACGATGTCGAGGATTCAAATATGTTCTTGTAGTTGTCTGCGCTCTGTCCCGTTGGACGGAGGCATACCCGGTTTCAGATTACACTGCCCCGACTACTGCCAAACAGTTGGTTCGAGAATTCTTCCCACGATACGGTTTACCACGTGTTGTCTACTCAGATAACGGCCAGCCGTTCTCATCCGAATTAATGAAACACGTTTCACTTCTGTTAGGATATCAGTGGAAATTCCACTGTGTCCGGCATCCCGAGGCAGCAGGTCTCGTAGAAAGACATAACCAGATACTGAAAATCAGATTGTCCAAAATATGTAGAGAGAAAGGGGTCGACTGGATAGTAGCGTTACCAGTTGCACTCTTTTACATGAGAATGGTAGCACACTCTCGAACAGGGCTATCCCCGTATGAGGTGATCTTCGGTAGACCACCGAATATGTGGGGGACGCCTATACCACGCAAAATAACTGATATTGACTGTAATATGCTGACAGATTACTTGGCTTCCTTGATGTCTGCACTACAATCTTCTCGTTCACAGGTAGCTGCAGCTTTTCCCGACAACACTGAGGTGAAACCCCATGACGTTGTTCCGGGTAATCTTGTCTTTGTGAGGAATTTCGACCGAAAGACTCAGCTGGAGCCCAGGTGGAAAGCACCCAAGTTGGTCCTGTTGACCACAAGGACAGCCGTGAAGATCGAGGGCCGCAAGGGCTGGATTCATTCAAGCCACATCAAGAAATTTCATGGACTATCTTCAGATATAGACATTGTGCCCTGCACTCCCTCACAGACTGATACAAAACTCCCTTTTGTTGAACAGAACAAATCTGAAAATTACAAACTAAAGCTTAGGCCCACCAAGTCGAGCAATTTGATTGTTTAAGTCCTCTCCAAGGTGAAGCGGTTGAATTGTCTCTGACATGTATCCCTTGGACCTGAGTAGAGGAAATACCCGAAAAATGTTGAAACGACAGGCGTATTGTAAATCACTGCGTAGCCACTGCATAGTGACATTATTAATTTTGTTTTTATTGAGTCTTTTAATAATTATTACAAGTATGTTGTTGCACATATATTACCCTATTTCTAGACATGTTTATAATGTTGCTGCTGAACATTCTTTTAGTGACTTACCTCCGCATGAATTGTCTTATAGACTTGCGCTGCGCAATAACACTTTCATTAGTATGTTACATCATTCCCATCAGACTAGTAATGCCACTAATTGTTGGGTGTGTGGCCGACTCCCTCCCTATCAGAATTATGAAGGAGTCCTGCCTTTCCTTCCACATCCATTTACACATAATGGCTCCTGTGGAGCATGGTTTAGCTTAATTAATTCCATAGACTCAGACACAGCAGTTTACCAAAATCATTGGGTATGGGGAAACCTGAACCTAGTTTTACTCAAAGTCTGCTACCCTGACAAGAAGGGTCGCCCCAAAAGAACAGGAATTGATCTAGAAAATGAAGTATATGGATTAGGTAATTTTACACCTAATCTCATGATTCTAAATGTCGTATCCGAAGTTGAGCTAGTCTTACCCACCATGTCAGTATTCCCAGAAAAAGGTGAATTATGTGTAAGAAAGGTTGGTTCCATACATATGGGCAATAGTCAATGCACTACTAAAGTAGAATTCAGTGATCAAGGCAAATCTTCATTTAGAGCTTCTCGCCACTCCTACTTTATATGTGGTCAGACTGCATATATGCGTCTACCTCTAGATTGGGATGGTACCTGCTACATTGCATTCCTTTTGCCACCTGTTTTCCTAGCACCTCCTGATTATTACAGAAATATTCATTTAGTACACAACAGAGAACGGAGAGATCTCCCCATTGTCGATTACACTGAGACGGCATGGGACAAGTATGTAGATTTTAATAAAGGCATCTTTCCCTATATAGGTACTGTTACTAATAGTAAGCTGATACGTAGATTAACTAGAACCCTTGAGGCAGTAGTGAATGAAACTATTTCCGCCTTAGGCAATTTAACGGAAGAGCAGTCTGCTATGCGGATTGTTGTGCTTCAAAATCGTCTTGTCCTTGACGTCATCCTGGCTGATAGAGGCGGAGCTTGTAGGGTCATCGGATCAAGCTGCTGCGTATTCATACCAGAAAATTCGCCATCTGTATATAAAGCCATCACTCGCCTTCATAAGATTGTAAGCCAGATACACCAGAACCCAGGCACTTGGACTTGGTCCAGTTGGTTTTGGAATGCGGTATCAGCCTGGGGATGGAGAGTTTTATCCTTCCTAGGTATTGGCCTTCTCATACTATTCAGTTGCTGTCTATGTCTACAATGTGGACCAGCAATTTGTGGTCTGTGTGCCACATCGTGCATTCCACATCAAGATTTTCATTCAAGATCCCGGAAGAAGAAAGAAGAACAAATGATGCTATATGAACAGATCAATGGATTGATGAAGATTGATATCTCTTGAAGGGCAAGTAGGGGACAAGGAGGGAATGTGGAAATATGGATTTTTCTGGTCAGTTATGTCCCCTATCTTGGACCCCAACGGTTCTATGTGCATATCACAAGTACATATATGTTCCCCCCAGTTCCAGTTATGAAGACGCAAATACATGTGCGTCCACCGTCAACATGTCCTTTGACAGATCCGCCATGAACAGGCTGGATATTCCATTCCTAAATATGAAAGGCCACCGGCTTTATATGGTTCACTTATGCCATTTTACAGTCCAGGCAAGTAGGCCCTGATTCTGTCATCAAACTCTTCTTGCCTTCTGCCTCTGAAAGCTCCAGCCCGAGCCTGCATCTGTGACCATGAACTTTGTCTCATTCTCTGCGCGGCTCACGAAGCCTGACATCAGCCTACTCTCTGCCAAGAACTGTATTTCACCTTCGAATTATCTGCTTCCCCCTCAGCCGACGCATTCCTGCCTAGTAGCTTAAGTAAACATTCTTCCAGTTACCAAGCAAAAAGGCCCATCTTCTCTGTCCTCATGCAAGTAATTCATAGCCCTGTTACCATGGAATATTCCTACCCCCTCGCATTTAGTGTAGACACATAGACGCTTGTACACGCACGCACAGTCAGTATAGAATAGATTCTGTCCGAGAGTCCCTCTTTTATGGATAACATAGTTCTTTAAACATAGGATGTTAGATATGATTTGGGATTAGGTTGACTTGACCCCCCAGACTTCTTGTCTCCACATATAGAGCTAAATGCCAAGTCCCCGTCACCCCCTAGTTACACGTCAATTACACGTCATACTGCTGCGCGCGCATCCATGCCAAGTATTATCTTATAGATCCACCTATGTATTACATCATAACCAATCATGTTCCTTTTTACTCATTATTACACCCATTTTCGGTTACGCAAACCAAACGTCAATGTCCTTATCAATTGTTACGCCTACTGTATTCACTTCATTATAATGTATGTACTATAAAAGTTACTTCTTATCAATAAAGTATGTACTTCACTTCCTGAACCCCCGTGGTGATGGAACTTGAGGCATCCGATTATAATCGCTTATTGGAATAAAGCCCATTCCGAACCTCTAATATCACGGATTCTGCCTCTCATTTTACTGAGCTATTTTATAATGTTTCTGTATCAAATTCAGTCCCGGTAAAGGAGAAATATTTACCACAGGAGGAACATCCGGGGGTCCTAAGCGCACCTAAGGGTAAAGTTCGCCTGGTACTAGGGGAGCTAGGCAAACACCCTATTTACAATGTTGTGGATATTCTGGGAACTCGCCATGAGGCACTATAAATTGAGATCAGGGACATGCTTAGACAGCCGTATAATGCTCAAAAAAAGGTAGGAAATTGCATTTAACAGAGGTCATCTCCTCAGGTTTCCTGATACAATCAAGACTGCAGGACAGCAAAAGGGGCACTTGTACGTGCAGTAAAACAGAAAGTCCACCCTGAGGTTGTGGTATGTAGAGCTAAGTATAGGCAGGCAATCGAGACAACATGGAAGGAGTGGGAGGGCTCCTTGGTGTCCTCCCTGCAGAGGGCACTGTCATACAAAGTTTCCAAAACCTTCTGGAGTAAAGCTGCGTCCTGGCTCATGGGGAATAGGAGAGCCTTGGAATTTACAGTCCAGCCTGAGGATGGGTAGCGCATTATGGTTCCCTTTGTGAATCAGGCAACACGGTAGCGGAGAAAGTCAGCGAGTGGTGGGGGGAGGTGCCCGGCGATGAGGGTGGTTTTGCACTTTACTATAGAGGAAACGCAAGCAGGAATTTGTTTGTGCGTTCCAGCCCATGCCCCTGGCCCTGATAGAATTCCCACTGATTTGTATAGAGAGGATATAGTCCTCTGGGGCTCTTATATAAATTTGCTTACCAACTCAATTTTGTCTGGTACTCCTATTCCGCCTTCTTGGAATATAGCAGAAATAGTCCCTATTTATAAAAAGGGGGACAGAGCAATTCAGGCTAGCTATATGCCCATAAGCCTTATTGGCTCTCTTCAGAAAATCTTCTATAGGCAAATCCTAGAAGGATCCAGGATTGGAACCTAGAGCCTCAAATTATGTGTGACTTTCAAGCGGGCTTCCGTGCAAAAACCAGTACCTTAGATCAGACCTTTCGTCTCCTTTGTATTTATTGGAAGGAAGTGGCAGTTAAGGGAGGGAAGCTCTACATGGTGTTGTTGATCTACGGTCTGCATTTGATCTAGTCCCACGAGCTAGCCTATGGAGAGTCCTAAATGAGTTGGGCTTGCCAAGAAACCTTTCAGATGTTTTAATCAGATTACATTAATCAAATACAGCACATGTGAGGTGGGGGGAGAACAATAATGTCACAGAAATCTTCCCAGTCCAGCGCAGAGTGAGACAGGGATATGTGTTAGCCCACACATGTTTTACTTTTTTTATTAATGGGTGGTCGACTTTATAGACAGAGATGGGTGCGATGCCCAAAAAATCAGTGCAAGAAGAGTTCCTGCTCTTCTTTTTGCCGACGGCACCCTACTAATTTTAAATCCCTGCAGGGTCTACAACAACTCTTAAATGATTGTATTAAGTTTGTGATGAGCAGGGCCTGGTGCCTAATGAGGCTACAACTAAATGCATGATTTTTACGAGAGGAATGGCCAAACCCTCTAAAAGACCTGTGTTAGTTGGAAGTAGCAAACTGGAGCTAGTTGATGCTTTTGATATTCGCTTGACCCAGACAATACACTGGGCTGCCCACATTGAGAAAGTGAAACTACAACTAATCCAACAGACCGCTCACATTACTAAAATCCGCAGGAAAACCCTGTCCAGGCAGTTAGCTCCAGCCGTGGAAATCTATAATACCAAGGTCCTAGATGGGGTCATCTATGGAGCAGAACTCTGGGGCACGGCAAATACTAAGGTGCCGATTACGATCCGGCAAAAAAATTCCCCGTACGACTCGTATCCGGTCTTTTTACCGTACGAATCGTACAAGTGCCGTACAAACTGCCAATTACGATTCGCATGGGAAAAAGTCCATACGAATCGCATTGGAAATTATTCCCCACACGTCCTCGGGTCGGAAAATGTGTCTGACACGTCCTCGGACGATTTACCGTACAAATGTGAAAAGTGAAGTCCGATCGCGGAATCACGATCCATCCCGTGTGTCCGATGTTACAACCGTATGGAAAAAACACCGTCCGCACCGAACTCCCATAGCAACCATGGAGACATGTGCCCGCATACGCGCCACCCCCCCCAGCCCCCGTATGTACGCGCCGACCCCCCCAGCCCCCGTATGTATGCGCCGACCCCCCCAGCCCCCGTATGTACGCGCCGACCCCCCCAGCCCCCGTATGTACGCGCCGTACCCCCCCCAGCCTGCGTACGTTCGAGTCGTACCCCCCCCAAGCCCCCGTACGTTCGAGTCATACTCCCACCCGTGTATGTACACCCGTGTACGTGTCGAACCCCCCTGTGTATGTACACCCGTGTACGTTCGAGTCGTACCCCCACCCGTGTATGTACACCCTTGTACGTGTCGAACCCCCCGTGTATGTACACCCATATACGTTCGAGTTGTACCCCCACCCGTGTATGTACGGTGCGTACCCCCAGCGCGTACGCACCATACATACACGGGTGGGGGTACGACTCGAACGTACACGGGTGTACATACACGGGGGGGTTCGACACGTACAAGGGTGTACATACACGGGGGGTTCGGCACGTACACGGGTGTACATACACGGGGGGGTTCAACACGTACAAGGGTGTACATACACGGGGGGGTTCGACACGTACATGGGTGTACATACACAGGTGGGGGTACGACTCGAACGTACGGGGGCTGGGGGGGGTACGACTCGAACGTACGGGGGCTGGGGGGGTACGACTCGAACGTACGTGGGCTGGGGGGGGTACGGCGCGTACATACGGGGGCTGGGGGGGTCGGCGCATACATACGGGGGCTGGGGGGGGTCGGCGCGTACATACGGGGGCTGGAGGGGGGCACGTACATACGGGGGCTGGGGGGGGTCGGCGCGTACATACGGGGGCTGGGGGGGGTCGGCGCGTACATACGGGGACTGGGGGGGTCAGCGCATACGTACGGGGTCTGGGGGGGGTACGGTGCGTACCGGGCCACCTACTCTGGTCGTTTCGCGCCGTACTTCACTTTTCCGGCACTTTTTGGGTGCCGTGAAAATATTGCCGTCCGGACTGCTGTCGGTTCGAATCGTAATTCCTGGGTCGTGAAACGCTGCCTGAAAGCGTCCCGACGTCACGTCGCAGCATTCCCGGATCACATTCGTATGTATATTTTCGTCGGTCGGTGTTTTTTACGATTCGTACGGAAATGGTGTTTCCGTGCGAATCGTAATTCCATGTTTGTAAAGTTTTACGACCGGGTACGAGTCGGACGGAGAAAACGCTCCGACCGACGGTTCGTACCCGGTTTTTACCGGATCGTAATCGGCACCTAATTGTTTGTCTACCATTGAAAATCGTTTTCTCAGATCCCTGGTTGACCTAACCTTTAGCACCCCTCTGACGCCCCTCTACCTGGACCTCACTCAGAGACAGCTGGCCCATAAACTGTATAATAAACTTCTCATGTTCTGGCACAGGCTGTAGTTCGTGGATGAGCTCATGTCCTATCGAGAGGCATTAATTGGCCTCTTGAAATTCCCCCAGGTTACTTTGATCCCCTGGTTTAGTTCTCTGAGGGATTTACCCGGTAGGTTTGGGATGGAGGGGTTTTGGTCAAACCCGGAAAGTCTGGCCATCACACCAAGTGCTAGGTTGAAGTGATGTTTTGGGAAGCCATCTCAGAAAAGGTTTTGGCAAAAACTGAGGGATGATTGACTAATGAATTCCTAAATTTTAAACCTGCCTCCTGCTTTGAGGATACTATTGATGAAATAGTCCCCCCTTTGGCTCGCAAACAATTTTTCCAGTTTTGCTACAATACCTTACCCACAAAATTGTTTTGTATAAAGTGGCGTTGTAATGCTTTTAATGATGATTTGTGCCCTGCGTGTGATGTCAGCCCAGAATCCATTGTGAATTTACTTTTTTTCTGCCCACACTATAAATCATTGAGAAAAAAATTGATAATCCGTTATTTAGACTTGTTGGCCGTGGCCACTACCTTGAGGTGCTGAGAATTCTGACCACCGATACACGCAGAGTAATGGTCTATGGTCTCTCCAGATACTGGCTTGCACTGTGGATTAAGCGCTCCAAATGTATTGTATGACACACTGTATATCTTATCTGTTTTTATTATTCCCGTTGTTAAACCATTTTATGGTATTTATGTCATTTAAACCAATCTTTTACATTTGGTATTTCATCTTTCTTGTGCTGTGTACTTTTATGATCTTTGTGATCGAAATAAAGTAATATGATGATGATGATGATGATGAATTCTTGGAACAAGCGCTTGGATGGTGGTATTTTTCTGTGGAACGAGGATTTCAGAAAATAATTTGTTGTTGCATTTTTTGACAAACACACAAGCTTTTGGGGAATTTTTTCTTGATGTTTGCGTTTTTAAACAGCACAGGCATTTATCCAACTATTTAGTTGTTGGAAATGGCGTCTTTGCCAATCTGCGCTTTTTTTCCGATGTGTGTTCATAATATGTGGAGCACAAAAGACTGCTGTATTTGAAAAATCACCAGGAGTTGAAGAAAGAAGACATCATCAGGTAGGAACCACGATATTCCTTTAATTTTCAAACATAATTTGGAAATGCCAATCTAATTGTTAAAGAAGTAGTTAAAACAGGCATGTCACTTAGAGTAGGTGTTAGTATAGTTCAGAAATGTAGTATGTGTGCAAGATTGTCCAGGTAGTCAGAAGTCACCATCAACGACAACTGTTGAATTTGGTCCAATAATCGTTTGGACAGCTCTTTAGTTTTTTTTCAAACCCATGGAATCCGACTACCTTTCAAGGATTGCGCTATTCTCGTTTTTGGGAAACTTTGCTCCTTCTTTAAAATTTCCAAGAAATGATAGACGTTAAGGTGAGTTCTATCAATAGAACTGTTGAAGGAGTTGTGCCATCCCTCAGTGGCATTGTTAGTCTTCGAACCTCCCTCTAAGCAGGTTGTGTAACAGTTCTACCTGTCTGAGCGCCATATATCCTGTTTTCCAAAACCCTTCGCAGTAAAATACAGTTCTACCAGTCAATGGGGAAGTTTGGCTTCCCCCTGTAACCCGACCTGCTTAGATGGCCAAACCATGGGTCCTCAAAATAATTTACGCCTAAATACGACTTTGGAGGTGTGTCAGTGGGGCCCCCACACACACTGCCTCGCTCGCACACTGCCAAAGCCGTGTGAACGCCGCCCGCCAGATTACAAGTTTACTCATATCTGGCGGGTGGTGCATTGGCAGTGCCTCTTAGAAAGGCACCGCAATGGGAGTGCACAGGCCGTTTCTCCATGGCATGGACTCTACAGTATAATACCTTGCAGGAAAGGGGATGCATGCACACAGCGGCACAACACTTGCCCCTCTGCATGCATCCCATTGCCTTGAGGCCCCTTTTTGTTATCTCACCACCACAGTTTTCATGGTGGGTTCACCGCCATAGAAACTGTGGTTGTGAGGAAACTCCTAATATGTTTGGCTGTGCCTCAGCAGTAAGGGTGGGCGTCAAATTCTGTTCCGCTCGTGGAATTTGCGATATTTTGACATTTTCGCGCTCTGCAGAGAGCGCGAAAATGCCAAAACTTCCGTGATTCGCAGCGTTGTAGAGATTCTTTTTATGTTTGCGCTTTGAAAATGCGTTCTCACGCTCGTGATCACCTTACCGGGATCCCCACGATCGCCGACGAGTTTTCCAATCCGTTCACGTGCTCCACGAGATGTTGATAGACGGTCGCGCTATCCCGCGAGAGTTCGCGATCGCGATCACGTCATTCGCTTCGCCATCAGACACCGCGAGCGTCTGAGATCGCGAACACGTCATTTTCCACCGCGAGAGAGAGCGTAAGGTCGCGAACACGTCCATCTCCACCGCGACAGAGAGCATGTGATCGCGAACACATCATTTTGGATGCGCCATCGACATCCAGCGGAAGTGTGGTGAGGCTCGCGATCGCGAACACACCAAATTTTCAATCTGAAGAAGAATATTATCTCTAGCAGCATAAAACCTTTTGTAAATGATGATTTGGATGAAAAAAACTCCTCAGATTGACATTTGGCTGTCCTTTTTTGTGCAAGGAGTCCGTTTTAAAAAAAAGGCTTTTTGGGGGGAGAGGGAGGAAGTGCCAAGGGGTCTTCCTGTTCCTGTCCAGCAGGCTCCTCCCAGTGCTTTGTAAATCTCCTGTTCATTCTGCCTTTAAATTTTGAGCTGGAAGGATCACTCTTTGTGTCTGCTGCATCATTATCATTGGATTTGAGGACTTTTGAATTTGATATTTTACAAGTAAGTTGGTGCTGTGTCTGTTTGTTTGGGGGCATTGCAGTTGCTGCATCTACAATTTTGGCACTTATCATTATTTTTTTTTAAATTGTTGTGGGTAGCTAGTAGGCCTAGAGCTAGTCATGGGTGGGTGCATGATGAAGCAACTGTTCCTTTGGTGTGTGTTGAATGTATTTCAAACATCATTTAGGGCATGGATGGCATTGGATTGAGTTGGAAAATGTGTTTTTGGGGGGTATTTCTGTTTTTGGGTGTGTGTTAAAGAAATGCCTTTGTTGTGTGTGTCTGGTGTGTTAGTGTGCACCCTGCAGACCTTGTTTTGCCCTGTGGATTTTCGTTTTTGCATTTTATTGCATTAAAAAGGCAAAGCAGTGTGGTTTAGCATGCATCCTTTGCCTGGCTTTTATAGGCCTTTTGTCAGTTCATTGTTTCCAAGGCCTCCTGCTTGTTGCTTGTGATTTGTTTGTGAGTGCCCATGTGGCTGGTGGCCTTTTCTGGTGGGAGTTATTAGTGTGCTGCTTTTGCCATATAGGCCGGCATGGTTTTCCTATTGGCTTACTGCTTCCATCCATCCCCTTTGCCAGCAGCAGCTCCCTTCCATTACATTTGTATTTTGGTTTTTGTTCTTATTCTTTCCTATCCTTCCTGAGAGTGTAGTGTGTACACTGTACACAGTAAGTAGTATACCATAGCCCTTGTTGCCAAAGTCTCACAAATGGCTGTACTATATCTTTTATTTGTTTGTTTGTACTAGTAGTAATTGAACCACAACAACAAATGCGACAGTTCACTGATGTTCTTCTCCTGGCTTATTTGCTTTTAGGTGCACAAAAAGCCAGAGGAGGAGGTATCAACATCATCCGTTGTACTGCCGGACAGAAGCCCTGCTGCGCACCACATCACGTCCACGTGTGACCACAGACATCTCTGCAACTTGTGCACTTGTGTCCTGCCTGACATCTGAAGAAGAGGGCCCCAAATAAAGGTACCAGGTCCTCCAGTACCAAGAAAGTTGCCGGTGAGAAGAAGAAGGAAGAGAAAAAGGAAGTGGCACTAACCACGACTGGTGTGCCGGCCAATGTGTTTTTTGGGACCCAAAAAATTATGCCAGCAGCAGCGTTGTACGGGTACCAAGCTGGGAGCAGCACCTCCGCACCAGCGGGCCTACCCCACCAACCTAGGCCCAAGCCCATGAGTGTCGCAGAGGTAGCCAGTCTACTAACGAGCCGCGATGTTGAAATGTCATTATCGCAAAGTAGTACACAATCAACGTAGGCGGAAACTCAGCAGATAAGTGTGCAGCAGCAGGCGCAGCCGCAAGAACAGCAGCAGCCGCAAGAACAGCAGCAGCCGCAAGAACAGCCGCAAGAACAGCAGCAGCCGCAAGAACAGCAGCAGCCGTGAGAACAGCCACAACAACAGCCCACAATAGTAGTTGTTCCTCCTGAAGTAGGGGCATTTCAGGAAATCGTGCTTCCTGCAGACAAAGTGGAGCAAACCACTGTTTCAGAAGATCCATTGTCTTCCAGACCCCCAGCAAGGAAAAGGAGGGTTAGTCCATCGTCTTCTTCTTCAAGCCCCACTTCTGATGATCAAGATGCCACTTGGAAGCCACCAGCTCAGTCTGAGAGTGATGCACAGCAAAAGGCAAGGCTAGTGAAAAGCAAGGTTCCAGAAAGCCTTAGAGTTATGGAGGTAGATGTACAAGAGGGGGATGATGATGAGCCAGTATTCACGGACAACACTCCCTGCCCAAAGGAGATGGAGACTGTAGGGAGTAGGATCTGCACTTATGTTGCCCCCACACTTTTTTTCTGATGTATACACTGGTTTCTGGCTATAGTCTGGCTGGGTCCCTGCTAATCAGGGCCCCAGTCTCTCTGTTCTCTCTAAACGACTTGGTGTGCATATTAGATGCACTAGTGATTGGATACTGTGGTACCTTATGAGCCCCTAGTATATGGTACCTTAGGTACCTAGGGCATAGGCACTTCACAGGCCTACCAGGGGCTGCAGCATGTATTATGCCACCCCTGGGAAGCAATCTCAATCTGACACCACAGGCCTGCTACTGTAGCCTGTGTGAGGTATTGTTAGCACTCTTCACAGAGATATAGGTTTCTATATCTCACCATACACACACATATAAACCTATCAGCCACCCCTATGGCAGGCCCTATCAATCCTCAGGGCAGGGTGCGTGGTTTACAATGTGAGGGGGTGCCTCTGCCTGAGCAGGGCCCCTCTGCTGCTACCAGATTCTATTCTCTATGGCTGTTTGTGGACGCGGTTAAACCATATACTCTTAAGTGCATTAAAATGCTAACTTTGGAATGACTGCATCAAAACATGTTGTGTTTGGTGTCAAACAACTTGGAATCATACCCCCACATCAGTCCATGATGTGGGAGCATGATCCCACCCTTCTAGAGGGGACGACATGTAAAACGATTGAAATCCTATAGAGCCCTGGCATCACAAAATGGATGCCACCAGCACAGACACTGGGCTGCTCTCTTGCCGCTGACTGAAACTCGCAGTGGAGGAGGCCCAACAAAAGGCATCCTGTCACAGGGAGGTGTCACCACCTTCCAGAAAGTATTTAGTGTATTGGGGCTGGGTGGGTGCACTCCTAGAGTGCTTTGAAGTCCTGCACTGGCGGAGCAGTAGGCTCCTCTGTGCATATGCCAGCTCAAACCGGTTCAGGGGCTACCTGTCCCTGCTCTGGCATGAGACTGGACAAAGGGAAGTGGGTGTAACCACCCCAGACCCTGACCCTCCTAGAGGAGTGGTCATAGAGCTAGTCCCTCCCCTATCTTCACTATAAGATAGCAAGCTTTGCCATTGCAAATCAGATAACCCTGGACGATGCTCTACAAAGAAGAATCCTGGCCCTTCGATGTTCCACTACCTTTGGAAGACAGACAAATCTCCCTTGGAGTCAAGGAGTGACTCCCCTGCTTGGCAGGCACCAAAAACCTTAATCAATGGTTGCAAACTTTCCCGCTCCCGCCAGAGTTCGAAGTCTCTGCTGCCCCAGAAGTAGATTTCCTGACTTCTCGATGGCCATTGTGAGTCCCCAGCAGAGCTGTGGTGAGTGGACCCCACGAGTGACGAGGAACAGAAATACCCGGGACCATGCACTATTGTCAAGTGCAACCCCTTTATGACGTTCCACAAACTTGTGCATTGGACCATTTATGGCCCAAGTCTCCAGCAGGTCTTGCAGCGAAAATCTGCAGTCTACCCCATCCCGAGTAGCCGTGGGCTCCTGTGAAGCATTTCCTGAAGAGGCGTCTTTGCGATCCCTTGTCCATTGGATTGTGGGTCTCCTGAAGACTTTCTTATCAACTAAAAGGGCTTCGCTAGTTGCTCCAGGCCTGCCCTCACTTACCTTTGCTGGGTGAGTCCCTCAGACCTTGCTGGTCTGCACCATTGTCTTTCTTTAGTCTACACAAGACTTGCAGTTGCAAAGGCTTGTTGGCTCCAATCCGGGTACTGACACCGCCATCAGCTGCAGACGTTATGGGACACTTCGAATCGAGCTGCTGGTCATCATCGAACCCTCCTGGACCTCGTGAGCAAAGAGTCAAAACACCATCGATGAACTGAAATCACCCAACATCCTCGGTCAGCCATCTTCCTGGCCACCGGTCACTGGCAAGTGACTTTGAACACTGTCCCTTCAATTTTCAGGTCTTCAGCATCTTGAATCCACCCTTGGATTCCACTGGACACTTCTTCAGTCGACGCAAGCAGCAAGTCTTCTTTGGTCTCCATAGAAAACAGCGACGCGACCCGACACCAAAAGACACCTATGCACCCGGCTTCCCTGGGTGAGGTAACTCGTGCACTCCAGTGCCCTAGTGTGTGTTGGCCCTCAAATTACTTACCTTGTAAGTGGCTTGCTTGTAGACTTCCTCGAAGTACCCTAAAACTTTAAAAATCAAACCGTGACTTGCTCCATTGTAATCAATAGGGAACCCGCGGCTGTGTTCACACACTGAACGCGTCTCCCGTGGGCCTGTTACTTACCTGCTAACACTGCAGTAGTGAAGCCGCAGCGATTCCCCAGGCCCTAGGCCTTGTCATTTTGCAAGTCGACATTCTTATACCATTTTTTTAGTATATGGTCTGGTACGCCTCTAGGGCTCTAGCCATATTTGTGCTTAATTTATTGTGAAACGTTGACATTTGAATGTGTATCTGGCTTCTAATCTCAGAAAGAGAGCAGTAGAGTGTGTCTAGTAATAAATACATATATATATTTGATATGTATACCTGTGTGGTGTCATTTCATTTGGTAATTCAGGAGATTATAAGGTAAAACAAGCTGGTTTACATTCCTCTGAGACTTAGCCTGAAGGCTGCTCTCCACAGCTACCACTAGGATAGCTTTCTTTAAAAGGTTGTCTTAAACCTATCTACCATAAGAGTCAAATTGAACTGGTGCAAGGTGGCCACTATAACTAGTGACCAGCATATGCCAGGCCAACTTCTCACAGAGACCAACATTATTACCCTATCCAAAATGGCTGCAAGGGATGTAGCACGGATACCACCAACACAGGTAACACCACCATGTCCTCCAGCTTCCATATTTGCATTTGCAAAGGAAAGGCATGGACCTACATCCAGCTCAACCACCACCTCAGTAGGTAGTGGTAGAAGTCACAGTGTAGCTGCACAGAGTCACATTCCAAGCACACCCTCCAGTTCATCTGGTATTGAAAGTAGCACACCCAGCAGCACCAGAAAGTTCTCCTCCCCAGTTTGGGACTTCTTTTCGGTTAGCAGTAAGGAGGAGAACATTGCTATATGCTCAATTTGTCGACATGCTGTTAGGCGGGGTAAGCTTGGTACAAACTATGGTACCCGAGGCCAAACAAGTCATCTCAAAATACACCACTCTATCGTGTGGGAGGCTCACCTACTTCGCTTAGAACAAAGTAAAACTCAACCCATTGTTGTTGGGAATGAAGAATCAGGGGACGATATTATCACGGTGGAAGGTGAACAAGAGGGAGACATTTCTAGCCCTGTCCCCAGTAATGTAGTGGTACCGCCCACATCCTCAGCAACATCTCAGTGGCACCGCAGTAAGAGTCAGAGTCAGGCCGAGACACCAAAGAGACCGACTAGTACTGCAATGAAACAAAGTGCGTTGTTGAGCCTAACTGGGTTAAAGAAAACATCTGCACCACAAAGAAAAATAATCCAGCCTACCATTGAGAGCATGCTTAGGTTGGAGGGGCAGTACTAACGCAACCACCCAGCGGCACGGTTGTACAATGCGAAGCTCGCTAAAATATTAGCGCTGGACCTTGTCCCTTTTTTATTTGTGGAAGGGGTAGGTTTCCTTGAATTTGTGTCAGCCATCTGCCCTAAATGGAAGGTTCCCAGCCGGTCCTATTTCGCAAGAGTTGCTGTTCCAGCACTACATCATGATGTGCTGGAATTGGTTGGACAAGCTTTGCAGTAGAGTGCTGTTCACAATATCCACCTGACAACAGACATGTGGACCAGCTGCCAAGCCACTGATTACATGTGCATCACTGCACACTGGGTCTCTTTTGTGGGGGTTAGAGATAAGCTATCTGAAGTAGGTGCTGTTGACACAGCTGAGATTTTTAAAGCTACTCGGAAACATGCATCTGTAGCCATGTTCGCCATGGAGAAATCTCATACTGCTGAAAACATATTGGAAGAGTTTCACAGCAAGGTTTTTGAATGGCTGCGCCCAAGAGGGCTTAAGATTGGTTTTGTTTCCACAGATAATGGCAATAATGTACTTAAGGCCATGGAGCTTGGTTCCTATTTCAGGGTTCCGTGTTTGGCGCACTGCATTAACATTATAGTTCAAGACTTTCTGAAAAAAGAAGCCATAGTCAGCAACTTACTGACCACCTGCCGAAGAATATGCACTCATTTCAGCCATTCTTTTAAAGCTCGGAAGCAGCTGAGGATCATTCAATGTGACTATAGAATGCCAGTCAAAGCACTCATCCAGGAGGTGGCAACACGTTGGAACTCAACTTATTACATGCTTGACCATCTGTTTGAGCAGTACAGGCCAATCAATGAATATGCCATGCAAAGAGGGGATGCTACTGTGAAAGTCATGACCCTTCAGATGGACCAATGGTCCAAGTTAAATGGCTGACTGAGATGCTTCTTCCTTTCGAGGTCTTCACATGTGAAGTCAGCAAGGAGGACTGTACTATGGGCCAAGCTATCCCATTGTTGCAAATGCTAGAGCATCAGCTGAAGGAGGTGTCTGAAGCATACACAGGTGTAGGGGGAAAAAAGAAGCATATGAGTTGATGAAGAGCTTAGCCCTTCGCTTAGCTGACAATACAAGGGTGCAAAATAAGATTTTGTCACAAAAACATTACATTTGTGCCACAATTCTGGATCCACAGACAAAATGGGCACTGAAGACATTAAGTCCTTTTTCAGAAATGGATGTTGCCCGGTACAAAACTTGGATAGCTGAGTCAGCGAGTAAGTTGGAAAATGAACGGCTGCTAATTAAAAGCCAGCTATATAAACCCACAACAAGTACTGCAGCAGGGCATCCGGCGTCAAGTTGAACTTCGGAGCCTGAGGGCAGTGCGTTTGGCTCAGAACACTCACCAACACTAGAACTGGATCATTAGGCCCAGTAAATTGTTAAAATATTGGTATTTACAGCAAGGCATTGGTAAGTTCAGTGCTGATGCAACGAGAAAAGAGCCAGAAAAAGGTTTAGCACCCCTGAACTTTGAGCGGATGGCCCAGGACTATCTGGACGACCCAACAGAGGTGTACATTGATCAAAACGCATTGCGGTATTGGTATGGGAAAAGGGGCCAATGCCCACTGCTCAGCAGGCTGGCGATAAACTATCTGTCTTGCCCTGTCGCAAGTGTCTCTTCTGAACGTGTTTTCAGTGCTGCTGGTTCCGTTGTAACTGTGAGAAGGACCCGTCTCTCACCCAAAAACGTGGAGAGGTTAACCATGATGAAAATGAATCAGCACTTTATACCACCGAATTACACAATCCATGAATCAAGGGAGGAAGATGAGGACAGCGGCTCAGGTGATGGAAGTGGTGTGTTAGATGATGATTACCTACTTCTGGTTGAACCCCCAGAGTTTGAGCACGAGCTATACTTGCCTGACAATTAGGCTTGCACTTCTTACTTTCTTCCTCCCTTATTTTCTTTTATTTGTGTGTCTGTCTTTCTGGTTAGAAACTTCGAATCACAACAAATCCATCACCACCGTCTTCTACTCTTTTTATTGCCATATACGAGTTTCAGCGGTCTGCATTTCACAGTACACTCCTCCGAATCATGCTCCTCCATCCTCCTGAATCTCCTTAAATTGGATGATGCAAAATAGAAGAAAAAAGAAAAAGTTTCCTAGTCCCTCCAAAAGAAGTGGAAAATGATGATGACTACTATAGCTATCCTCCTTTCTGATCCGAGAGAGACGCCCATTAACTGAAGATGAGAAGGAACAGGTAATGAATGATGCCATGCATTGGACGCTGACTGAGTGATTTTGTTGTTGTTTGTTGTGCATGTAGTTACTTAATTGTATACTATATGTAATAATCTACACACTAAAAGTAACCCAAGGCAATTTATCCCTTCTTGTATTTTTAATAACAAATTTGTACTTTTACTGCATGGCGTTACATTACATTTTGAATATAGAAAGGGGACTCAATCTGTCCACTGCACACTGAATAGGACAACACCATGATGATGATGGCGAGAGAGACAGCCCCTTCACTTAAGATGAGAAGGAACAAGTAATGAATGGCATGCATTGGACACCGACTCTGAGTGATTGATGTTTGTGTTTTTGTTGTTTGTTGTGCATGAAGTGAAGTCAAAGTGTACTAGTATTTACTCTACACACTAACAGTGACTCAAGTCAATATTTCCACTCTTGTTGTTTAATAACAAAATTGTACTTCTACTGCAGGCCGATCCATTGCATTTTTGAATATGGAATCTGGACTCACTCGGTACACTGCAGACTGAGTTGAACAACACCATCATGATGACCACAGTGACATAGTATCTTCACAGTCACTCAGTACAAGGATCGGAGATGATTGATGGAATAAGTCAGGGCATTTCATGACTGGCATAAAAGGTAAACAAGTAAACAACAACCACAGCAGACCTAAATGTCTGTTTAGCGGTGGAGTCGAGTGTAGTGGTGGTATGACTGCGGTGCATTGATTTAGTCACTTAAATTGTAAAATGCTATGTTTCTGGATATGTGCTTTGTCCAACTCTTTAAAAAAATGTACGCTAAATGGAGGATGTGCAAAGGGTGCCGTCACCGTGGGCCTGCTCTGTCCTGTTGGTGTTGTAGGTTAATACTGGAAACAGTCTAGAGTAGAGATGATGCATCCATGCCACCTCGAAAAGTGGTCTTGTTGCACTACACCATAACTTGTACATTTTTTTCAACTTGGTTTCTCAATATCCATTTTGTTTTTCCATCTCCAATTACAGGCCGGGTCTTACCCTGTGCTATTCTTGGGAAAACAATGCACACTTAACTTAAAAATAAATCTACTTCTGCCAGGCAGGCAGTGGCGTCACCCAAGATTGATGGACGGAGCATCCATGGAAGGGAGGACCAAGAGGAATGCCGAGATGCAACTACCCATTTGACCAGGATAACACAGTTACAGTATCAACTTTCATCATCTTTCAAATAATTCGATTCAATTTTTTCTTCTACAATCATTACAACAGTGTATTCTTGTTGTTATTATTATCATTAGGTTTGCTCTCTGTTTATAATTCATCCCTACAGATATTTTAAAATTTTCTTTGCTATCTGTAAAAGTAAGCCCGGTACAACTGAACACAAACTTTATGTAATTCGGGTCTCCTTATCATTATCATGCATGCATTTCCTTTTTCTCCCTTAACATATTGATATGGATATGGTAGTCTACAAAGATTCTGTCGTTTGTTGTTTGTCCATGCGTACTGTTTTTCTTTCTCAAACCTTTCCCCAAACCCCCCTTCCCAACCATTCAGCAAACCCTAACCCTCTTCCCCCGGGCTGTGTGACTTATTGAGGTGTGACTAAATGTACACCAATAATTTATCACAAGCTTGCTGGGGCGGATGTGGCAAAAGAAACAGTGCTTCAATTTCAAGGCAGGGCGAGGATCTTCTTCTGCTTGCCCACCATTGAGCAGTATATTTGTGAGGTAATTTTTTTACCAAAGGAACCTAATACATCAGCATTAATTGCCGGCATAGATTGGATTCATGGATTTGTTGTCATCCTCCTACACAGCACTGACAGTTACGCTTGTGTCCAGTGTACTGTAGGCCTAGTCAAGTGACTCGACACAACAAGAGTTTATAATTCTGTGTACTAGGCTATCCCCACCACCATTATGTTTTGTTGTATTTTTGCATATTATTGTTTGGCAGTAAGTTCTGTACTGTACTTCATTCTACTACTCCCCGAAGAGTCTCTCTCAGGCTACTGACTGTCTCATTTTCTTTTTTTGCAAAATGCTGCTGCCAATGTCTACTACTACTACCACCACAACCATGGCATGTTAGGAAAGAAAACCATCATCACCATGCAGCCATCACTGTGCCTAAGTTAAACATCCAGCAAAGGTAAAAGAAGTTTGGGGGAGGCATAATTAATAATGGACATGTTTTCATGAATTCAATTTCACACACCCCTTTGAGTCCAGTTGCAGAATGCATAGAGTAGAAGAGACTGACAGTACTAGTAGGACAAGTCACTCAGTGAGGGGTGCCGCATCTATCAGTTTGTGTCTTACAAAGTCAGCCAATTATTTAAATCAAACACTGGTTGTGGGCGGCACTGCACCAGCAAGGAAACAGTATGATGTAAAACAGTAACCCCACCCAGAAAACATTTACAACATCGTATGTAAAGTAGAAATATATTATTTAATCCCCTAACAAAAATAAACTATGTAAAGAAATCCCACAACACCTGACCCACCCCTCTCCCTAACCCCAACCAATGTCCGTAAAGAAAAAGTCCAACCTAATGTCCAATTGTCCAAAGAAAACCCAACGCCGGATTCCCACCCACCAAAAGAATAAATAAAAAAGGGGCAATGAACAGGGTATTATGTTTGGCGGGCTCGACTCTGGAGGACATGTACTTGCTCCTCTAGGCGGGTAACACGGCGCTTCAATGCACGGCCGTTGCATACACGGGGGCAGCAGTGATGTTAAAGGAGGGGGGGCAGCGGGCGGCTGCCAAACGGTGGCGCTGTAGCACTGGAGGACGGTGGCTGGGGCCCGGGGCATTGGAGGAGGCTGCAGCTGCTGCCGCCTCCTCCTCCTCCTCTTCCAGAACCACCAGCAAACGGTATTCATGCTGTATGGCCTCCAGCTTCCGGCACCGGGCCTTGCTGCCAACTCCTTCCTGTCAGGTTTCCCCTTGGAAGGAGTAGCTATATATCAAGAAGAATAAACAAGACTATTGTAAAATATACTCTTAGCAAAGCAGTAAGACAAATTAATTCTACACATAGTGGCACGGTAGCACTAGCAAGCACAGTACATAACATTTGTGGTATGTACCTCCCACTTTCTTGGACTTTAACATTTGTGGGAGTTTCAGGCATTCAATCAACCATGCATCTGATTCCTATCAGCCACCTATGCATGCATGCATCCCACGTATCCTTCTCTGCCAGTCATAAATATTAAATCTTCTTCCTTCCACTCTTCTTTCCCTTTTCGCTCAACCCATCCATCAAGGTCATCTGATCTGACTTTTAGTCTTCTCCATAAAACTTTCACAGCTGTGTTGAAATCAGATAGAAGAGGCCATTGGTTACTCAACACTCCCGCCGCTAATGCTTTTACTTATGCTAAGTAAAGGGTGTCTTCACCCGTTCACAGCAACTTCTTACTTAGTAAGTCTCAACTGTACAGTATACAGTACACCCTTGCAGTGAGTGTCAATAAGTAAGGATTAGGAATCGAATTTACCACCACCGGCCACTGCAGCTGGCTCACCCCCTGCAGCTCCTCCTGCAACTGCCGCATCCTCTCCTTCGTCACCAGCCGCGTCGCCTTCACCGCTGGCCCCGGCACTGGTGGTTGGTAGTGCGCCTTGAAAAAACATTACACATTTTTTAGGTGTCATATACACCTCCCCCAATTTTTCACTAGCAAGATTGAAAAATGAGTTAATAGTAATACATACATATACAACATACATCACTAGTACAATCAGGTAGTAGTAGAGTAGACACTAGCACTTATATGGTCCCTAGGGTCATTCTAGTCTTTGCTTAGTTAGCCCGAGCCATGCAACCATTTTAGCGTTATGTCTTTTATTTTTGCACACGTTACCTTGCAGCTTGTTGTATAAAGACGCCTTTGAGCCCACATGAGCTCATACTGCTACTGTCTAAGCGCTGCGTACAAGGTCAAACAAAACAAGCCACTTTGTTATGGAGTTCTGGTGTTAGTCCATATTGCTTATCCATAAAAATGCTACACTTTTTGGTACGACTGAGAAATGCTTGCAATATACTAACGCGCACCATTTTTCTCATAACAGATGGAAGATTCCCTTCTACGAACCAGAGCTTTGCAGAGCTAATGATGTAACCAGTACTAGGATTCTTCTAAGGTGAGGGATCCCCAGAATTCAATCAGAGATCTTCATTTATAATTTTATATAAACTATATTCCTACCAAGGGGTGGTGGTGCTTACACCGCTGTCCAGTTATCATGATTTTGCTTTTTTTTTTCATTGTTCTATAGACTTGTAGCTGTTGTAAGTGTAACTAAGTGTAACAATGTTTATTGTTTTAATATTACACATTTTGCTGTTGGTGCTGCATAATAGAACAACGTACAGAGCTTGTCAGTTGCAAATAAAACTTTTGAACTTACATAGACTCTGTGGTATTTGGTGTGGATGGACTTACATGAGTGAGCGAGCAAAAGGAAGGGTGTGCATGTGCATTGCTTCCACGACTGAGAGGTCGGGAGTGTTATGTTCTGGGTTGTCTACTCATTGGGTATCTGGGGGGGTTCGGAGTGCTAATAGTTATAAGACACTACTATAACTAGTCGGGCAGGGGATTGTGGTGGGTTCTGATTGAGGTGTGAGGAAGATCCAACCTCCCATCACCAACATCCTATTTTCTTGTGCAAAGTTCTGTATGTGCAAAATACCTACAACAGTAGTAGTATGTCCTATCCTTTCAAAATAGTAAAATCTGGTCTGGCATTTTGTTGGTGGGAATTGTCGAAAAGCCTCAAGATTTATAAAGCCTCAAGATTAAGAAGACTAGAAGGAGTACAAGAGGACAACCCTAAGGACTGGACTCAAGGGCTAGAGCTACTGGTTAATCTGAGTTTTATTTAAAACCTTTTAAATAAACAGTGGCCAACTGGGCAAGCTTAGCGACAGACAGACTAATAGTTGTAGTACAGAGAGTCATAGCAGAGGCAGTTAGAGGCAGGGATAACAAGAATTTAGAAACAGATAGTCTAGATCGAAGGATAATTGTTGGTAAAAAATTGCATTAGGAAACGGAAAGAGTAGTTCAGAAAAAATACGGTGCAGTAAAAGTTAGTGAATAAGAATTATTAATATTAAAAACAGGAAGACTAACTGGGGCCAGCAGAAGAGCCCTCGTCCTGGTCCTCCTGTCCCTGGTGTTCAACTGCTCCCACCGACTCTGACCCTGTCTTCTTGCCCCTGGGTGCTGATCATGAAAGATATAAGAAAGAAAGAGACAAACATTGATGATTGGTGTGAAACAAATAAAATATTTTTAAAAGACGGTCAAAAAAACATTTATGTAAACAACAATTGCAATAAAATCTAATCTGGTTGACAAGTAGTATCAGGGATTCGCGGACCGACTAGTTATTATTTATCAACACTAATCCCGTGTTCCATTCTGATTCCAGAATACCAACTAAGCCTACGTAGTACGTACCACCTGACCTAGCCCACCTATTCCAGGCGTGCCAATTGTACATTAAGTAAGCATTTCCACTTCCCTTAGTCCTCAAAAATGCATAAATGGAGGACACATGCCTATATTTTTGTATACACCAAATTGTTGGTTGGTTGATGCTGATGTTCTGCTAGTGCTCGGCCTATTACTACTCACTGAATAAACTACAAAAGGTCTACTAAGGACTGGGTAAGCACTAGCAGCACTCAGCAGCACGTGACGTAACAGAGGGGGCGTCACGCAGACCATTAGAAAATTTACAAACTCCTAATAAGTAACTAAACCTAAGTATCAATCCACCCCTATCTCTTAGTGACAGGACAAAGGAAAGACTAGAGTCACTCTAGCATTACCTAACATAAGTTCTCTAAAATAAACTCTTACATAATCATGCAAAACGAGCGCAAAATTGCAAATAAGTAAGATTAGTAGCGCAGAGCACCTGTGTCATAACAATCACAGAAGACTTTTAAACGTAATTTACCTGTAATGTAAGCAGCTGAATTCTAGCTGGTCCAAAAAAAAATATATTCGCAATATATAACACAGAGCAGAAGAACAGACACAAAGTAGTAATAATTAAACAGCTACTCACCAAGACCTGAGACCTCCACTCCTAGCAGGTCCTGCAGGTCCTGCTCCCGGTCCAGGATATCGGACCACCGGTGCGTCAACTGGTTCTGGCTGCGCCGGACACCAGAGCAGCGAAACACCTTTCCCCACCGTTGCCGATGCTCCCGGAGCCCGTACCAGGACTCAGGCCTGCCGCCTGCTGTCAGGGTTAAGGGGAGGTGGCGCTGCACAAAAAAAAAACAGTGTGGCCAACTCCACCTCCCCAAATAAGGTCTGTGTCTGCACCCCTTGTGGGCGCCGCCTTCCACAAGGAAGGCGGTCGCGGCTCAGGCTGCGATGAACCCTGTGGCCCTTTGCATTGTTCTGGGGTAGGCAGGGGGGCAGAAAAGAAAAGGTAAAAATTAAAAAAGTAAGTAAAAGAAATGAAAAAAGCAGGTAATAGAACAAGAGTGAAAAAGTAGTTAAAAACACACAAAAACTAATTAGATAAAAACAAAAAATATAGAATCAGGAAAATAGAGAGAGAGATAATAAATAAAAAAGATCAAAAAAAAGTTTCCAGAAACAAAGGATTGAAAAGATAGAGGGAGGATTGAAAAGCAGGCCCCAGAACCATAGCAATAGAGTGAAAAACAAGATGGCCGCGCCCATTGCGACTGCATGGGCAAGTTTGCGCTATATTTTCCCCCCAAGCATGCAGAAAGCGTTGCAAACACGTAATACGCGTTCCTGAATAGGGAATACTTATCGCGAACGGAGACGAGCATGCATTGCGCAACCCGGATCAGGTAATAGAATCACAAGCGGACAAGTGAAAACAAGATGGCCACGCCCATTAGCGACCGCATGGGCAAGTGGCGACACATTTCCAACGCGATCACGCAAAAAACATCGTAAACAGGCGGGACAAGCACTTCCGCGTCTTCGTGAAATTTCTGCGTATTTGCGGAGATTCGTGACGTTTTCGCGAAGATTTGCATAACGCAATTACGCAAATTACGCCCACCCCTACTCAGCAGCACTGCAACCATAGTAGGGACTCTCACTGCCATGCCACCGTAGCGGGATCCATGATCTCCCACAGTTGCGGATGTCCTGTGCCAGTCCCACTGCTGTAATTGTAATACGGCGTGTGGTCAGACAGTCTGGCGAACCAGGGACCTCCACCATGGGTTCTGTGGTCCGATTGACCACCGAGCTCACAGTCAGTCCTTTAGTAATGGTGTCAATTTGTCCTAATTTTGGGAAAAATACTATGATTGAAGTGTAGAATTAATCCAGACTGTCGGGAGTTACGAAGCATAATGCAGGTAGTTTCTTTATTTTAAACTGTAGGTTTTTGTCTGATATGTAATCTTCAACTAAGGATGTTTTTAGGACTTTGTTCCGATAAACCTGAGAAAAGTGAAAAAAAACATCCTTGAATTTGTGTATTGGTATATAATTTAGTAACGGTATTAATCATGGGTAACTGAAAATCAAAATCACTTTTCTAGGACTTTGATTCATTGTTGTGGATTTTACCACTGTCAAAACCTCAGTGTAGGTTGTTTTGCTTATCACGCAGTAAACTGTTAACTAAAGGAACTGTGGTGTTTTAATGTTGTTGGGGTGAATAGTGTATATTTGGTTGAATGGATGGGGTGTCGACTTAAAGGTGCCATCCATCATCCCAATATCATTATTCTCTAGTGCTATAAGGTTATGGGGTGTGCTAAAGATTAGAATTCTTTTCAGAGGGCTTTAGTAATCATGTGAAAGGAAAGTTTCATTAGTGAAAGTTACAGTTTGTTCAGGAGGGATGTTAATATCAGTGTAGGCCTGGGAAGTTAGACATTGGGGGTTACGTGTCTGTTTTTGTCTCTGTATAATTCTACAGAGGTTATGAATAGTGGGCATACAACTTGCTACATGCATAAGAATCTTTTGGGATTCCACCCTAAACACTGAGCCACAGGGTTCATTGGAGGTGGACGCAAGTGTTTTTAAATGTTGAATATTTTGCCTAATGTCATTTTCCATTACAGAGGCAGAGTGGTTATGCTCAGTGGTCTTTTCAATGGTGTTACCCAGACTAACCGCTCTGCCTGTGCAATGGGATGATTAATATTGCACACACCTGCAATGACTCCTGGGCTCAGTTAATCTCTCCTTATAATAAAGGTAGCAACAGTACTTGAGGAGTCGATCCTCTTTGGGATTATACATAGCTGGCCTGTTTTCTTGATGCCATACTGTATATAGAAATTTTGTGCAAAGGTTTTTTAATGAAGATGTTTTTTACTTATAACCTGTAAAGAAAAAAATGGCATTATTTTGTGACTGCATATTGATATTTAAAAAAACATTGTTTTAATTCTATTGCCCTACGCTAATTTAGAAAACTGTGTTTGAAGTTGATGCCTGTAAAAAGAAAACCACTGAGGTGATGTTTGTACAAAACGTACCTCAGTTAGTTTCTTTGTCTGTGTGGTGTAGTTTTGGAAGGCAATGGTGTCTCTTTGTTGGTATTATTGGATGGATGGATTGCTGCTCCATTCAGGGAGTCTTTGGTTTGGTCTGTAAGGAAAAGTTGACATTAAGAGGAAGGTTCATAACTAAAGTATCTAAAGTACAGTTTTATCATTAGCAATGTACCTAGAAAATAGATAAATGTATTGCAATGGTTATTTTCAAACATTTCATTGATGTCAGCAGAAATCTTTAAACATTTAGTTTTTTTCAAAAAAGGACCAAGAGATCTTTGCATTCTTCTTTGGGTATCCTGTTGAAATGTTTTTGTTAGCTTAGGTTGTAAAATGGGATTATAGAAAAAATACCTTTGAAAATCTTTCTGTTTTCTACAAGTGCTGGTGCGAATGGTTTATCGTTCAGGTGATCTTGAATTGTTAACTTCCTAGAATTTGGAGAAATTGCAAAGCCTGTAAAATAAACTTTTATATCAGTATGTTGACTGTAAATGTATTGCATTACAGAACCAACCACTATCCAGCACCTTACCTGAAGTCAGCTCCAGGTGGAGTATTACTAGTAAATTTGACTCCCCAGCATTGTCCAGCGCCTTCCCCGAGGTTAGCCCTCGGCGGAGTAGTAATAGAAAAATTGAACACCCACCACTGTCCAGCACCTTCCCTGAGGTCAGCCCCGGCAAAGTAGTAATACTAAATTTGAACAGCCACCACTGTCCAGCACTTGCCCTGAGGTCAGCCCCTGGCAGAGTAGCAATAGTAAATGTGACTCCCTCCAGGACTGCCCTGCACCTTCCCTGAGGTCAGTCCCCGGAGGAGTAATAATAGTAAATTTGAACCCTGACCACCCGACCACTGTCCAGCACCTTCCCTGAGGTCAGCCCCCGGCAGAGTAGCAATAGTAAATTTGAATCCCTACCACTGTCCAGCACCTTCCCTGGGGTCAGCCCCCGGTGGAGTAGTACTAGTACATTTGACCCCCCGCATTATCCAGCAAAGGTGCTGAGGTCAGCCCCCGTCGGAGTAGTAATAGGACATTTGAACCCCGACCACTCAACCACTGTCCAGCACCTTCCCTGAGGTCAGCCCTCAGCAGAGTTGTAATTATGCCTGGGTGGAGTTCGGGGAGTTTCATGCCAGGTAGGTCATGCCAGGGATTGCATTCTGCTGCCTCGGCCCGTCATTCTCCCAGGGTCGAGAAGTTGGAACTTGAGTGACATGGACTATGTTATAAAATACAGTTTAATCTCTGGGGTGTCTTTATCTTGAGTATGGTGAAGGGTGAAAGGGTGGTGGGGTCTGCTGCAAGCTTGCACTGAGTTGACGCTGAGCCAGGTGGGCCAGTATAATCATCTGGCATCTTTCGAGGCCTGCAAATTGCATTTCTATAGTGCGTACTAGCTCCAACCAGACGTTGAAGCGCTTTACGCCCACAGCAATTCTCCGGACCGGAACCCATATTTAGTGGTGCTTTTTTCCCCACCAATTATTGTTGGGCCCTACATGATTTCATTAGAGACAGCACAGGCTGATTTGCAGGTCGTTGTCAGATGGTATCTGTGTTAGAAGAACGTGGGCCAGACTAAAAGAATGGTGAAGTGCTCGCTCCCATCTGCAGATAGTAAACACAGCATTGCAAAAATATAGCCACATAGCACACTATAAACTATAATAAAGTAGTGACACAGCTTAGTGTAATGAAGACCGCCCCTTACCCTGTATAGAGCGACAGCCTGCTGCAGTGCTAGGAGGCTGTGGCCGAAGTGCTCCAGGATGCAGAAGAGGACCTGCCTGCAAGTGGCATCAGCACCAGGACAGACAAGGAGGGGCTCTCTGTGCTGTGCGAGGCTCGATTCCAAGCACTCCGCAACACTTTGACCACGCTGAGAAGGACAAACTCCGAGCAGCACCATGTGACAGAGCTCATTCCTATCATAAAAAATGTTATGATATAATTGCACACAAAGGTCAGTCCACAGAAGATTAGTAATAGTAACTTTGACCCCCAGCACTATCCAGCACCTTCCCTGAGGTCAGCCCCCAGCGGAGTAGTAATAGTAAATTTGACTCCCCCAGCACTGTCCAGCACCTTCCCTGAAGTCAGCCCCTGCTGGAGGAGTAATAGTAAATTTGACCCCCCACCACTGTTCAGCACCTTCCCTAAGATCCGCCCCCTGCAGATTAGTAATAGTAAATTTGTCCCCCCCCCAGCACTGCCCAGCACCATCCCTGAGGTCAGACCCCACTGTAGCTGTAACAGTAATTTTGGCCCCCCACTACTGTGTAGCTCCTTCCCTGAGGTCATCACCCAGTAAAAAAAAATTAATTTACTTAATAAATATTTGGGTACAAAATGTTTTTACCTCTCACTTTTTTGTGGGTCGCCTCTAGGCTAATTTTAAATTTTAAATTTTGTAACCCTACAGATGTTCTGAAATTGATCTACACATTCTTAAGGAAAAAAATATTTAAAAAATGTTTTGGGAGGATTTTTGATTTTACCAAATTAGATTATTGTAACAGTTTTTCTTACTTGAGTAGATAGGTGACGCTCTCTCAAGAGCAAAGTGACAGTTGACTACTCCTATCTCAATAGCATGTCAGTGTTCCACTCTGCACAAAATGGTGATCGGCTGAATTTATACATTTTTTAGGTGTTCCTTAATTTGCAAAAAAATATGTTTTTCGATGTATTTTTTAATGTGATTCTGACTGAATGAATATTTATTGTGTTCTGTGAAAATAGATGGTTCTTTTCATTTTGATTTGACTCTGTTGGCACACATAGAGTGAAAATAGTGGAAGGACACCAGAATTGTTGTAAATGTAATGCATGAGTTGGTTATGGCATAATTGCAATTGCGTTTTTTGTTTGTTTTTAAGTATAATATATGTATTTCGAGACATGTTCTCTAGGGTACCGTTTAACTCACTTGACTGTTAAATATTTACATTTTTTGTAGTTATTTCCTGATTTAAAAAAACCACAGATTTTCATAAACAAGTTTTCATAAATGAGTTGTTATGTGCATTTAGATATGACCAAAATGCTATAAATAAGCATGGAGTTGTTAAGGATGAAAGGAAAGAAAAGAGAGAACCCAAATGTTAGAGCAACTCATTTATGAAAACTTGTTTATGAAGTCTCATTATATGTATATACTCTCATTTTTTCCAGCCTTGATAAAGTCTGAATACCTACTGTGGTACAGACGAAACATGTGTTGGCCTGTTTTTCACTTATTTGCTGCTGGGAATTTTCGTACATAAAGAATAAAAAGAAGATGAACATACAGCATCAATGGACATTCTTTTGTGAATACAAGTACTTTTGTTGCTAGACTTGAGGCAGATATTGCCATCTGAAACTTTATCAGGAAAGTGCTATTACTGAACAATTCTCATGTATAGATACAGGTTTTTGATCTGTTGACCAGCACTGTTGGGTAATCAGTGCTATCAGTGTGTACAGCACCCCTACTTTGAATATCATCCAGGCGCCTTAATTTCTTTGGTATTTGTGACGGGTTTCTTTCCACTAGAAGTGCGACTTATCCCTGCTTAGGGATTGCTATTACCCTTTACTTCTCTGAAGGTATGATAGCCATCTTGGATTGGAAGAGGAATAATTTCCTTCAGCTAAATGCTAGTAAAACTGAAAATGTGGTTTTTGGAGATGCGCCTTTACTCTGGTCCCCAGAGTGGTGGCCCACTGATCTGGGTGCTGCACCGGTCCCGAAAGTAGTGTTATAAAACTTAGGAGTACATCTAGACCAGAAACTCACAATGAAAGAGCAAGTCGCAACTACCGTGAGTTCCTGCTTCCACACATTAAGCCTTTTGAGAAGGATCTTCCCTTTTCTCCATATGACAGTCCGAAAAACACTCCTTCAGGCACTAGTAATCCCTCCGGAGTTCAGCCACTGAATCCTCTCTTAACAGACTTCAGATGGTCCAAAACACCGCGGCCCGACAATTTTCCAATGCTCCTGCCAGGACTGCCTCTTCGCCGCTACTCCTTGGACTACACTGGCGGCCCATCCATAAGCGGATCCGTTTTAGGATCTGCTGCATAGTGCACAAGGCACTACATGGCAACACCCCAAGCTATATTGGAAATAGGCTCATACGATACCAGCCTTCCAGAACCCTTCGGTCTGGCTCTAAATCGCTCCTCCTCGTACCCCATGTAAAGAGACTTTGCATAGGTTGGAAAGCCTTTTATCATCTGGCCTCCTCTTATTGGAGTCACCTTCCCTTAAACCTCCGGGTATATACCAGCTATCTGCAATTCCGTAGGTCTCTAAAAACCGAACTCTTCTGAATCCCCCTTGTGACTCTGTAGAACTCCCGTAGCGCGGAGATACCCCTCCAGGGGTGATTCGGGCGCTTAATAAGACAAATAAATAATATAAATAAATTATCCAGTTGCATTACTCACCTGTCTCCTGCTTTTACTTCCTCATTCCACAGAATCCCCATTTTCTGTGTCTCACTCAATTTGCCTCAACCAAGTGTCCCTAAGCGCAATGTCCCAATCACCAACTGCCTACGGTACGTGTCTGTTCCTCTGGGCAAAGATACTGCCCATTTGTCTCTATTCCACGTTTGCTGCTACTTGACCACTGCTGCTGTGCTGCAAGATTTGAAATTCTAAGCAGGCACAGCCCCCCTTAAAAACGTTGCCTAAAGGTAGCAGGAGGGCTTTGATAAGAAGCAAAAAAAGAGCACTGCCCTCAAAAATCAATTGGGGGACCATGAACATTAATAAAACACTGTATTCTCATGAATAAATAAAACATGTATGTAACATGCTTTAAAACCATATTCATTCTTTGCAGACAGCCAAATACCCTTAGATTACAGCACCAAATATATATGTGCCATATCCTGAAGCTCCTGAAATAGAAGTTTGATTGTTATTTTAAATTGGTTTTACTGTTTTTTTATCTTTAAACAACTTTGATTAATTACGGTGACGGACCTATTAATTGTAAAGGCCAAAAATTTAAAAATGCTGTGATTGAGTACATTTGGACCTCGAATTTATTTTTGGACAGAAAAATAGTATACCTCAATTATGAAAAGCTGTCCTGGCCTTGGAGATAACATCTAAGACATTGTCAAAAATGTGGCCTTTTTCAAAACAATATTTGCACACTAAACAACATTTTTCTTTGCTAAAATTATAAATTCTCATCAGTCCCTTTTGAAATGCTAATGCATGCTTAGGAAACTGTGACCCCAGAGAAAAGCTCCTATGAAGATGCAGCCAAGGACTTGTCGCTCAGAGTCCAATGGTGGAAAGACAACTGGACAGTTTTCCATGAATTGGTCATTCCAGTAGAGAGCATTTGCAAAATCTTGCACAAGCTCTGTACCTCATGGGACTATAATTTTCTTTGGGGAAATCACGAGCTGTGATGTTTACACAGCTTGCCTACACATGTCATGCATGTGTTAATCAATGGCATTTGGAAGACGCAGGCAGTGACTGTGTTAATCGGACTGTCAGTATTAATTAAGGACATATTTGTGTCAGGGGCTTAGAGTCTAAGTTCTGGTTCCCAGTGGTTAATTTGTGAAAAATACGTGCCTGGGCTCTCATCAGGAGGCACCTTGCACTTGCCATTTCTCCTGTTAGCATTACCTGAACAAGACCAACTACTAACCATAAAAGTGGGGAGAGTATGTAGCATAATGGCTAGAGTTTCCGACTTCAGAGCTGGGGAACCAGTTCCGAGTCTCGGTATCGGTTCAGCATTCCTTGATTCTGGGCAAATCACTTAATCTCCCTGTGCCTATCATAAAATGAATGTGTCCTTACCTGGTGCTCATGAAAAGAGACGGTGTAGATGATTAAGTGCCCGTGCTGAGCACCGGAAACGACCAGCTCTAATTAGGTGCTGGTGCCATGTCTACATACGATATTATATCAGGTATTGAGTATGAAATAGAGTATGATAGTTATGGTTGATGTGACATGGGATATTTAACCCCAACCTGGGCTTATTATGGGAGAAGATAATAAGCATATTTTAAGCCTTACATGATGCATTTGTAAAATTAAACTGATGTTCCTATAATGGCCTCTGTAGAGTTCCTTGACAAATCTGATTTCACACTACTCAACCAAGCTGACCCATATGTCCATGTAAATAATATTTTGATGGCTGTTGTGTCAGTGGCCTTGTTATCTTATATCCTATTCCTGGTCTTGTGTCGGTCTTGAGGCAGACCTTTGTTAAAGTGGATAAAGAGTCTTCCTTAAATCGAAGAGCTGTTTTATTTTCTATTGTATTATCAAAAGGTGAACTATCTTACATTATTTCCTGGTATGGTAGAACAATGTTCTTTTTCAAAGCAAGTGCAACTATCCTACATCCAACATAAAGGGCCTGAGTCAAGAACTGAATGATATAGTATGTAAACTAGTGCTCCAGAAGTACTATTTACCACACATTTCATTTCACAAATCTATGGGTAGAAATCTTCATTTCTGCATCACCTAGCTTTTTTTGTGTGGTGGTCTCTGTGCTGGTGGCGAAGATCTTTGCTATTTTATAGTAAAGGTGTGAGGGACTGGGAAGGAACTTGGGATTGTAATTCACAAAATGCACTTTTAAAGTTACTATAGGTCTAATTGGTTCAAGAAAGGCTTAAATATACTCCAGGCCAGCCTTGGAGCATGTAAAGCACCAAACATGACCAACCACTGGTAATGCAACCAATCTCATAGAAACCAATGGGGGCAGGGAATTAAACTAACTTACACACACACACATATGTGCATATATATCCATATTCACCAGTTATAGTCAAGTGAATTAACTATAACTCGCGCCCCGAAGTAACTATAACTTGTACCTTCGCCATGCGCAGTGTTTTCATAAATGATGTCCTGTCAGATGTCATCAGTGATGTTATCAATGCTGTCATTGAACATGCCATGAGCGAAGTTTTATGTGAGGATATACGCTTAATTGAGGTACATGTCTCCACATAGAACATTAAAAAAAACAAAAAAAAACATATGCTAAAACATCACAATATAACAAGGACTGACATAATATATAACATTACAACTATAAACACCATAAACAAGTCAAACAACACAATTGCGCAGACGCGCGTTTCGGAAATCCCATGTACCGTCCTTCATCAGGGCGCTGATGTAATGTAGTGTTTCAGTGTTGGAGAAACAATATGACTAGCACATTAAACAGAATGATACTATATTGTTTGGAGGCTCCATCAAATATATCCAACCAACTCTGTAGGGACAGATATGACATAATTAATCCTTCAATACATCGTTTACTAAATTCACTAAAGTTAAAATCACACAGGAGCAAAATATTCATAACGATTGTGAGTCCTAAAAACCATGTTAAGTGTCATGAGACAAGTTAAATGCCGTAGGACAAGACATGCTAACCATCACCACATATTTATGGAAGCCAAAGAGAATTTGTGACTAGCCCCATGTGCAGTAAAGATTTTGTGTGAAGGTAGAAAGACATCTTGTGGCCCAGAGCTGTAAACCAATACAGCAACATTACAGATACATATAATACAATCAGAGGACAGAAAAGAAAATCAAAAGAAAAATAATAATAAGTCATTCCTCCACATACTTTTCTAGAAATAGGGGAGGAGTGTAGACTTCAAAAGTGATAACCTGAGTCCCTCCAGGTTCCTCCCTTATGCTTACATCTTTAAGTATCACTTATCCGCTACTCAGCATATATTCTGTGGAGATAGTTGCAATTTTATATAATACTTTAATAATCTACACTTTGGGAACATTTCTTACAAATAGATTGCTAACAAAACGGCAAGCCTACTTTTGAAAATCCGGTCAGGAGAAAGTCAGAAAAAGTCGATTCCACGGTAGGGTCCTCTAGTTTGCAACATGTAACACACTGATATATATGACAAACAAAAGAGAATCGATCACACTATTATGACCTATAGACCTACTGAGTTGGCATTAACCTGAGTTCCATATTGACCATATTATAACATACCGATGCAATCCCAAGGGTAGCATTCGAAGTTGTGGGGTCAGTAGTCTTGAGAAATAACTAAACAAAAACAAATAACATATATAACGATCAGTACTTCAGACTCACAGCTCCTCGAAGTTAGAAACCAGAAAACTACAATACTTCAAGACTTACATAAAAAAGAGGCAATATTCTAGTTGCATGGGACATATTTACCCGTGCCTGACCACGTGCAGGTCATATGAGTACAGGATGGACTGCGATGCGGCAGTTAGTCCTCCTCCATTATAATCAAAGGGGCTGAAAGAGATATATATATGCATATGTAAATTGTAAATACTAGAGTATAGCGTCACAAAAACGCCTCAGAACACTTTAAGCCCTTAGTGGCTCCATACTAGATTTAAACAATGCCCCTCATATAATGGATCTAATAAAGCGCCATCTTTGGAACATGTCCCTGATGTCCCGGGATCATAGTAAATAACAAAACTTATCCTTCATACCCTTGGTACGGTTTAAAAATGGCCAGTATAAAAAGCCTACCCCTTATAACGACCGCAAGCGTAGTGACCGTGCCCCCTTCCTGCGCAAATGAAACGATTTAAACCACCTGGGTAAAAGAAGCATAGCCCGTAAGCCCAATACATTCGATTAACCCATCCCCATATTGGAATCCGCATAATCCTAGTAATCGATGAACGCCACACAGGCGTTCGTATCCCATCCAATGACCTCAATGGCGGCCATATTGGAGTGGATGACTTTAAAAGTAAGCTTTTCAATTAATCTGCGGGTGCGAAGGCACGCAAAAATAAATGATAAGTGCCAATAGCCAACCATAGCAGAACCATAAAATGTCCAGGGGTACCTTAAAATTATACCCAGATAATTGCGCGCAAACACTAGGGGCAGTAAAGTAATCAATGTAAGGGTACTGCGAATACATTTCATAGCATCCGGTGGCTAAATACATATATGTATAAACCAAATGCAAGTGACATCATTCAATTGCGTAGAGTCACAGAGATTCAATATGGAGACTAAATGTGGGATCCAAGTTCTCCATGATCCAAAAGTGAACTCATACTCAAGAAATAAATAGTTCGAACGACGAAACATAATGCTTCCATACACATCTAGAGGTGTGATCACATAGCCCACATCCAACATACTTTCAAATAAAAGATAAATCTTTGAAGTGAGGAATAACATTAATCGAGAACAGATACAAAGAGAACCTAGTGTGACAACGAATCAGAAAAAGACTATATTTACAGATCACCCCTCCATAGATTAAGTGTAACCATTCCTGTACGGAGGGGCAATGGAAACAATAGACCACATATATTTCCAATAGATCAATATTGAATAGTTTCTATATAACAGATGTAAGATCACTGGGGAACACAATAGTAAAGACCAAGGCATATTAATAAAGACAAATAGATAGATTCAGGTGATCACGTTTTCTCATGAGAGGAACTCATTCAAGCCAGTCTCGGCCGTCTGAAGGGTGTATATCCAAAAGACCTCCCTTTTACGTCTCAAGGCATCGATGTTACCATCTTTAGGGGCATGCACACGTTCAAGTACAAGCCATTGGAGGTCATTGATGGAGTGTTGTTTTTCCAACCAATGCTTAACCAATGGTGCTCCAATGCGTTTGTTATTAATCGCAGATTTGTGTTCGCTAAATCTAACCTGCATTTCTCTACTGGTTTCCCCTACATATCCTTTGCAGCATGGGCAAAGGATAAGATAGATCAAGTTTGTTGTCCTGCAGTTTGTCATTTCTTTGAATAGGAATTTCTTCTTGCCCCATTCTAAGTTCGAAGTTACTCTGGCAAAACTGCAAGCATGGCAGTTGCCACATTTATGGGTGCCAAGGATGGGGTTAGTTCCAATAATGGAATGTTGGACAGTTTCATTTTTTTCTGGTAAAATAGATTTAACCAAAGCATTCCTAAGATTTCTGTTACTGTGGAAAGCGAAGATGGGTTTAGGCATGATTCTCATGTGGTTTCCTGAATTGAGGAAAAGCAAGAAGAATGAATCGCTTGACGTAATCTGTTGTTAAAATTGGAGTGCGTGGTACCACACACCAAATTGTTTTGATTTTCTTTAGGTTTAGTTTGGAGAAGAATATCACGGTTATAGTATTTGCCCTTTTATAGGATTCCTTAATTAATCTGTAAGGATATCCTCTGTTCAGAAGTTTGATTTTAAGTTGTTCAGAGTGAAAGTCAAATATTTTCGTACAGGTACAGCTCCTGCAGAGACGCAGGAACTGACGAAAGGGTATACTATCCTTTTGGCTGCGAGGATGATAACTTTGGTATTGTAAAAGAGTGTTTAGTGCAGTAGGTTTAGTATACAACGAAACCTCAATATGCTTCTCCACGACCTCAATCCATATATCCAGGAATTCTATCTTTTCCTTGCTTACATTGGGACTAAATTTAAGGTGAGAGTCACATAAATTAATCCACAGAATAAATTCAGCAAGCTGTTCTTCAGGTCCACTCAAAATAAAGAAAATGTTATCAATAAATCAGTAATAATGTGTGATATTTTCAAAAAATGGAGCAATCTCAATAAAAATGAATTTTTTCTCAAAGGCACCCATGTAGATGTTGACCACATTCGGAGCACATGCAGCACCCATGCTGATGTCAAGGGTCTGTTTATAGATGGTTCTATCAAATTCAAAATAATTTTCTTTTCATTCTACTGCAAGGCACTCTTAGATAAACAAGTTATCTGCTTGGTTCATGCTCCTTTTAAGGGCACCCTTAACAGTTTCAAGTGCTCCCTTTTGCGGGATTTTCGAGTACAATGCCTCAATATCCATTGAGACTAGTATGTCATTGTTAGGATGGAAACCAATCCCTTCGATTTTACTAATAAGGTGACCCGTATCCCTCACGTATGCTGGAAGATTAGCAACAATAGGGGCAAGGAATACATCCACATATTTGTACAGTGGTTCCGTGAGTGAACCAATGGTGGAAAAAATAGGTCTAAATTGGGGATTTTCCATACTTTTGTGCACCTTAGGAAGGCCATACAGCACAGGAATCTGAAAATACACTTTATTGAGGTATTCAAATTCCTGTGTACAAATGGAACCCTTATCGAAGGCTCTTTGGGTAATGTCAAGAATATTATTCTTGATTCGTTGTTCCGGTTAACTCATAACGTTGGTGTAGTTTTCCGGATCACCCAACATGCGTTGGATATCACCTTTATATTTGTTGCAGTCCATAATCACTATACCACCCCCTTTATCACTCGGTCTGATGGTCACTTCCTTATTGGTAGATAGGGACTGAAGAGCCTTATATTCTTCATAATTGAGGTTAAGGGAAGGATGAGGTACAAATTTTATCATGTTGTAAACTTTAGTGCTCACAACTCTCTCAAAAATCCCTACCTCGGGACCTATCTCATCAAGACTGGGGATAAATATAGACTTGGGTTTAAGTCTGGATTTGTTGTCCATATCGGTATTGGCTCTATTCTAAAAAAAAAATCTTAACTGTATCTTCCAAAAAAATGATTGCAGGTTTTGATTCAGTTCAAAACGGTTAAGGCCAGTGCTCGGTATAAAAGAAAGACCTCTAACCAACAACTCTTTGGACGTATTATCCATGGTAACCTTTGAAAGATTAAAAATAGGGATAGGCTCAATCTGCATGGAGGAACCTATTCTCTCCAAGATTGGTTCCGCCTTGTCTGTAGAAATTGAGGGGGATTGTCTACTTGTTGATACCGTTCCCTCTCCTGGGTCCTGAATCTGCCTCTTGTATTGCCTTGTGTTGTTTGACTTGTTTATGGTTTTTATATTCGTAATGTATTGTTATTATGTCAGTCCTTGTTATATTGTGATGTTTTAGCATATGTTTTTTTTTTATGTTCTATGTGGAGACATATACCTTAATTAAGTGGTTTGATCCTCTCTTCCCTGGGGCTCCTTTGTCTAAAATGAATCTCAAGTTAAACATTGTATATGCTGAATTAATTGTATATTTATATATTCAAAAGTAATTTAAAGAAAAGAGCAATCATATGCTTACTATTGTGATAATAAAAACAAAAAATCTTTTTAAGAAAATTGTTATTACTTTTCCTCTGTGGGACATTTTCCATTAACCAATGTAGGATGTGAATATGTTATAAGGGGTTTCATGTTGTATATTTTGCCACACAGGAGGTGACCACATATTGTTTTTAAATTTAATTTTAGGATTTGGGTAGCCCAGTCCTACACGGGAGGTCCATGGCCCCCACCGCTCTGCCAGCACCCTTGCCAGTAACCATCTCAGCACAGGCAGAAAGTAACATTTGTACTACCACGAGGCAGGAGCCCTTCTGCCCTTGCTAGGTGAAGAAGGGTAAATATGCCAACAAGGGGTTTTGTTTTAGAGTGATCTATTATTCGTAAATTTCAATGATCTGAATCAATAAACATGTTAAGATGAAATAACATCACTGTGAAATCAATCAACTGATATGAACATCTAAAATATATGTAATGACAACAACACGCACGGGGGTTCTTTTTGTGATTAAAGCACAATGGTTTTTATATTTTCATCCAAAGTAAAAAGAGTACAAAAGAGACATCAATTGGAGCAATATATCATGAAAACAGGGGACGGAATTAAGTCCTCATTTCATCTAACAAACACATCTATTCCTGATTCGTTTGAACAGAGATAAAACTCTTTTTGAGCATCTAATCTACTGTACATAACATTTAAACTGGAATTAGATGGTAAAGTCGACGTTTCGGTCTTGGGTCAATCCTGCCGTGATTTTATAGATTTCTGACGTTAGTCTTCAGAACGCAGATGGGGGTCCGCCTGAATCGAAACAGCCTGTTTCGATTCAGGCGGACCCCCATCTGCGTTCTGAAGACTAACGTCAGAAATCTATAAAATCACGGCAGGATTGACTCCCGTATAAATACGAATAGGCAACTGCAGGTGCCAAGTACTTCATGTGTAAATATCTCCATGATTTTAATCAAAGTTACGTGAGAACACTATTGAGACCTCGAAGAGTCTGTTTTATGCAATTATTGTCCTGAAGATGGTCTGACGGATTGACACCACCCAAGACCGAAACGTCGACTTTACCATCTAATTCCAGTTTAAATGTTATGTACAGTAGATTAGATGCTCAAAAAGAGTTTTATCTCTGTTCAAACGAATCAGGAATAGATGTGTTTGTTAGATGAAATGAGGACTTAATTCCGTCCCCTGTTTTCATGATATATTGCTCCAATTGATGTCTCTTTTGTACTCTTTTTACTTTGGATGAAAATATAAAAACCATTGTGCTTTAATCACAAAAAGAACCCCCGTGCGTGTTGTTGTCATTACATATATTTTAGATGTTCATATCAGTTGATTGATTTCACAGTGATGTTATTTCATCTTAACATGTTTATTGATTCAGATCATTGAAATTTACGAATAATAGATCACTCTAAAACAAAACCCCTTGTTGGCATATTTACCCTTCCGCATCTATTTGCCCAAGCCCTCAAGGGTATATTGGGTCTGACCCTTATTCAATCTCATTCTTGCTAGGTGAAAGCATTTAAGTTTTCCCTGTCCAAGCTCTCACGTGCAAGGAATAGCATGCTCGGGGATGGGATCCCCGGGACACCAACAGTGAGCTGGCCCCAGGAGATGGAGTCCCTGGTGATGTACGATGGCTCATGTGAGGGGGGCATCATGCCCCACTGACCTAAAATCTCAATATGGGCCACATGGTATGGGATCCCCCAGGCTGTACAATGGCTCAGGGAGGGGGCCACATGCCTCCTTACCAAATATTATTGTTGCGCCGACCTGCCAGGCCTGGCCCACCCCACAGTACCGTTAGGAAAATATGGTGCTTTAGGCCCTGGGGAGAGTCTCTGTAAAACCCTCCCCACTAGGCCTATGGTGTCAGGGTATTCCTACAATGCCCCCCCATGCTTTTATAAAGCTTTTTCTGGACTGGGGGCTGAGTCCCGAGTCCTAAAATGGCTGCTGCAACATCTTGCAGCCAATCAGATCTTATCTTTTGTTCTGTAGTTTCCAGTAGAAAATTGCATGCGGTATATGCATTTCAGACCCCCGCCCCTTTTTCTTGCCCACCGCTAGGCAGATCGCCTCAAACGTTTCAGGAAGAAGCTGAGGTGTATGAGACTTTTCTTTGGAAAGTTTTGTGGCGAATCCTTAAACAGAGCCAAGGTTATTAGAAAAAAAAATATCTATGTCTACCCAGTGTATTATTAAACATTTTAAAGTCATTTATCTTTATTATTTTTTTAAATAATGTTTACATTTTTTGGAGGGATTGAGGAATTAGATTTACCATTCCCAATCCAAAATAGGAAAAATTAGGGAAGGTGTTGGACTTTGGAGGGGTCAGGTTTACTGTTCCCACTCCAATCTGAGCATCAATAAGGACAGTATTGGGCTTTGGGAGGGTCAGATTTACCATTCCCACTCCAATTTTAGCAACACTAGTGAAGGAGGAGTCATATTTACTATTCCCACACCAACATAACCAAAATTAGGGAAAGTATTCGACCTTGGCGGGGTTAGATTTACTATTACCACTCCAGCTTGAGCAATAGCAGGGAAAGTGTTGGACTTTGGAAGGGTGAGAATTATCAATCCCACTCCAATGTAAACTTAATTAGGGAAAGTGTTGGACTTTGGAGGGTTCTGATTTACTATTACCACTCCAATCTTAGAAACAGAGGGAAAGTGTTGCACTTTATAGGGGTCAGAATTGCTATTCCCACTGCAAAGTAAGCAAAATAAGGGAAAGTGTAGGATTTTGGAGGAATCAGATTTACTATGCCCCCTCCAAGCTGAGCAACAGTAGGGAAAATGTTGGACTTTGGACGGGTCCTATTTACTATCCTCAATCTAATTTTAGGAACTTAAGTGCTAAGGTAAGAGATTTTGGTTTTATGAATGATATCTAAGCAATGGTGTTTTATTAATGTTTTATGGTGCTTAATTGGCCATTTACACCTCCTTTTGGCACTGTTGTTGGTTCTCATTGCAGTCTCATCTGCAAGCTGTCAATCTGGCCATTATATAGAACTCAAGAGGTATTAAATATCTGCTTGACATCCACTAGGTCTATATTGGAGTGTTCAGTCAGTTTTGTGACTTCATGGTAGTCCTAGGGAAAAGGAGGTCTTTCAGCCACCCACCAATGTCATGTGCAAGGAAAGAGTAATACAGGGTTGTGGAAGGTTCAAAAGGGACCTCTGGCCATCCCTTGAGCATGTGGTCCATCAGTCTGGGTGTTGCAGCTATTCTCAGCAAGTACTTGCCTTGCAAAATCCTCCAAACCAAAGTCTGTAGTCAATGAGTGATGCCGTTGTGGTTGCACTGGAAGAAAACCAGGTTTCAGTAGATTTTATTTATCTCTGAGATATGCCCATACATCGGTTAGAGGTGTTGCAATCCGAAGTTTGAAATTTCTGGAAATGGTTATAATTTTGTTCGTTTTGAGATAAAATAAACTATTCCTTCTTAATTAAAATAAAAAAGCTTATATAAACAATTCTACAAAGAAGGGAGACCATTACAGTAAATGAGCATGGTGTATAAACTGCTCATGACTATCATCACCCAGGTATCTTCCAGTTAGTGAAAAAGCAATATTCTTTAGTGACTCCACATTTTAGACATGTTCAGTCCTAGAACATCTTGGGCCAGAACACTTGTTCTTTCTATGACTATTGCAAGCCCAATGCAACATTAGAGATTATGACGTGCTGATAGCACTCTCCTTGTCTCTATTTCTAATGTGGAGAAGCTTGCATCATATTAAATTAGTAGTTTAGTAGCAGTGCACCACATTAGTCAAGTTTCACATTTTATCAAGGCATATTAACCATAATTGAATTATAAAATGTAACAACTCTAAACCTGCAACTAGTTTGCCCCATGTCAAGTTGAAGACGAATAGTCCACCAAGTAGGAGTAGCCCATTTTTCACCTGGGCCTGCCATACAAGGGGGCATATCATCAAGGACCGGCGATAATTATCGCTAAGCGCACTTAGCGCTAGGATAATTATCGACGGCTAACGTGGATTTTTATCGCTGAGATAGCGTGCTAGTAGCAACGCTTATCTCAAAAGCAATAAAAATCCTAGTGCTAACTGCCAAACGTGAGATCATCGCTGGAAACCCAGCGATAATCTCACGAAGTTTGGTGTTAGCTTGATGATAGGGCAAGGCAAACTTAGCCATGATATCCATAGGATATCATGGCTAAGTCAGTCCTGAAGCAGGCGTAAGGAAAGTAGCGATAACAGGGGTTATCGCTACTTTTCTTGCTGCTATGCTTCATAGCGTGGGGCTTGATGATAGGAGAAATGTCGCTTAGGGACATTTCTCCAGTCTTGTCAGGGCAGGAACGTCCACTTTGCATCTCATTAGAGATGCAAAGCTGGGCGTTCAGAATTCAGGCGCTAATGCAAGGTTTCACGCGATAGCGTGACCTTGCTGATTAGGCGGTACAATTATCGCCGCTTTTCGCCCGAAAATAGATGCAAAAGCGGCGATAATTTTTTATCGCCTCGTTGCTAATATGCCCCAAGGTTATTATGTCTGCCATCATTGCAACTCAAATGCTTGATCCTGAAGGACTTTCCAATGCTTCAGTTGTACTTGGGAAAGCAAAAAATGAATTGCTTAAATTAATTTCAGCCACTGGTAATTGCTATGGGCCACAAAATAGTCCTACATGCCACCTCAGACAGAAACCAGCCATGTTCAAATCAGCTTTGATCATGCTCGAACAGTAACACTCAAGCCCAAACATCCAGGCAAAACCTCATGATATTCTAGGGGTCAAGAGGCCACTGAAGGAGGCCCTGGTGTCTGAAGCACACCACAAGAAAGCAGAATGCTGCCAATCCTGTTAAAAATGGTCAAGCAGGGTCCAACTAATATTAATTTGAAAATACAGCAGTAAAACATTTGTGCAGGTCCAATGAGGGCTAGGGACATCTGATAGGCCAAAATAATCCAAGTGCGATTTTGTGTGCTGAGCCCATTGAAGTGGGTTGGCAGTAAGATTTCAATTTCCTCTGCTGGTGCCTTTTTCACCTTGAGCCCTCCTGGGAGCTGGTGTCTTAGGCCACATCCACCTCCACTGCTTCAGCTCAGGCAATACCATAACAGGGCCATGCTACCAGGCATTGGGCACGATGGGAACCAGAGGGAATTGGGAGAGCATATATTTGGGCCCTGACCCATAACTCTAGGGGGCACCCCTTGCCAAAATCTAAGATGCATACCACTACAGAAGATGAAAGTGGCCATGTCACTAAGGACGGGAGTGGGCAGGTAATAGTCCCAGTGCCCATGCAACCTGAGGGGAGAGGCTATACACCCTTGCACCCTATGTGTCGGGTGCCCCACACAGGGGCACGGCCAACCATGGAGGTGTGGGAGCAACCGCATGCATGGACACCTGCTATATTCATATTCACAGCTATGTTGCCTGAAAGAGAAAAAAAGAAGAAAAGTAAATCTTTTGTCTCTGTTTCTGGTATTCATTTGGCTAGGCAGCCAGGGATAACTCTCAAAATATAGTATGGAGCAGGTTTCCAGGGAACCTGTACAGACAAAAAACTGCAGCTGCCAGAAGCAAAGCCATGGGTCTCCCCACAATGTTTGCTGTCATAACGATTCTATGCGTACTTGCCATTGTGAAATGTGGTTGTCAAAGCAAATAATGTATGTTAAGCCACCTGACAAAGCCAACAGACTTAACTTTTGGATTGAAGAAAGCAGAAAGCAATAAGTCTTGCAAAAGGCCTATGTGGGGGCATTGCTGTTTTTGGGGAACAGAGCCTGCTGGTGTGCTATCACATACTGTCTTGCAGATAATAGAAACAATCTAGATTTATAGGGTTAGTTGCCCACCTGTGATACGTTTTTCGGGCAGATAATGTGCACAATGTTTATTCTACAAAGCCCCTTCAGGTGGGTTCTAATTGATAATTCCACCTGAAATCTTATAAATATTGGAAACATTGTGCAAAGAAATTTGGTTACAGGTTGAGGGGGGTGAAACCCTACTCAAGCAGCAACCACAACTCCTGTCAGGGTGAAATACAAGCAAACCCCAAATTAACCTGTTCACAACCATCTGGTAGCTTGGCACAAAAACAGTCAGGTTTAATTTGGAGGCAAAGTGTAAAGTGTTTATGCAGCACACAAACAGTAATAAAGCGAAAATACAACACTAGAAAAATCCCACACCTATTTGGAAAAATAAAGCAAAATGTAATAAATTATTTGACACCAAAGCAACAAAAATCTAATTAGTAGAACTGGGGACATGCAATTTTAAAGGTTTTGTGAAAATTAAGCAAAAAGCGCCAATTGTGGTTATCTGGTTGCGGAAGACCGAGTTCAAGTCTCTAATTCAGGCTGGTCGTGATGGCGCACAGGAGAGATGCAAGACTGAGTTCACTCCGCTGACAAAGTACCTTGGGACCTGGGTGTCGAGATGCAAAGTCATTGCATTGAGATACGCAACCCAGCATTGAGAAACCGTCGACGAGGAGCAGCGATGCAAGGTCTGACATTGAGATGCGTTGCAAAGCAGCAAAGTCGATGACTGTTAGCCAAGAGCTGCGAAGAGAGGTCCTTCGTCATCATCGGCTGAGATCGCAGAGACTTGCTCAGTAATATGTCGTGCAGAGGACAAGGTATTGGGCCGGTGTCGATGTTGGGCTGCGTTGTGTCAAAGAAGCTGCCAGTGCTTGTGAATACTTGCGCTGAGATACGTTGGCGTCAAGGATGAGCTGCATCATAACTGGCCATAGTCGATTGCAGACTGAGTAGCACTGCGTTGCTGTTGATCAATCCTGGAGCCAGCCAAATGAACCATGGATATTTCCAAAAATTCTGGGTCCATAGATGTAGGCTGGATTTAGCAGGAATGCTCACAGCAGCAGAAGAGTCAAGGGGTAGCAACAGCAGGCCTTAGCAGCAAAGCAGTCCTAGGTCAACTGGCAAGTCAGCAGGGCAGAATTCACAGCTGGGACGTCCTTATTCCAGCAGAGTTTACAGGTCCAGAAGTGACCTGAAGAGTTGGGTCTAAGGGTCCAATATTTATACCGGGTGCCCCCAGGGCTCTCCCCCTACAGAGGTTTCTGGAATTTCCTGCCTCCATGTCCTGGCCCGAGCTTGTGTGGGGGCACATAAGACTAGTGTCAAACCCTTTGTGAGTGTGCTGAGGAATTGTCTTGGTGATGTGCAAGGCTGGTAGATGGCAGCTCTACCCCCTGTCAAGTGAGAGATGGCCCATACAGCCAGCCCATAGCCCCCCTTTGTCTCACTGTCTGGGAGTAATACACAAAGACTAACTGCCAGCTACACCTTGTCATGTGACTCAGGATGCAGGTTGCAAGCACCAAATGGTTGGCACAAGAAAATACCAACTGGGGTGGCATAGTCGGCAGAAGAACAATGAATTCAAACAAGATCTTGTGATTGGGGGTGAGTGGTTGAAAAGTGTCAGCACTCCATCCATCATCTTGTTGTGTTTGCAACTTTCAAAAAGTTGCATTTTCAGAATTGTGACTTAAAATCCAACTTTACCATTAAAGATGGTGTTAAATTACAATCCTTAAGAGACCGAACTAGACATTCCTAACCTGCTTCCAATCAAAAGTCATCACTTATTACATTCAATAAGTTAACCCATTGTTATCCTATGGGAGAGTTAGCCCTTGAAACATTGAACAAAGAATGCAGGACTTTTTCACTACCACAACAAGAATTTTTTTTAAGTATATGGCCAACTTTTTAAACACAATGCACCCTGCCATAAGGGCTGTTTAGGGCTTATCCTAGGAATGACTTATACGCAGTAAAAAATGTAAGGTTAAGGCCTGGGAAAATGTTTATTTAGACAGGTTGAAAGGGTAGTTTTAAACTATGTAGGCAGGCTGCAATGACAAGCCTGAAACATGATTTAAAAGCCTACCTAAGTGGATGGCACAATAAGTGCTGCAGGCCCACTAGTAGCATTTATTTTACAGGCCCTGGGTAAATGTATTGCCACTTCACTAGGTACTTACAAGTAAATTAAATGTGCCAATTGGGTGTAAGCAATTTTAGAAGACAGTGCAAGCACTTTAGCACTGGTTAGCAGTGGTAAAGTGCACAGAGACCTAAAAGCCAACAATAACGGATTGAGAAACAGCTATTTTTTTAAAGTTTTTTCCTTTCGTTTAGACATCTGGGATAGAGTTTGCATTGTTAGAACCCATCATACGTTTTGAAGCCAAATGTCACCTGTAGGAATTAGTATATGTGCCCCATACATTAGCAGTGTCTGCTTCGCTGCCAGGAATAGGTGAGAATGTTTTTTCTCTTCCTTTTGTCCAGAGGGTAACTTGATTTTGTCAGTGTGCCTAGTAGGATCACCTATGCGATCTATGTGTAGCAGACCCATTGATGTCCTATATAGCTTGCAAGATTTCCCACTAATAGTGTTAGATCTGGTAGCATAGCCAAAGAGTGTTGTCTGTCAAAGTTCCTACTTCTCCATAGCCCCTCATTCAGAGTTTTGATCTGGTTGTGTCTATTTTGTGTAATTTGTAGGGAATGTAATGCCACTGTCATGGAATTTTAAGCAGTGTCTCCATGCCACTTGCATGTGTCATGAAATTGCTTGCTCTCATTATGACTTCTTCCCACTAATCGGCCTTACAAGGGTAGTCTCTTCCCTCTATCCCATTTGAAGTGTTTAGCACATGGCCCAGTGACTCACTTGTTTTTAGGGTGCTGTTTATTTTCTCCAAAGTCGTTGTTTGTTGGTAGGAATTACTTCACTGTCCCTCTTTAAAACATTTCTCTAATCATGAGGCACTCACTCTCTTTCCAGGCTAAAAAGCTAGTGTTGTTATACCTGGAGATAACTCAGGTTTGCCCATAATGTGGCAAATGGGGATCGAAATGATTTCAAGTCTTTTTTAATCCTTGTTAGTCACAGGTACAGATCTTGGTCTTTGTGACTGGAGATATTTACAGTTTGACATCTCACTATTTTTTCTGTATCCATCCATACTTCTTATTGCTCACTGTTGAATAGGAAGAGACTGATCTTGCACCAGGCTCTATCAGTTTCTCTCTCTTCAGCCATTATATCACAGTATGAGCTGTGCTTTGTGATAGCCGCATCGTAGAGCTATGACTTCAAGTCCCAACCTCTCCAGGCCTCTGATTGCTTTGTCTGCATCATATTCTTGCATTTGTGCCCTGCCATGTCTACTCTAGACATGAGAACTAGGGTTTCTGTAGCTCTGCTTTCCTTATGAACAGGTGTGCCTGAAAGATAAATAGAATCTTTTGGAGGATCATCATTCTGAATGCTTGGATGTGCCCTTCTCAAGATAACGCAGTATGTCCTAGCTCCATATTAGAACTGGGGATTCTGGTTAGCAGAGGTATGCACCTCACCCAAACAGGAACCACCGCTCTAGTCACAGTAAGAAAGATACACAATAAAAAGTAGCATGTGGTCACCCTTTGGTAGCTTTACACAGAGCAGTCAGGCTCGTCTGAAGAGGCAATCTCGAAAGTATTTGTGCAACACATACAGTAGCATAATGAAAACACCACAAAATATGCCTCATAGGTTTAGAACAATAGATTATATTTCTATGAGTAAAACAAGACCAAAATGGCACAAATCCAATAAGTAGAACAGGAGTTATGAATGTTTAAAGATTAAATCAAAATGTAGTGCTTAGAAGCAAATAGCGCTTAGGGGTTACTTAAGGTCACATCCAAAGTTTAGTCCAACCGCGATGGATGGTAAGCCAGCTTAATGACTCATGCCGGTCCTGCTAAAAAAGTTCCCTGGATGGAGCAAGCGTTGACATCGAAGACTCAATCCTTTGGTTCCGATCCACACAGATGATGAAGGCTTCATCAATGACCCTTTTTTGATGCTTTCGATGCATCATCGTCAAGGCGCGCTGTCCCTCCTCTTCAGGAATTGCAGTCCGTCCAAGCAATGTCGGCGATTGGCACCTGCGGCTGCGTCGAGGGACAATGCTCCAGTTGAGATCAGCATTAAGTTGTCACTGCATTGATTTTAATGCTTCTGCACAGGGCCAGCGACTAGATTGGCACCCCTTTGCAGGGCAGGACTCACAGATGGCAGAGTTTAGGTGCTGTTGCAAAGTTGTAGGAAGTCTCTTTGGTCGTCCTGAGACTTCAAAATAGGGGCCAAGCCAGCAAGCCTTTGGAGTCGCTCTGGGTTCAAGTGAGATGGGTTCAGTCCTTGTCCAGCAGGCAGCAGGGCAGCACAGCAAAGCACAAAAGCAGTTCTTCCAGAGCAGCAGTCAAGCAGAGTGGCAATCCCTGCAGCAACTCGGCCTGGCAGAGTTCTTCACAGGCCGAGTAGTGTACTGTCTTGGTAGGGTCAGAGACCCAGTACTTAAACCCAGGGTGCCTTTGAAGTGGGAGTGACTTCAAAGAAGGGTCTTTCTTCCTTGCCCTGGCTCCAGACTATCAGTTGGGGGTAATCAGCCCTTTGCATGGGAAATAGGACACTGCCTAATCAGATGTAAGTGTTGGCTCCCCTGACTCTTACTGCAGAGGAAGAGCTATCAGAAGGCAGATTAATGAAGATGAGTTCTCTGTCACAGCCACTCTTCCTGTGTTTTTGGCTGTCTAGAGGAAATGCACAACATGTAGCTGTCATCCACCCTAAGCATTGATATTGGAAACAGGCTACAAGGCACACAGAGCAGAGAAGATGTCCACTTTCTAAAAGTGGCATTTCTAAAACAGTAAGGTTAATTCCAACTTTACCAGTAAAGAGGAGTTATCATTGCCATTCCAAGGCTATGAAACAGGATGCAGCTACTCCTTTCTGATCATGAACTACAGCTTAAAAGTGTTTTAAGGAATTCCCAATGTTAGCCTATGAGAGGAGCAGGCCTCACAGTAGTGAAAAATGAGAATGAGTATGGGTGTTTGTCACTACCAGGACATGCAAAACATAACAGTACATGTCCTACCATTTACTTACACAACAACCTGGCTAGTACTTCGCGCCCAGGAACAGAAACGCATCGGCAGATAAATATACAGAGACATGTAGCCAGGGATTTTCCTTAAGCGCACAATGTGCCAATTTCCATAGCACCAGCACGGCAGTGGTGACTGGAATGAAAATCAGCAGAGAGTGCACCTTATATGTGTGAAGAAGGTTAAGGGACCTATCGCTCTTTAGAATAGCAGTTTCAGTGGCTATCCAGGTAGGCGGGTCAATGGTGCGTGTTATCCAGTAAAGCAGCTGCAAATGTTTGTTGGCAGTGTAGTAAGAGGTCATGTGTGGGAGGCAAAGACCACCTGCTTTGGTGTGGGTATAGAGCTTGTCCAATTTCATGCGTAATCGTGCACACACAAAATAAAAGACCTGATCATTGTGCTAATTTGGGATAGCAGTGCCTTGGAAATCAATATCATTGGCACACTACATAGGTAATTAAGGCGTAGGTGGTCATCATTTTGACTACTTGAACCCGGTCCCAGAGTGACAGAAGGAGTGCGGACCACTTGTTAAGTGACCACAGGACTTAGCGAGTAACAGGTTTAGGTTGTTTTCTACCATGTGGGATAAACCTTTTATAAGAAGGAATCATATCAGGTATTGCATCCCTTTTGACACCTATCAGAAGTTGTAGCCCTCTATGCAGGCCCTGGTAGCAGTTCTGGATGTGGGCATCACTTCACACTTATCCCAAACGGCTTTGTACCTGAAGAATCTTGAGAAAGCATCCAGGACTTGAGTAAGGGCAGGGAGGGTGTTTCTCTGTTAAGTCTCAGTCATGAGGATTCGCCCGCATTGAGAAAAAGCCTTACACACATCTGTGACACCATGTATCTGTTGCAAGGCTCTCATTATCAGGGACAGGAGTTCTAGTGCCAGTAAGAACAGGAGTGGGAGAGTGGACAGCCTTGCCATGTTCCACGTTTAATCGAGAAGTTGTGTGAGGGAAAACCATTGCATTTTAGCTGGCCCGTTGGTGCCTGATAGAGCAAGCGTTGACCCCAGGCCATATTTGCAGAGGACTTTGAACAGGTATAAGCATTCTACCTAATCAAATGCCTTCTCAGGATTGGAAGAGATGGCAAGAGACTTGTTGTCCCTGTGGCGGACGCTAATAGTAGATGCGTAAGCATCCATTAACAATGCCAAGAACAGCACCCCGGCACAAACCCAACCTGAGAAGGATGGATAAGGAAACTGTATCACTTTCCCCAATCAGGTCACCAAGATTTTGGCCAGGATTTTGATATTGACATTTATAATGGATATGGGCCTATAGCTCCCGCAATACAAAGCTCCTTGCCATCTTTTGGTAAAAGGGTATTAATCCCTTTGTTGGAAATGGCACTGAGGGAGTTGGAAGTCTCAGCTGCCTTATGGGCCTCATGAAGCATCAGCGTCAATAGTGACTTACAGGTCACTATTGACCCCGGGATCGAATTCTCTCCCTGCGATTTACAAGTGGGAAGGTTGGAAATAGCCTCTGCCCTCCTCGGACAAGGAAGGTAGATGAAGAGCATTTAGGAAGGGATCTTCCTCAAAATGATCAATTGAGGGAGAGGCAGAGTAAAAAGATTTAAAAAACAAAGCAAACACTTCCGAAATGTCCTTTTAATGGGTAAGGAGCAAACCTTTTGAGTCACGGATGGCAGTGTTCACCAGTTGTCTTCCCTCTGCTGTAATTATAGGGCAAGCAGCCTACCCACGCTTTCACTCCTCTCATAATGCCTCCACTTGAGCTTAAACAAGCCTTTCCTCGTGGTGGACCTGCAGTATTGGTTAAGGGGTAGTTTTTCTGCCTTTAGCTGTTACCCGTTCTGCAACAAGAGGTGTCTGTTATAGGTTATGGTGGGAGTTGCTAAAGCCCTGTCCAAGCATTGCCTGTCTTGCAGGGCACGCTATTTTTTTAGTGCGGCATTCCTCATGAGGAGTCCGCGCCAAGTAGCTTTCCCTGCAGCCTATGGCATCGCATCTGAGGGGAGGACACTGAGTGAATATTCTCAAAATAATATACCCAGACATGGGAATTCAGGAGGGCCATATCTTCTGGGGTTTTGTATTGGGTTATTTTCATCCTCCACCCTTTCTCCGGTGGTGTCTGGTGTCCCAGGTGGATGTCCAGCAGAATAGGACAGTGATCAGGTGATCCCTCCAGGTAGGATGTCACAATGAAACAGAAGATGAAGGAGGTGGGTGCGTAAATCCTTGAAGAAGAGTCGTGGATATTCAAAAAGTTGGAGTAGTCCTTCTCTGTGGGATGCAAGAGAAGCCAGACATCTATGATGCCATGCATGCTCAGTGATCACATCCTGCAGTTTGGCCCTATCTGGTGCATTATGAGGGTTGGGGGTCTCGTCCTGTCTAAGAGTAGGTTAATGAACAGGCTTCTGTCCCTTACTATGACTCCCCGTGTGGAGCCTAATTCCAAGAGCAGGTGGGATACATGGGAGAAGAAGCATACTTTGCCCAAGTTAGGGGCATAGACTTATCTCATCCCAGTATGAGGAAATTCCCTAGCGTTTTGATTTTGGCAAAAATGCATCTATCCTCTGGGTTGTCCCAGGCGAGTATCAAGGTATGAGGGAAGAACTTGCTAAGAAGTATGACAACCCTTCACTTCTTGGAAGTGGCAGCAGAAAGTCGGAGGTTCGAGGCTCCCAGGTTGGTACGGCAACTATGCATCAACCTACCCACCGAGTCCCTCTTTAGTTTCTACTCTTCAGTCAGGATAGATGTGTCTCCTGTACCATGGTGACATCAGTGTGTTTGTTTTTTAAATATCTCAGAGTATTTTCTCATTTCATGTAGCTAATGAGGCCATTAATGTTAAGGGAGGGGATGTAAACTGGAATGGGGGCACGGTCATTGGCATTTAAGCTGAACTCAAGCTAAACTGTATGCACCAAGAATCCCAAGTAACACGTCAAGGGCATAGATGTCAAGCAGAACGAAACCGAGGCACAGTGCCGGGTGCTACCCTGAGTGAACGGGTCTGCAGAATCCTGGGATGGGAAAGAGAGAAATTGTGGGATCTGCGGGGGGTAGAGAAGGAGGGAGGAGGATAAAAAGGGAAAGGAGCTGAATTTAGCATTTCACCGGTAAGCCCTACTTCACTATCCATTCTCCATGGGGACTCCAGGGAGGGGCATTACTGCCATGTGTTAGGTGAGGGAAAAGCAGGGGGGCATAGCATGTGACTGACAAAGAGGATACAATGGGGCAGATTTACAAGCCCCTTGCGCCTCTTTGCGCCACCATTGCGTCACTTTTTTTGATGCTTAACAAAACAACAATGTCTCAACTGGATATCATTTAAAAATAGCAAGTTTCAAAACAGTAATGTAAATCACAAGGGGAAGGAAGGGAGACCACAAGAGAAAATTAGAAAAGGGTATATATTGTAGGTAGTTATAACAGCACTACGGTACAATAAAGGTACAAATGACCAAAACACACAAGTGAGCACTGGGCGTGCTAGTGATAGTAAACGGCGCAGTGAACACAATGGGTGAGGACAGCGTGAACGGCGATAAAATAATATAATAACAATGTGGTCAAGAGAAATAATTATACACAATCTAGTTTGAACAAATTTTTAAGTGACCACAGAAAAGCCAAAGTTCTTTGCTGATGATTGTTGACGGCATTTCAGCCTGATTGATTTCAGGCCATCATCAGGACAATGGTCATAATTAAACGTGTGCTGTAAATGGAAAGGAGAAGTGGGGTTTTAGAGTTATCTGAAAAAGAAAGGCCCAAATAGAAAAGTGACCCAAAGGATGAGAAAAGGGAGAAAAATACCTGGGCGTAGTACAAGTAAGTACAAGGAATCCAATAGAAGTGGATCAAAACGGGCATAAATCAGCGCACAATCTAGGAAGGAAAAGAAGGAGGAAGGGACCAGGGTTAGTAACTATTTAAAAGCAGGAATCATAAGACCAAAGAGGGAAAAAGGTCTTGTAGTTACCAATGGTTTTTAGTAATCAGGGGTCAACATCAAGGTGGTCTGCAACCGGGAAACATTCGAAGTCCGGGGGCCAGGCATAGGCATCAAATCTATGTGCCTAAAAAAAAGGGGGGGGGAGGAGTTAGGGAAATCAAGGGAATAAAAAATATACTACGGAGCGAAATCAAGGTTCCTCCTACACTGTATGATCTTACCTCGGAGGAAAGTGTTGCAAAATAGGTCCAAAAATGACTTAATCGAGGGGCAGGAGCAAATCCTAAGAGGATGAGTGACGGGCGAGTAAAGCGTCCGTGCCGTTAACGGCAAATCCTTTGAAACACCATTAAGGGTCAATCGCAGCATGTCACGTGATCGGGACAAACCAGGAAAAGGGCTAGACCTGTGAATGGCATGAGTCAAATAGTGCCCCAGGGGAACGGTTAAAAGGGAAGAAGAGTTATAGAACGAGAATCGTGCAAGAGAAAACCACAGAGAGTGAGCAGTTCGAGGCTGGAGTTAACCGCATTGGAACACAATTATTATTTATTTATATTTCTAGCAACAATAAATTGAAATTAAATTAAAAGGAAAAGGGGAAGGTAGGGGGAAGGGACAAAGGGAACAAGAAGGGGGGAGGAAGGAAGGGTGGGTAAAAAGGAGGGGAGAACAGAGCATAAATCAAACGTGATACAGTACATAGTAAGACACAACATTAGATATCAGTGTGAAAATGAATAAATGACACACATTCTAACACAATAACATATATAACAATCATGTTATACGACAATTCACATACAAATTAATAATCGAGATTCAAAGGCGTCATATCCCCTGTATGTCAAACATAACTCTATATATAATAGAGAGAAGGAAAAGAAAGGAACATGGGGAAGGAAGAACAGATGAATTGCACATAAAGGAAGTCGACCTAATTACAATGGTAGTGGGCAACAGAATAATTGTAAATAATAATAACATGTGTACCCAAGAGAAATCAAATTTCTATCAGATAGATAAAAAGAGAGAAGGGGAGGAGGGGGGGTGGGGGGGGAAGAAAAAGGGGGGGCGGGAAGGGATGGACGGAAGAAAAATGGGGGGGAGGGAGGGGGGAGGGAGAGAGGAGCGGGGAAAGAGGGGGGAGGGGAAGGGGGAGAGGGAAAGGAAGCAGGGGAGAGAGAAATGACAGCGTGAAGAACCAGCGGGTTATTCAGAAGTCAGTGGAACAATCATTGTAAATCATGTCAGAAAAAGGAAACGATGGGGAAAGTTTAAGATGTGTTAGTGACTGTATTCCATTCATCCAAAGTGTTCAATCCATGATTGACTGAGTCACAGCATGCGATCCATCGGCATTCGGATTTATTTAGCAAGAGTTGGAGATTACCCCCTCGCAGTGGGAGTACTGGGCGATCAATTACTTGCCAGATCAAATCGGTTTCCGATGTTTTTTTCTTTGTAATGGGCAACAAGAGGTGCAGTTTCAACATTGCATCTTATGCGGCTTTGATGTTGAAAAATCCGTTGTTTTACCATCTGTGTTGTCTGACCGATGTAAAGAAGATTGCACGGACAACGGATGGCATAGATAACATTGTTGGTATGACAATTGGAGAAGGTTTTCAGTTGGTATGTTTGATCTGATGTAACAAAATCCTTGGTGTTGTGCGTAAGGTTACAGGCAGCACAGGTTTGGCATTTGTAATGGCCTACAACCGGGGAAAGGCCCCAGAGGGTAGTTACAGATTGAGTCTTCTTTTCTTTTATGGGCCATGTAATGGCGTGAACCAATTTATCTGACAAATTGGTACCCCTTTTGTATGAAAACAGGGGGGGTTCTTTGAATTGAGCATGAGTCCGAAGGATCAACCAGTTTCTTTTTATCACTTTGCTAATCAGATTGCTTGAAGGGCTATAGTTAGAAACAAAAGGGATGCGCAGATTGTTTTTTTTCTCTGAGGGGGCGAGAAGGATCTCCCTGTGGCAATACCAGGCTCGTTTTTGGGCACGAGAGACGATGCGTTTCGGATAACCTCTAGAGATCAATTTTTCAGATAGAATCGCAGCTTCCCTAAAATAGTCCTTGCGCCATTTGCAATTTCTTCGAATTCGAAGGAACTGGCCATAGGGCAGGCCTCTTGGGTGATAACTGGAATACATCAAAAGGGTGTTACGTTCTGTAGGCTTGCGATAGAGATTAGTACCTATGGATCCTTCTTCTGCATGCAACGTAAGGTCAAGGAAAGGAAGGTCATTAGTCCTAACATCACTGGTGAAAGTGAGATGTTTTTGAGAGTTATTTAGCCAAGTCATAAAGGATACAAGATGTTCATGTGTACCACACCAAAGTAGGAGAATGTCGTCTATGTAACGACGCCATAGATTAATCCTATTGAGGAAAGGATTCAAAGGGGTAAGAAAAATAGTGGTTTCCAAATGATGAACATACAGTATAGCAAAATTTGGAGCAAAGCAAGCTCCCATTGCTACACCTTTGATCTGTAGAAAAAAGGTGTCTTTGTATAAAAAGTAATTGTTGGTAAGTGCAATGCGTAGTAAATCCATGAGGAAATCTGACGGGATGCGAGTGGGTCTGGGACGGGTGTCTAAAAGTGATCTTATGACAGTGAGGCCCTCCAAGTGGGGTATGTTGGTGTATAAAGATTCAATATCTAGACCTACCATGAGATCATGGTCGCTGTCAAAAGGAATATTTTCAATAATGTTGATTAAGTGTGTGCTGTCCTTGACAAAGGTGTCTGTGGAAGGAACAAAAGTTTTAAAAAAAGAATCAATATATTTTCCTAATGGCTCCAGTATGGAGCCACAACCAGACACTATTGGACGTCCTGGGGGGTTAGCAGAGTCTTTATGGACTTTGGGTAGTACATAAATGACTGGTGTACGAGGGTGTGTATTACTTAAGAAAAGATATTCTTTTTTGGAAATGATATCCAAGTGTAAAGCTTGGGTGGTGACTGTCTGTATTTGTTTGCGAATATCTGAAAGGGGATCTGCTGGCAAAGGGCGGTAATGGGCAGTGTTGTTAAGCTGACGTAAGATTTCAGTATCATATTTATCTATGTCTATAATCACTATGCCCCCACCCTTGTCTGCTGGTTTTATAACTATTCGTGAGTTTTCGCTAAGGTTTTTAAGAGCATGTTTCTCACTAATAGGTATATTATAAGGAACAAATTCAGGTTTGGCCTGTATTTCCTTGACTTCATGTAGGACCAGTCTCTCAAAAGTCAAAATTTCAGGTGGCATGGTAGAAGCAAGGGGAAGGAAAGTAGACGGGGGATGAAATAGTTTTTCATGAGAGCGGTATTGATCAGTTTCATCCCTGAAAAAATATTTTAGACGGATATGTCTAAAGAACAGTAGTAGATCTTCCTGTAATTTGAAAAAATTACTGCGATCAGTTGGAACAACAGAGAGGCCCTTACTGAGAATAGAAATTTCTTCAGTAGACAAAATGTGTTTGGATAAATTAAAAATAGGGATAGGGGAAACCATAGAGGGTGGGAGAGTTTGTTCCACTTCAGGTACGATAGTAAGGGGAATAAATGTATCTGTCCGATGTCCAATGGCAGGTTCCAAAGCAGTTGTAGGTTCACATAATGTGGTGTCCTCTTGCATAAGAGGTAGGGTAGGTAACGTAGAAAGCCCCATTAAAGTTGTACAATTCAACGATCCTGTTGATAGACCTGCTTGGGGATCTAACAACTGGGTAAAGGATTGTATCTCAGTATTTTGTTTGATATCCATGAGTGTCATCATTGTGGGCCCCATTGGTAGAATTTTCGACGCGTTTGTCCAACCTCAGTAAAATAATACAGCACCGTAACCTATGATCTAGTGAAAAATAAGTGTATTTCTCAGGGGATACATAGTTTATATTTTTTGCATATTGTGTATAGTGTTTTAATTAAAAACAGTGTTCTACATCCAGGTTGAAGCTTAATCTTGGTGCCAGGTTCTTTAAAAAGAGCTTCAAGTATGACGGTGTCCATGTTTGTCAAAGTACTACTGTGCAGTCAGACAGGTTAAAAGCTATATTAAGATTCTTGTTAAAAGTGTATTTCTACGAATCATCTCTGAGAGTTTCCAATTTTAAAATGTGCCTTAAAGATCCAGAATCAGTGTGTAAAAGGTCATCTTATTATATTCAAGATAGCCCTAGCATTGTACTAGCTAAGGAGAACTTGAGGCGAAGTCTTGGACCGGAATGGCTTGATTTACTTTTACCAGTTTCTGTAGAAGCTTCCCTTCTCTCGTTTTTACAAATTGGCAAGTTTTAATATGTATATACTCTAGGGCATATGTTAAAATCGGAGAGGTTTTCATACCATAGACCTCTAGCAAAGGTTGAAAGTGCCTGTTTCCTGAAGAAAGAGTATAGCCTCAGCAGTGCCCCTACATGGGCATCTGCCTTTCGCCCTATGTGATGTAGATGGGAGGATTTCTGTAAAGTTTGGGGAAAAATTCGACCTAAGTAAGTGTATTCTTTCACAGACTCTAATGGTTTTCCCCCAATGTCCAATTAAAAGGTGGTAGTCGCTTTTTTCCCCTAATAGGTAACATTTTGGTTTTCGAGATGTTTGGGACTAGAAAGCTTTCTTTTGCAGAGCCATTTAGTGTGTATTCGTTTTTTTGGAGTCTTATTGGTGTAAGATCTAATATCACAATGTCGTCCGCGCACATTAGAATATATATGTCACTCAGTGCTAATTTCGGTGGTAAATTATTTACTTGAGTAAAATACTCCAGCAGGTCGCTTAAATAAAGAGAGAATAACAAGGACGCAAGGAGACAGCCTTGTTTTAGACCGTTTGACTTGGGAATTGGTCTAGTTAAACCTTTTACTCCCCCCATTTGGACTCTGCACCATGTTTGTGTATGGAGGGATATCAATATTATGAGTAAGTCATGTGGAATTCCCAGCCTCACCAGTTTCTTCCAGAGTGTTGACCTGTCTCCCCTGTCAAAAGCTGTGGTAAAATCAATAAAAGCACAGTATACAATTTGTAATTTTGACACAACATATTTATCAAGAATCGTTTGTAAAATTGCAATATTATCTGTTACTGAATGTTTTGAGTGGAATCCTGCCTGAGACATATGAATCTCTCCACTGGAAAAGGCCCAGTCCTTCAGGTGTTCCAGGACACAGGCTGCAAAGATCTTTCCCATTGCATCTAGTAGAGCGATTTGTCGATGGTTCTTTGGATCTGTTGTGGAGCCTTTTTTTAAAATAGGGACCACAATAATTCCCCACCATGTTTTTGGAATATCTCCTGTTGCAAAACAGTGAAGAAATAGGGGGAATAAAAATTTGCTCCACTCGTCCAAGTTTGATTGGAGAACCTTAGTCGGGATGTTATCCGGTCCCATTGCTGCTGAAGATCTTGCGTCCTTTATAAAATGAGCAATTTTTTTAGTTGTTAGGGCTACTGTATCAACACTTGACTGATCCTTCCCTTGAACCTGCTGATGCAATTTTCCTGCCTTCTGTGTGTTAAGTTTGTACAAATTATGGATATGTTTTTCCCAGGCCGATGCTGACACTGGGAGTGCTTGTATAGTTTTCTTGATACCCATTTGTTTGGCAGCGAAGCTCCAGAATGCTTTACTGTTTTTACTTTTTACTGCCATTTGAATGTCTGCCCAATTTTTGTCTTTTCGCTCTTGCTGTTTTTTCACTTTTTTTCGTTGTCATATTTTTTTCAACTTTTTTATTTCTTCCTGTCTTGCCCCAGACATTTTTTTCGAAACTGCAATCTAGTCAGATTATTTAATTTTACTGATTTGTATTCTGTGCTCTTTCCTTTTGGCTGACTCCTTCTCTCATCTTGCCTGTTTGAATATTCCTGAAGGGATACGACCACAGAGGACACTGTATCTTCGTAATTCATTTTAGGGTTTACTTCTTTATTGGAGAGATCTAGAAGCATAGCAGAGATTGAGGTGTTCGATATCTCGATTGCTTTAGAATTCCAAATAATCCTACAGTTTTATTGATCTATATTGGTGAGACCTTTCAATAAACCTAATGACCATGGGGTAGTAGATTACAATGAGACTTCTATTTCCAAAGACAAAAGTGCATGATCGCTTTCTTATGTACCCTGTATGTTCAATGATTGAACTTTCTGAAAAAAGTCCATGCTACAGATTACATAGTCTAAAATAGATAAACTGTAGGTACCCAAACTAGTGTAGGCGGCCGGGATGCCCCCTTTACTCTTCCATTTAAAATTACTCCGTTCATTGCGGTCACTTACGACAGTAGTAGTTTCCTTCGTTTATCAGCTTTTATCTTTGTTGGAAATAGTGGTTTTGGAATAAAACAGGCTTCCTCTTTTCCACATTTTCCCCCATTGTCCAGTAAAGTATTCAAGATTTTCCCGTTGAAGTCTCCAGCAATTAGAACTGGTGGGTAGCCTTTAGTGGCCATTGCTGTTTCTATCTTCTCGAATATTTTTACTGGTAGAGAGTTGTAACGGGGTCCCGGTGGCATGTAGACATTGAATATTAGCAAATCCTGGATAGTATTCAAGCTTTTGCACTGAGTATTTTGGAGACACAAATCGATGACTTTTAGATCCCAATTGATTTCTTCCTTGAGGAGAATTGCAAGGCCTCCTTTTGCGTGGTCCTTTTTGTGGCCTCAGCTGCGATGTCGAACACAAAGCAATTTCTTTAAGTAAAAGTGTCTACAGACCAGGTTTCTTGTAACAAGAGAATCAATGGGGAATTTTCTAGGATAGGGGCTAGCTTTTCTCGGCCTTTCCCGGCGATATTCCAAGAAACAATTGTTAAACGTCTGCTAAAAAGGAAGTGTTTGTGCATTTCCCTGTTTGTTGCTGTTGCCTGAAATCCAGGACCTGGGATTTTCTTTTAGTTGTGGCTCAATTTTTAAAGGAGCCTGGTTCCAAATTTGTCGCTCACCTTCGTTGATCGATATTATGAAGAATCCTTCGGGCAAGCTTATTTGGGTTTTTGGAGTCCAATTCACGTGGTTATGCTGAGGGTGAAATTTTGTTATCCTTTGACCTTTTGTACTTTGTAGACTATATTAAGTTCAGACAAATCAAAAACATTTTTTATGAACGATGTCTCTCTCTTTTAGAATGATAGATGGAATAACGTTGGACCAAAACTCCACAGTTGCCACTAAATTAAAGCATGTTTAAATTATATTATCAAATGAAAAAAAGTTTTTTAACATAATTATTAATTTTAAATGTATTCTACCTTCAGACAGAATGGCAGAAAGAGCCACATATATCACATCACAGAAAGGCAAACAATTGCTTTCACACATGTGATACGCTTACAGCCAGTAAAGCACATGCACCAAAAATTAGAAATGAGCTAAATATTATGCAAATGCCTAGTTATAGGAGGGTTACAAGGAAAAAGTGTATTTTAATTAACATCAGGGAACACAACCACTCTTCAAATGTAACAAAGATAGAAGAAAGGCATGCACTATAAGATTTAAAAGAGGCACGCCCGGTTCCAAAGAGCCCACTACTAAAATGTCAAAAGACAAAGGGCCGGATTAGGATGGTGGGCAGACTATGTCCACACGCCACCCTAACGGAGATGGGGATCACGCGACATAGTGTCGGGGTCGCACAGGCCAAATTACAATGCGACCGCTACTGTGACGGTCGCATTGTACATGTTTTCCATTGCGGCGGGTGTTGTAGCTGCAGCACCTGCCGCAATGGAAAAAATGCAGGTTTTGCATTTCCCCGCACTACGTGGCAGGCACCATGTGGTGCCTGCCACATGGTGCAGTGAAATGTACCCAAGTGCAAAACCAAAGTGCCCGGGGGAAATAGGCTGATGATCTGCTATGGAAAGTCTGACGGGATGGACCATCATAATATGCCATTCTAGGCAATGCGGCTGCTCCGACAGGCGGTCAGAAAAGGACCACCTGTCGGAACTGTGGCGGTCGCTATTTCCAACCACCACGTTTCCGCCCGTCATAGTAATCTGACTGGCGGTAAACTGCAATACAATGGCAGTGAACCCGCTACCGGCAGCCTGACGGTGGCGGGTTCACTGCCATCGTAATCAGCCCCATACTCCCTAACGTACCTTAGTACAATACAGGTCAGCTACCCTCAATCTCTACCATAAAATGACTAATATGACGTAATATGAAGAACCCTTCCTCCTACACAACAACCACTGCAGTGACAGAAAAATACCTATTTTTGTAACCAAAATAATCTCCTACAACTGGCTCAATGTGAACGGAACTGTTAAAATGTGCCTTCCACCATCCTTGCAGATATACACCATACATTTTGAATATCATAACACTAATATTATACTGCCATCTATCAAACCAAGTGCAAATTACTATGAACTTGTAAACCGCATAAAAGTAAAAACTAACAACTGCTCTGCACACAAAATTATAATGGCCTTGAACGGGCATTGACACAAACAATACTTAAACTATACTCACACACAGCCATGCAATGCTGCTGTTACCACTTCAACTATACCATTTGGAGACATCTGAAAAATTCTGCTTTAAATATAGAATATTCAACAAACAGCTAATTTGCCTTTGAAATTAAAATGTTAATAGCTTGCCATATTAGCCTGTACTCGACGTAGCTATGCACTACAACATGCTAACAGAGTCCCAATTGTTTTCCAAGAAATGAACACAATCTAAATCTACTAATGAACTACTTCGAAGATACAAGGGTTGGCACACTGCATCATTCTGGATATCGGCGTCAACCCAAATTCCAAATACCATGTTGAAATGTCTTCAACAGCACCATGGCTCAACAAGCCAAAACCAATCACACAGCAGAGGGATGGCACAATGCCGTACAAGCCACACCAGGGAGAACCCAACTAACACTCTACAGATTCTTAGAAGCCCTCCAAAAAGAACAAAGCTACCAACAACTAAGGATAGAACAGTCAATAAACCAAATCAAACCTAAACAATGTTAATTTAAATTAAACCAAATTATTTAATTAATAAAAAAAGCATTAGCCATCTCTTCAAATATTCCACACCTACTTCATTACTTCACAAATTCAATATAAACCTAAGATTACAATTCTACGAACCTCATATCTACACGTAACTATATTTACAATAACATGTTACTACTACTATCAAACTACAGTTATGCCTATTGCAATCCACTACATACCAACACAGCACAAACTATCACCAAACAACCTACCTAAATAAAACTAATACCATAACCCATATTAACTAATCTACCCACATCCCCCATCACTAATACCCTAAATTAAAATGTAAAAAAGGTCATGGCTTGTCCGTCGAACAGCAACAGGAACTGTGACAAACACAAACTAAATCCACCTCAAAATTACACTAATAGAGTACAAAAATACAGTTAGCAGTAAAACAAAATGGTCGCTGAATGAAAATATAAAAAATACTTTCTTTCATTAGAACATTGGAATGTTGTGAGCTCCATTGAAGACAAGAGAGTGCTCTGGGCTTCTAATGGCCAGTAGAAACCTGGAGCTCCAACATTCCAATGTTGTCCTTCACAGCTGTTGCTGTGAACAAAGGCCTTACGGAGCCCGAGGGGATTTTAGTCCCCTTGGGCTCCGTGAGACCTCTGTTTAATTTGTTAGAACATTCACCTCTGTAGTGACGGAATGTTCTAATAGCCTTATAGCCCTCCGTAGCTGGGCTATACCATCATTAAAGTCCCACTTCCTTCTTAAAGGCCCTCGCCTTCAGCTCTTTAATGTTGGTCCTTTAATGGGTGGTATAGCCCGCAATGGCGGGCTATAAGGCTGTAATAGAAATCAATAGAAATGGTAGTATAAAATGCTAAAAGGAGTGAAAACATAAATATATTTAAAAAAGTATTGACCAAACGAAAATATATATGTAAAACATAAATTGAATAGTACTATAAAGATATACCAGTATATTGAATAGTGCTGATTAATTCATACTAAAAAATGCATTATAAAAATGTCAAAATACAGAGTTCTATTATAAAAAATATATGTATGAAAAAATAAATGTGTTCCAATTTTTCAATACAAGTCCTCAAATATATATGTGTTAAAACTATGTATAATACTTGTTATACTACAGCAAAAAAGCATATACAAATGTTTTACAACTAATACGTGTATTTCTTTCTTTGCAAAAATGAATGTTTTAAAAAATAACAATGTACAGTCAATAAAAAATACATAAATAAAACATTTGTAACAACCTTGACATGTATTGATGTAAAAATCTCCACACCATACAAAAATACAAACTACAAACGTTTTTTGAAAAATAGTGTTTCACACTAAAAGGATATTTACTTTTCCAACTCCAATCTAAACCATTTTGGGGGAAGGTATTCCATACTAAATGGGTTAAACTTTCTAAACTTTCTAAATTTAACTTTTCCAATTAAAACTAAACCGTTTTGAGGAAGGTTTCTACACTAAAGGGATTGTATTTAGTATTCTGTTCCAATGTAAACTATTTTGGGGAAGGTTTTTGGATACTAAGGGCCTCATTACGATGTCGGTGGGACCGACACTGACGGCATGTTGGTGTCGGTCCCACCGACATCTGTGGCCGCGTTCAGACTGCCGCATTACGATGCGGTCGGTTGGACCGCATTGGTGGAGGGACCACCGACAGCTTCCAACGAGCTCAATTAGCCTGTCGGGCAGTCGGTCGGATCGCATTCCCCACAATGGAGGTGGTGCCTTTTCAGGCACCGCCGTGGGGATTACGATCCACCTTTCTGCCAGCCTTTTCATGTCGGTTCTTCCAACCGAAAAGCCAAAATGCTTTTTTGGGGACCCTAGCAGGGCCCCTGTCCCCTGTGGCCCTCTGCTATGGGCTCTGAGGGGACCTCTGGTTCCCCCCAAACATCCATGCATCATGTGACAAGCACCACATGCCACGCTTGCAGAACTTTGCAGAGTCTTTTTGTAATTTTGCGGAGTTACGCGTAGCAAAACTCCGCAAACTATGCCCAGGCCTACTCTGAAGGGCTGCTGCCCTTTTGTGTTGACCTGCTGCCTCTTGCCTGGGTAAGAAGGACTGGGCCTGCATCTGTTGAACCCAGGACCACCAGAGTGATTCCAATTGCTTGTTGGCTGGCCTCCTTGCCCTCATTACATTGCAGTCCGCTGCCTCATCGGAACCGCTGCTGCATGATGCATCCTTGCCAGAGGCCCTCGCATCTCTTGTCGACGGCATCCTCAATTATGCCAGACTCTGCATTGCAGCCTTGAAGCTCCTCGAAATTGGCCCGACTGCACAACTCATCCTCCATGCCAGATTTCGCCTTGCAAGCCCTCACATCACAGCAGCCTGGCTCCTCAGAACCGATGAATTTCTATGGCTGTGTGATGCGTATTCAATGCAAACCCTCACAGTGCTCTGCAAACCAGGATTTAAATGGGTCCCTGTAGCTGGCCCGCGCTTCATCACCATTGGCTTGAACTTGTCCTGGTCCTGTGCGGCCAGATAGCCACAATTCGCGCTTTGTGCTTTTTGGCACTATTTTCCTTGAAATCTTTCAAATTGAATAGCTCCTATTCTACTGATTGGATTTTAGTTTTTTTGGTCTTGTTTTATTAATTACAAATCCCCTTATGTTTCTAACGTTATATGGGATCATTTTTGTCTGGTGTTTTCACTTTATTACTGTTTGTAGTGTTGCACAAATACTTTACACACTTTCCTCTAAGTTAAGATTGACTGTTCTGTGCTGAGCTGCCCGAGGGTTGAGCACAGGTTAATTTAGGGTTGGCTTGTGCCTCACCCTGACAAGGATTGAGGTTGCTGCTTGACCAGGGCTCACACCTCAGTCAATCAAGAACACAATTTCTTTCACCATTTCAATCTCAACCATTGTGGGGAAGCTGTTGAACACTGCAATGGTAGCATTTCATATTCTTACTAGACAATACATACTTTTTTGCAATTATAATAAATAATAGAAATAAAATAAATATAACTTCAAAAACACATTTACAACTTACATAAATACCCAAAAATGATATGTATAACAATATAAATAGAACTTAAAAAATGAAGAACAATCATTTAATTAAATGTAAAAGTAATAAATAAAATGATAATGTAAGAGAAATATTTATAAACTACAACCTTTTAATGTGTGACGCCTTTACTAATAATGATTATCATAAAAATTGGAAAATAATATTTCAATACCTTAATTTATCATATTTCTTTAAATTAAAATAAAGTGTACAAGAAAAATATTTTTTTACAAACAGATTTTACTTTACAAATAATACAATGTATACATAATATAACCACAGATATACACAAAAGTAAAATATAATTTAGCTTCATAAATCCAAAATTAAAAATTAATGTAACATTTAGAAATGTTTCATTCATTAATAGAAATTTTAATTGAAATTCTGCAAATTACAAATACATTATTAAAAAGTAAAGCATTACATAAAATATAAATCTAATAACAAAGACTTCAAAATTCTCCCCACCCAAGTCACCTATAAACCCAACATCCCACTAATAAAAATACTATTAATCATTTAATTTAAAAAAAAAAAAAGAAAAATGCATAAACCCAGCTTCGAATTTTCTCTCTGACAAGACCCCAAAAACCTGCCTGCATGAATGTAAGTAAGTAAGTAAATATTTTATTTGTACATGATTAATTAAAATCTTTACAAGTCGAATAAAAAACATTTAAAAGGACAATTAAAAATTGCAAAGAGAATTAACCAAAGGGTATTTAAAAGTTCGCTCTGTCCTGTGCGTTTGCCAAGTTGATTCAGATTAAAGTGTTGCATTGTTAAAATCAACAGTCCTCAAGCTCTCATGTATCTGACTCCGGCCAGTTCAAAGAATTTTACGACCTGACAGTTTAGTTTTGTTTTGCTGGGATTGAAGCAAAGTTTGACTGCCTGTCTGCATGTCCGTATACCATAGGTTTTGAATGAGTCTCGCAGGAATTTGCATCTCAGATCTTTCAGTTTGGGGCAGATGCACACTGCGTGGACAAGGTCTTCCTTTCCTGCTTTACACAGACGGCATTGTGGATCAAGATTTTTCCTTATCCAGGGCGGTAGGTGAGGATATACCGGGATTACGCCCAGACGCATTTTTAAAAATTTCTCTTTCATTCTTAGGTTCATGCCCACATTGAGGTAAGCCTGTGGTTGCATTGGACCATAATCATTAAGGATTACCCAACCATGTGCTTTTTTTGTCAGGGCCTCCTTGTCTTCAGTTTTAGAGATGAGTCTAACTACTTTTTTGGCTGTTTTTTTAAACGTCACATGGTCTGTTGGAATGTCCCATAAGTTGGATAGGCCCAGCACTTCAAGAGAGTCAATTAAATACTTCCTCGCTGATGATTTTTGATGCTGAAGAGTCTCATCCCAGATGTTAGAATTTAGGGAATCATTGTTGGCGTTACGTATCTTGTGCCAGGCAGTGACGTATGCACACCGTCTTTCTAAGGTTTGTTTCGCGATGCCAAATTCCAGTCGTATTTGTGCTGAGGAGACTTGTTTTGGCAAGTTAAAGATGAGCCTGTAAGAGTTTGAGATGATTGTGTCCAGAAGAGTGGCGTCTTTTCCTTGAAGGGGTTCGCTCCCGTAGGTGAGTGTTGGTTGCAGTTTTGCGCGAAGTACTTGGAGAAGTGGATAGAAGGTCAGATCTGGGAGTTTAGTTTTTAAGGATTTTAGGGCAAGGGAGGTTGCCATTCCCTTGCCTCGCAGGGAGTCCAGCTGGGGTTTAAAAGTGATCTTCGAGTCCAGTATTATGCCCAAGTATTTGTAAGTTGTTACGTTTTCCAATCGTTCTCCATTTATATGCCAATTATGTTCCCTTTTCTTTTTGTAGTTTACTGCCATAACCTTAGATTTATTGAAATTTATCTGCAGTGCATTTTTATTTGAAAAATCGTAGATGGTGTTTAGAAGGTGCTGAAGACCAATGGGTGTCTGGCTGATGAGCACCAGGTCGTCTGCATACAGCAGGTTGGATAGTGTGGTCTTCCCTAGCTTTGGTGCATGGCAGTATTTTTTGTCTAGTTCGCCGGGCAGGTCGGCTAGGAAGAGGTTGAATAGCATTGGGGCTAGGACACAGCCTTGTTTGAGGCCCTTTGTTGTTTTTATTGGTTTTGAAAGATGTGTGCCTGCACCAAGTTTCACTTTAATCCAGGTGTCAGAGTGTAGTGCTATCAGTACGTTTAAGAGATGAACAGGTATGCCCCATTTGGTCAGTTTTTGCCATAACATGTTGCGGTCTACATGATCGAACGCTGCAGTATAGTCGATGAAGGAGAGATATAAAGATTTATTGTTATCTCTTGCTGATTCCATCAGTAGAGTCAGGGCCGTGATGTTTGTAATTGTTCCTTGGCCCTGACGGAATCCGGTTTGGGTGTTCGGGATTACCGAGTTTGCGGCGGCCCATGAGGTTAATTCCTCTAGTATGTTCCCTGCAAAGTATTTAGCTTCTACGTCAATTAGTGCTATCAGACGGTAATTTTTTGGGTCTTTTTTGCTCGAATGTTTATGGATTGGACTGATTATTGAACCATGCCATGACTCTGGTAGAAACTGATTAGTTTTTGCGTAGTTGAATAAAGATGTTAACGCGACGCTCCAGAACTCTACGTCGTTTTTGTAAAGCATTGATGGTAAGCCATTGGGTCCAGGGGCTCCTGTTGGTCTTCCTTTCGCTATTTGTCTTCTGATGTCTTCAGTCCCAATCGTCGATGGCTGTGGATCTGAGACTGTTGAGGTGTCGGCGGCATTCTTTAAATCGTTCGCTTTCAAGATGAAAGTGCTGCGTTTGTTGTTTGCTTCTCTTTGGTGGTATCCTGGTACTACCTCCACGTCATCCGTGCTCAACCTCCTTAGCACTTCCTCTTTAGTTGTAGCCTCGCTATTAAAGTGACTGGCTAGATGGTTTATCCATGCTTCTTCTGTGATGTTAGAATCTATGCCACCATGGTCAGGATTTTTTATTTCCTTGATCATTCTCCAGAATTTAGAGCTGTTTTTTTGTTTCGCTTCGTGGAATAGTTTTGCCCACAGTTGATCGTTTTTATTTTTCTGTTTCTCCCATTTCTTCTGTTTTAGTGTTTTTTTAGCTTCCCTCAAGGTTGCCTGCATATCTTTATTGTCCGGGTCTTGCCGTATCTTTCTCAGCGTGTGGTTTATTATTCGTTTTTGGATCTTCATGCCTGGAGAGAGTGATGTTTTATTTAGGTGTCCCTTGCCATACGGAGGCTTCTTTACTGGACCCTTAGATAATTTGTCTGCAACTTTTTGGGTGAAGTTTTGCCATTCTTTTGATGGTGTGTTCAGGCGCTTTACTGTTTGAATGTATAAAGATTTTACGTCGAGACTTATTGTAGTGATGTTGTTGGAGTTACATCGAAGTCGCCTTAGGTTTGATGTTGTGTCTATCTTTGGGCCGGTGTATGGTTCTGTGTTTAATAGTGCTCTTGCTTTTATACAGATTTCTTGGGGGAGGTGGTCACTAAGGTCGTTGACCCCTATCCTAAATGTTGTTATCATTGGGAACATGTTTAAGGATGTAAAGGTGTAGTCGAGATGGGAGGTGTGATTATTGGAATGAAATGTTGGGGCCGGTGGATTGTCGCCAGCAAGTCGCCCGTTAAGTGCCCTTAGGTTGAGGTCTTCTAGCTGTCTCAATAGTTTTTTTGAGTTGGTTGTTGATTTATCTGTTTTAGCCATGCTTTGTCTTGGCACGCCCCACGCGGAGCTGAGTTCTTGCTGAATGTTATTATCGTGGTCTGTGTTGATGAGGAACATATTGAAGTCACCACCGACTATGATCTGGTCGGACTGGTCTTCTTCGGAGATTTTTTGCAGTACTTTTATCAGTTCATTTGCTGCTTTTCGTTTTTGTGTAGGATGAATATAAGTATTTATTATTATAACCTCTTGAGTATGTTGTTGTAGTGTTAGCTGGGTTTTAACCGTCAGGATTCCGCTGGGGGGGGATATGTAAAACTCTGTGGGTCTTATTGTTCCTATTGTGGCTATGGATGCCAAGATGGCAAGACCTCCTGATCTGCGTCCAAAGATAGAATTTTTGCTGGCAGGGAGAAAGCATGATGTAAACCCTTGAATTTCGAATGGTTCTTCCTCCCAAGTTTCTTGGAGGAGCAGGAGGTCGAATTGGTTTAGGTACTGCAGGAATTCAGGGTCGTGTCTTTTGCTTGCCAGGCCGTTGATATTCCAAATACAAATTTTTATTTGTTTGACTTTTTCTGTAGTGCTCTCAGTGTTCAGAACCCTTTGTCAATTTGGAATAGCTGTATTAATGGTTCGCTGGATCAATGGCAGCTTTTGGGTGAAGATTGGTGGGTTTTGGTCATTTTGTAGGAGTTCCTGACCATTGACCGTTGTTGCCCCAAGTTTGGAATGTGCTGTCGGCGAGAAACTCCTTGCTCCTTTTAGCACTGAATTGGTCTTTTTTCGCGCCGGTGATCTGGGCGGAAGTAAAAAAGGTGCCGGGTATCGAGGTTGTTCTACAAGTCGTAAGTCGATCCCCCAATTTTTAAAGATTATTTTTTCTTCCATTATCTTTTTCGCTGTCTCGGGAGTATTCCACGTTGTTTTTGTCATTTCTTGGTGGATGATGTCGTTACTGGGGATGAATTCAATTTGGAGCAGGTCTGAAGAGTAAGTGTTCTCTAGGGTTGTTATTGAGTGAAGGAGTTTAAGAATGTTACCCCTGTTTAATATGTCGTCCCTGCCAAGGGACGTGTATTCTGGCGCAAAGAGAATGACAGTGGAATTTGCTTGGTTGGTGATGTTTTTGCAGTTTGGTTGGAAACTCACGTAGGTGTTGTGACTAGAGTGGGGTTGCCTGCTTATGCTGCTCACAGTTGGGCTGTTTATTTGGGTTCTTAATGTGTGCTCGACTCTTGTTTCGGTTATATTGCTATTAGTTGTGCTATTTGATGGTTGAATGAGTTCTGTATTATTAATGAGCTTAGTTGTAGAAGTGGTTTTTTGTGTTGAATTAAACTTGACTGTGGGGTCATCGATCTTTCTTGGTTCACAATTGTTTTGGTCAAGTAATTGGTTGTTTGTTTCCAGGTGAAATTTCTTGGCTGGGCTTCTGGTTGTCTTTTGGGCTGTGGCGTGAGGAGGGTTAATTAGCTGCTCTTGTATTTTATCTTGATCCTCTTGTTGTGGTGTATGTGGGCATGGCTCTGTGTCCGTTGCTTCAGAGGAGCTTTTGCTGTCTTCTTGCTGTGGGTTGGACTGTTTTTTGGTGAAAAAGTTGACGTTTGATATGAGCTTTTTCCTCCCTTTCCTTTTTTTCCTTCGAATTTTGTTCTGTGCTTTGTTGTTCTTTGGTGTCAGATTAGTGGGGGTGGCTATTTGGATTACTGGTTCGACGCCTGGGACCTTTAGCTGGGTAGAGGTCAATTCCCTGCTCTCTGCAGTTGGATTGGTGGCTGCTCCCGGGACCAGTGTTGGCTTGGGGTCCTGCGGTTTTTGTTTTGGAATTGATGCTGCACAACAATCTTGCATTAGAGGAATTGATGGTTTTTGTTTTGGAAATGATGCTGCATTACAATCTTGCGTTAGTGGAATTGATGATTTTATTTCTCGCATCAGGTCCCCTAGCATTGATGGCATTGTGGCTAGTTTGTCTAATATCAATTCACAGGAGCATGGTTGGGAGGGTGACTTGATCGTGTAGGTCGCTTCTTGGCCCCTTTTTATGAGACCGTTTAGTTCAGATATCTTCCCCTCAATGCCTAGTATAGAAGTAGCTATTGATTGTAAGACAGTTAGCTGGGTGTCCATTTTTAGCGATTGGAACTCTAGTGCTTTGGCAGTTGTTTGCAAAGTATTTATGATTATAGGCCATGGGCTTTCAGCTAGTGGATTTAACGTGCTATTGCTGTTCCCCTGGCTTAATGAGGTGTTTGGTTCGTCGAATAAAGTGTTGTACTCTGGCCTCAGGTTGTAAGAGGCGATGAGATCTTCCCATTCCTGCGTGGCCATGAATGTCATATCATTTTCCGCGGAGCAGGTCGTGGAGTTGAGGTCGCTGTAATGAGATAGGGAGCGACGCGTTTTTGAATTGGACTCGATTGTCCCGCTCTGGGCGCTTGTATGCCCCCCATGGTCTGGTTTTGTTCTTATTGGGGGCTCTGTTTGCGTAGTGGTTATGTTAGTCTGTTGGAGTTGTTGGTATTGTTCTTTTAGTAATGTTTCTTGCTTGGTGCTCAAGCTGTCCCGGTTTGTCCGGTTGTTTTGTTGCTCCGTTGAGAAATTTCTGTTTGTTTGTCGAGGTAACGCATCTTGGATGTTCCAACTGTTACCGTCCTTGCTGTCTACTGTCATGGATGGGCTTTGCAGTTTCTTGTCCTGGTTCTCCTGGCTGACCCAACTTTCCTGATGCGGTTTGTTGGTTTCAGTTGAGTGAAGTGCCTCCCTTGAGATGGTATTTGGGGAGTTGGCTGTCACGGCGGGTCCGCCCGTTTCTGATGTGGTCTCTCTTGTGCGATCGACCGTGTCCTTGTCACGTGTGTTAGCCAAGCTTTGGTGGTTTCTTCTGATTGCTCCTTGGTCTACCTTTGGCGGTGACGTTGCCGGACTCCTCAGAACTGGCGAGGTTTTTGAGACTGGTGGATCGTCTAGTATGGTGCTACTGCTCCCCTCTGTAGTCAGTAGGGCGTCATTTGTGTGACTATCAGAACAGGTATAAGTGACTGCCTCGGGTAGGAGAGGAGTTTGCAGACCCTCTATGCATCCAGTCTTAGAGTAGATTGCTAAACCTGGATCTTTCAGGAAGGAAAATTTTGTGTATATCTTGGGTTGTTTAGTACATTTCCTTTTTGTTTCTGATGTTTCTAGTAGTCTCTCTATAGAAATGAGCTCCTTTGATTCGCTAAGAGATTTTAAAAATGACTTCGTCCTGATGATTGGGGGTTGCGATGTTGAGAGTGATGGGCCTAGTGCGGCGGCTGTTGGTAGTTCCGGGTCCGATTGTTGTTGATGGGCCGTGACAGAACTCAGGTTGGGGAAGTTGGCCTTTGATGGTGTCTTGTCCTGTTCTGTCCTTTTGCCGTCTCCATTCGTAGGTGAGGCTGGGTTTGGTGAGGCCGTTAGAACGCTCCTATCTGTCTTGACTGAGGTGTTTTGGGTGACCTCTACAAACCCTTGAAGACCCTCTTGAAGCGGTTTGATGTGCAGATCGAGTGCTCTCTTTATCTTCTTGGGCTTTGAGGGAGGATTCAGGTGGGGGTTGGGTAGCAATTCCCTGACTCTGCCAGATCTCATCTTTGTTGTCTTGAAGGCCTGTTATCTCGGAGGCCTAGTTTAGAGTAGTTAAGTTAGATTGGAATGAGATGGATAAAGCTGGGGGGGTGTGTAGATAGTTAGATAATGTGCAGAAGGGGTGCACACGATCAGACCCTCAAACCCTCAAACCCCTGACCCCCAGGACCGTGTCCGTATCCGTGTCCGGGTTGTTTGCTGTTTCCGGGAAGCAAGTAAGTAGACGCCTGGCGTCGTCTGTGGCGAGGGAGAGGTAACTTGAGGACAGGCGCTGGCAGTCCCCTCAGGGGGGGTCAAGGCGGGACGCTGAACACTAGGCACAACAATGGACAACACTGGACACGACAAGCAACAAACAACAAGACAGCGTCAGGAGATTACTCCTTGCCACATCCCGTTGTGTCCCACTGTCTCCCGCTGCGTCAGCTGTGCCGGTTTTGCCAGTTTGCCAGTCCTCTGACCCGTGTTCTCCCGTGCGTGCGCGCCTCACCTCGCCTCGCCTTAGCTCACTCGCTCACTCGGCACCACTGTTGGCCGGGTTCAGTCCGGCGATGAATCAGTGGTCCTGTCGTTTCTTTTCTTTTCTTTTTGCGGCGTCGGCTTGCTGATTCAAGTTTCAGGTTTTTTGGCTCGGACCACGAGGAGGGAGCTTGAGGGGGAGGGGTGGTGGTCGATGTGACTTAGAGAAGCGCGCTAACAGCTTGCACCTCTCACTGCGCCCCTCTCATCTCCTCTGATCGCATTGACGTTATATCTGCTGATTTCTGCTGATTTCTGCTGTCCTGCTGTCCTGCGAGGACTCTGCGCTGCTCCTCTCAGATCACGGCAGTGTTTGGGGGTGGTGAGACAAGGTAGCACCTCCTGTGCCTGCAACCTCCGTCCTCCGTCCGCATCTGTCACTGTAATGCAGGCGGAGACGTTGAAGCTGTAACGCCAGCTCTGTGTGCGCAATTTTAAGCACCCTTTTAGTCTCTTAAGGGTGATGCCGAGGTGGGGCGGAGAACAAACGAGCCGGAGCTACAGGGGCCGGAGCTGCCGGAGCTACGGGAGCTACGGGAGCCGCGGGGAGCGGGGAGGGGGGAGGGGGGGGGGGCAGATTGGACTGCTGCACCAGCCTGCTCAACCCGACCCGGCCCAACCCAACCCACCTGTGTCTCTCTTGCTCTCTGCCGAATCGTCACGGCTCCGCAGCACCCGGCTCCACAGCTCCACAGCTTCGCTCAACTACTGCACTAGCAGTCCGCGGGAAAGCAGGCTCCTCCTCCTTCGTGGGCCCGTGTGATCAGCTCTCCAGAAGCGTGATTGAAATTCTTAGTTAAAGTAGAGCAGCAGGGCCGCATCCGTCTGCCTGCCACGATTCAATCGCCTGCATGAATGACTCTTCCAGAGAGATGAAAAGCAACTGCCTCAAGCTTAACACAGAATAGACGGAAATAGTACTCATCTGCAGAGAAAACTCTGGGAATACACCTGGTGGCCTGCCAAACTCCTACCCACACTACTCCTGGCAGCCTACCCAAAGAATCGAGGAATGGTAATCGACAACCAACTCACCATGACCGGCCACGTGAATTCGGTTTCCTATTCCTGCTTCTACACATACAGGATACTCAAGAAAATCTTCAAATGGTTCCCCACCAACACTCCAGTACAATGCACTTATCACGAGCAAGCAGGTCAACGCACTCTATGCTGGAATAAATGCTCAACTGACCAGAAGACTCCAGACCATACAAAGTTCTGTGGCCAGGCTCAGCCTTAAACTCCCACCCCGCGTTTACATCACACTGCACATCAAAAAGCTCCACTGGCCCCCAATCCACAAAAGATCACTGTTTAAAACTCTTCAAGCATTCACACATTGGCCCCACGTACCTCAACAACTGCATAAACATCCACAAATTTACCAGACACTTTGCTATACAAATAAACATAACATATCATATCAGAATTTTGTACTAGAATATATATTAAATGTGCAATTGTAATTTACAAAATTAACTGAATTAATATTTGATTACAAAACAAAGAAAAATATTTCATCATTTTAAATAAAACTGTAAATAAAATTTAAATAATACATTAATCCGTTTTTTAAGTAGATCACTTTTACTTATCATAATAATATAAAACACCATGAACATAAACATAAAATAAATTAAACAAACAATAACTACTTTTTAACTCTACTTAAAAAAATAAAATACAAATTTATAACAAATTTGAAAAAATAGTGTTACATATATATTTGCATATTCAAATTTCATCAGTTTTGAAATGACTAAATAAAAATGTAGTAAAGAAAAATAAATACAAAACAGAATTAAAAAATCTCTCCTCACTTTTTCCCTACATGAAACTATTTTTATATGTAGTAATACATTTCACAACTACCACAGCTATTTAACAAAAATATTGCCAAAAACTACAATAAATACAAAGATACAATAAATACAAAGACACGCCCTAGGCTAGCTCAAGTAGCCCATTTCAATATTCTTCCTATATCCTGCCTAATCTACACCCATCACCGTGGTAAACTCTCCCTCCACTGCCTGAATATCGCAGACATGGATCAGTGGGGGAGAAACAGAGGCATTGCTCACAAATACTCCAGTGACATGGCAGGCTGCATTGGAGGTGAGCCAGACCTGGCGACCTGCCTGCGCATCGACGCAGTCGGCGCTTTGCTGAAGTAAACCGTTTAGAATTACCCACCAGTGGCGTCCCACCTATCACCAAGAAGGGTCATCCGCTGAAATGTTTCCGACTCGTTTCCCGGGGAACCACCGTAAGGAAACATCCCGACCACCGACCCTGAGACCCGGGCTGCAATTCACCCAGAACTGGAGATCGAGGCAGATGAGGGCCACGATCAGCACGCCTTGCCTGACGAGACACTGTGTGCACCTGCAGTCTGCCCTCATATCAGAGGAGAGCGGAACTACCCAGCTGCCATTGGCACCCCTCGGATACGCCCCGGCACTGCCTCCTGCTCTGAGACCCCGGGACTGCTGGATTGCATCGTGGGCAGTTTCTGCTGGGCCTGCGGGGTGGGCGGACCTGTTATAGAGGTCACCCCGGATCGTTCGCAATTATGCCGCACCTCGAGCACGGAGAGGAGCGGCTGGTGTCTTGGACAAATGGCTGTGGCTATGAGCAAATTCTGTCTTGGGCCCCATGTGAGGACTACATTATAGACATGGGATGTTTGAGGAGAGCGCAGCCCTCTGGCTGAAACTGAATCACCTTGGGGTCATCCCGGCACCGCCTACTGGTTCGAGACCCCAGGACTGCTAGGCCTGCAGGGCGGACAGACTAGCTGTTCACGGCCTATCTAATCGGTAGCCGCCTCGGTCCACGGTGGTGTCTGACTTACATCAGGGGCGTTACTTCAGTTATCCTGTAACCTGCCCGTCTATGCTACACCTCAAACGCAAAGGAGAGCGGCGGGAGCTGGATGATCGGGCCGTGACAGTGTATGGATTCTGACCCGGCCGTCTGTGCCCCAGGCCCAGCCCGCAGACCCCATCACTGCTCTGCAGGGGACCAGCTGTGTGACAAAGCTGCCTTAGCCTACACGCTCTGAAGTTGAGGCAGAGGCTGCCGGCCCTCTCGCGATGCACACTAGAATAGTTGACAGAGTGAATGCTATAGCAAACAACCTGCGCACACAGGAGGAGCTAGGAAGAGGTGGAATGACCTGCGAGGGAGAGTGCATTCCCAGGCCTCCAAGCATCACCTGGAGGCCCAGAGGACTGGTGGTGGTTCTCCATGGACCCCCTTACAACTAATGCTCTGGAAGGATAAGGTCTTGGAGATTGTACATCACGAAGGCTTAACAGGAATACCTGGTGCAGTGGAGTCTGGTAAGTTACATTTTAAAAAGTCTCACTAAACCTCAATGTCCTGATTGTTCTCAACTCAGCTGTTAGTCATGATATTAATTTTCCTTAGCAATTGTTTGATTCCTAGCAATGTTTCTGAGTAAAATGTGAAGTACTTATTTTTATGTACGATGAAGGCAGGTGATACAACTGTTTTTTTAATGTCTACTTTGTTAAGTGCATACATTGGTTAAAATAGTACGTGATGGAGCTTGTCGGACCATTCCCCAGAGGCCCTAACGATACAGAAAGGCCAGAGAGGCAGGCCTTTCGTTGGTGCCATTCTCTCCCTGGCGTTTGCAGGATGAGAAATATCAGATGCACATGGATCAAGCAATTGTGGGATATCTAGACATAAACGTGAGATCGGTAGAGGTGGCCGAGACCCTATGGGAAGCTATGAAGCCAACGTTACAGGGCATCGACATCTCCTATTGCGCGGCACCACGTAAACTACATCGGGAGTCACTCCTGAGGTCCAATGCCCAGCTGATAGATCTCGAGCAGTGTAGCAGGGGGGAGAAAGGGGGCCTAGAGCATCACCAACTGCTGTTCGCGCAGAAGACTAATGCTAGCGTGTTGTTGGACGAGGGACGGTTGGCATGACTGGCATCCCGTAGCAGAATTTATCAATGGAGGGGTAAAGTCCAGTAAATTACTACACAGGTTATGCCAGGGAGCTTCGCATCCCCAGGCAATCCCAAGCATACCTAGCCTGGACGGAAGTGTACTTAGTGACCCCTCATTGATTGAGGAGAGCTTTGCGAGCTATTAAGCAGAGCTTTATACCCCTAGTGAACTCCTACAGGAGGACACAATGCAAAGTTTCATAGATGATTTACCGCCACAGGCCCTCTCAAATGATGCAAGGGCGGACTTGGCACCCCACTAACCATGGAAGAACTATGTGCTGCATTGGGGAATCTGAACTACAGCAAGGTGCCGGGTCCCAATGGATTCCCCTGTGAATTCTTCAAGGAATACTTCTCCAAGTTGGGGCCCCACTTTCTTGCAGTTGTGGACGAGGCAGTAGATCTGGGTCGTCTTCCGGGGGAGTGGAGGCACACCGAGGTGGTTGTCTTTCACAAACCCAGTCGGCCTCCGGAACAGCATGCATCATGTTGTCCCATCTCGCTATCGAATGTCAAGGTCAAAATATTGGCCATGGTGCTGGCCAATCGCCTTTAGCCGCATATAACACAACTGGTTCGTCCCGATCAGGCCTGCTTCATGCCTCAGAGAGCTACACATCATAATATCCGCTGGGCCCACAACGCCATTGTGGCCAATGGGGGGTATGGGGAACCACCTGCCCTGCTGTTAGCGGACATGGATAGGGTGTTTGATTCCCTCAGCTGGGTGTATCTATTTGCACTACTGAGTCACCTCAATATTGGGCCATGATATTTGTCATATCTAAAATCACTGTATACAGATCTCACAGCCTCGGTGCGTGTCACGGGATCCACCTCCTGCACTTTCCCAATTGGAAGGGGTACCCGCCAGGGATGCCCCCTGTCACCGTACTTATTCGCTTTAGCTATGGAGCGATTGGCAGCTTGGGTGCGTGTTGATGCACAGGTACTGGGCTTCGAGTGGACACACGGAATATCAGACAGCATAGCATTATATGCGGACGATGTATTGTTCTTCTTAACAGACCTCAATAGGATGGACCCGAGATTGCTCTGCATCATGCAAATCTTTGGCGAATCCTCGGGCCGCTTTCCAAACTGGGGTGGCGTAGTGGGCAAAAGAGCAATGGATTTAACCTAGATCTTTTGACTGGGGGAGAATGTTTGCATTGTCAGCATTCCATCCATCATTTGTTTGCTGTAACACTTTTCGCCCTAAATGAGATGGGTATGCCCAGACGTGGGTCCCTTGCTCACTGTGCCACTGGATTCATGCTAGCCTGGCTGAAGAAGGGTGACATACCCTGAAACCGGTCCCAGGATGCTTGTTTCTGGTCCAGGGAGGAACTGGCCTGGCAGTTCGGTCTGGACTGTTCCCATGGGGCACAGTGTCAAGACTGATTTGCATATGGCTGGGTCCAAACAGGGGTGGCGTAGTGGGCAAAAGAGCGATGGATTTAACCTAGATCTTTGGACTGGGGGAGAATAATTGCATTGTCAGCATTCCGTCCATCATTTTTTTGCTGTAACACCTCTCTATCTATGGCAAATCAGCTATCTTTAAAATGGTATCTCTTCTACATTTGCTCTATCAATTGCAGAACCATTCATATCCGATTCTGTAAACCTGGTTTTGCCAGGTTAATGCGGCGTTGGGACAGTTTCTGTGGGGGGGGGGGGAGCTTCCCGGGTCACGTTGCGGACCTGTTTTCAGTCTAAGTTTTGCGGGGGACTGGCCACATCGGACATTCAATCCTACTACGCCACCTCGCATCTGCTAGTGCAGAACGAATGGTGGTATGGAAACTGGCAAGACCCCGCATATGCGTTGGAGGGGTGGTGGATGGGGGATGCAACCCTTCAGACCATCCTATACTCAACTTCCCTACGCCAATCCCTGCCGTTGGCAATGCAGGTGGTATTCCAGCTTTGGAAACAATCCCTCCGCAAGATGGGGTGGTGGGGCAGACTAACGGGGGAAACCCCATTAGGACACAATGGAAGACTACTGCAACTGGCCACACTAGTGGAGAGGTGTGGCTCACTGGTTAGAGGCGGCAGATCCGTAAGCAGAGAATTGGCCAGGGACCAGGGTTCAATTCCCGACGCGGCAGGGTTGTGGACCAGGGTCAAAACGGACTCGACAATTCTCGCCTCAGTACCTACTCTAACCAGGAACACACTCGGCAACTCTGGGCATTAGCTTGCCTCATCTCCACAACGGCCCCCCACATTCGCCGGGGATGCCTGGTTTCACCTTGGAGATACCCTGGAGGGACCATCTCACAGGGATAGCCAGGACGGGTTCCCCATCGGTCTACAGCGCCAGGACGCCTCAGGGCAGCAGTGCGCTTTACAAGACACATACATACACATACACATTTCGTGGGTGGGATAACAGGGAAATCTACATTAGGGGATGTCATGCGAGGTTCATTCTTGAAATCTTTTCCAGATCTTCAAAAAGAATACAATATGCCTAGAACCCAATTTCATACGCATTTTCAATTTAGAGATGCCATCTCCCCTAGCATCTCGGAGCTAGAGGCCCTCCCTGAATTGAATCCCATCGAAGCCAAAGTGTTTATGGGCGACCTGAACGAGCACAGCATTACAAAAATATATCAATCACTTGTGGCTAATAGTTCTGCCACACTGGACAAGCTTGGAGAGGCATGAGTGCTCGATCTCGGTCAGCTGGATGGGGATGACTGGGCAAAAGTGCTAGACTCCCAACGGGGGGCGGCGATAGCAAACCGGTTGCACCTTATTCAATTTAAATATCTACACCAGGCTAAGAAGGGCAGGCTTGGTATCATCCCCGGTGTGCTTGCGATGTGGTCAGGAGGTAGGGCCCCTCATTCATACAATATGGCACTGTACGGCCCTCACAAAGTTCTGGCAGGGGGTCATGACATGCCATGCGGAAGTCCTAGCGTGGGAGATCCCCGCTTTACCACGACTGGCAATTCTACACATCATGGAGGGTATTGGGGCAATATCTATAAACTGCACTTATTGTTGCTGGGGCTTACCCTGGCAAAAAGAGATATTGCGAGGCTATGGAAGGCACATGCCCCAACATCTTTGATGCCCTGGAAAAAGGGACTAGACTTCTGTATGGGCTTAGAGACACCGATATTCAAGGCCAGGGGTTGCCCGCAAAAGCACCCCAAAATTTGGAAAAGGTGGGCAGACTACCGGGTCTGCACTTGGAGCCGGCGCCTCCAACGGGAAAACATACACTTTAGTTGACATGGGGGGATACCGGGCAGTGGAGGGAATAGATGGTTTGTATAAGACTCAATTGCGGTGGCGAGTTACGTTGTGGTAGAAGAGAGGCAGCAGTGGAGCAGCGCATAGGGCTTGGGATCAAAACGTCCATGTTGTTATGTTCTGAATAACTCTTATCTTTGAAAAATGTAAAAAAATGTCAACCTCAATATTTTGTGGTGTGCAATATGGAGGTTGCCGCCTGCACTAAGGGGTCCCGCTCTGTATGTGATTATTGACACCATAAGATTTGTTAATAAAAATAAAATAGTACGTGATGGTTGTTTGAATTTGTGTGCAGGCATTCATCATAGTAATGACCACTTGCACCAACTAATTGATGGTACAAATTTTATTTGGAAGTGTTACTACAGGTGTGTTTGTTTCATCTTGATTACTGATCAGTATGAAACGTTTTGTAACTATTGAAATTGGATACAGTACAGGACTTGGACTAGACAAGGGCAAATGTTACATGGATTTATATGTTGAATACTTCAAATTTGTAACTGACATTGATTTTACTGCTAATTTCTAAGGTAAAAGTTACACCTTGTCCGGTGCAATTTCTACATCATGTTACATTGCATTTATCCCTATGATGGGTGTTCCATATGTTTTTAATGTGAGAATTTTAGAAAAGTATTTAAACACACCTGTATCATGACTAGGGGTGGGCGGAATTTGCGAAAGCGACTTTCGCAAATTATCGCGAAAATGTTACAAATCTCAGCAAACACGCGGAAATATCGCAAAGATGCGGAAGTTTTTTTCCCGCCCGTTCGCGGTATTTTCTGCGTGGTCGCGGCTCGCCAACTTACCCATGCGGTTGCTCGCGGGCGCGGCCATCTTGTTTTCACTCTTCTCGCGGTGCATGATCGCGAGAAGAAAGACGTGATCGCACGACGCATGACGTTACTGCGGGCGCGAACTGTCGCGAGACAGCGCAAATGGCTACCAACAATCCAACATCTCGTGGAGAACGCGACCGGATCCGGAAAACTTGTCGGCGAACGTGGGGATTCAGGTAAGGCAATCGCGAGCGCGCGAGAATGTATTATTTTACAGCGCGAGCAAGAAACAAATTATCGCTAAGCTGCGGAATGCGGAAATTTTGACATTTTCGCGCTCTCCGCGGAACGCGAAAATGTCAAATTATCGCAATTTCCGCGAGCGGAACGGAAATTTAGCCCAGGCCTAATCATGACCTTTTGGGGGGTTTTTTGGATATCCTTTTTTGTTCAAGTGTCCATTTCTTTGAAGGCAGCTTGCACTCAATTTATACATACAATGCGATCATACGGGTGTGTTTCTTTGAATTTCTGAAACATCAACATTACAGACATATGCACTGCACATTGATATGCTATTGCTTGTAAAAGAGATTTATGAATGCATGAGTCCTGTGCATATGTTAAAGACAAGTCAATAGGTAACAGGTAAAAGTGGAGCTTACCATCGATTGCATCCATGAGGGTGTTGGTTTTGTCCGCCATCAAGCAGCATCAGTAGCGGCAGAACTCCGAAAATCTGATCCATGCAGAAAAGGAAGTGTGAAAGTGAGAACAGGTGAGCTCGGCCTTATATCCCTTCCATTCTGCAAACTCGGGTGTGGGTGTTTTACCGCCACAGTCACGTCAGAGGGAAGGCACATCGTGATTGGTCAGGCTGGGAAACTTGTGGGCCTCCCTTCGACAGTCGCTCGCTTATGTCTGCCCCGCTATCAACACGAACGAGACTTCCTGCCGGTGATGGCGTGACCGCAGCCGTCTTTTATCTATGGACCCACTAACATCTGAATAGGGCGGGCAGACTGCCAAAAAAGCCACAGCAGGACTCGATCCACCAAGATCTAAATCAGGCACTCACTTCCGGTAGTAAGCTCTTCTTTTCCTTCATGCGCTATATGGTCTCCCAGGGATTTAACTTTTCTCTTTGTCTCTTTTTAACACATTTTTATTTTATTTTCTTCACACAGCAAAAATACAGATTTGCAGTAATACCAATGCCAACACAAGTGGACACAAATAAAATCCTTAGTACGTATATAATCAGTCTCCAGCCTAAATACACCTAAGAACTCACAGAAATGAATCATATTAATTTGTGAAGCATGTGAAGATTGTGATATGTTAGGATCTCTACGGCTCACCAAGAGTTAATCTGTCATCTCTTGCCACTCCTGCAGATCTTGCAATTTGTCACATCTTCGTACCATTATCGTCCAGATTTCTTCAGCCAAGAATCACTCAGCAACATCTTTATGTCTCAATTGTAAGGAAGGATCCTGTGGCCATATCCAATGTATCATTATCCTACATTTGGCAAGCAGTAATATTAAGGATAGAAACTTACAACAACTTTTACATTTTCTGTGTAGAAGGGGTGATCCCAATATGCAGTAACTCTGAATAGTATTCACCAACTACCAGGAACACCCAGATCTTATGCAGGAAGGCCACCCCTTTTCATTGCCAGAGGGATATTCCTCCGATTATGTTGGATATATCTTACTAAGGATGTTTGGGGGAGATAGGCCTGATGCAGTATATTAAATTGCATCAGGCGAAAGTGGGTGTCACTAGAGACTAGCATATGATACTGCAACACCCTAGTCCATTCAGGGTCCATAAATTGTGCAGCCCAATCTTGCTCCAACTGGCATTTACCTTTTCGCTCTCAGTCCTTTGCCCAATCACTACACCCTGCATTTATGCTGCCTTCGTGTGTCCCTCATGGGCGTCGTGTATCTGTACCTCATATAGCCTATGACGGTGATTCTTAAACTATGGTTTGCAGACACCTACTCAGGGAGTCCGCAACAGCTTAGAAAATTAAATATTAATAGCAGACTAATAAAGTACATATACATACAAAAGTAACATTGAAAACTGACATATTTTAAATGCTCTGTAAATGTGAAGTAATGTGAAATCAGACGATAAAAATTAAGTTGGTATCCTTACGTTTGTTCGTGGAAGCAAAGCAAATACAGCTAAAGGAATCTAGTATGGAGGATTTGTGGCCTCATTTGAAACACTAGCTACACTGAACAAAACATAATGCATTTGGAGCAAAAAAGACAAAGTGATATGCTGGCACTCAGCATATCGCGATGTGTTTTAGAAATAATACTATATTTTAAAATGCTCCAAACAGCCAATCAAAATTACAATTTGGATTTTTGCAGGATTTCGGTGTGAATATAATAAATCATTTTGTAATTTATATATCTGTTTGATATGCACTGGTTTCTGTATTTTTGGGTACTTTTTGAGTTTCATGCCATAGAAATTGCTTAGGTGGGTATCCTCGGCATCCAGTAGTGATTCAGTGGGAGTCCACAGAAGACAATAGGTTAGGAACCACTGGCCTGTGCATTTCCTTAAATGTACTGAATCTTTCCCATGTTTTCTTTCTCTTACAGGGGTCTAGTGTTGATCACCAACATGCCAGATCTCTGCCTTTCTGGTGTTTTGGTTACTGGGAACTTTTTCTGATTGCTCGGAGCTGGCCATCTGCGTGTTGTTACTAGATGCCGTACGTAGGGGCATATCAACAACAACCGGCGATAATTATCTCTAAGCGCACTTAGCGCTAGGATAATTATCGCCGGCTAGCGTGAATTTTTATCTCTGAGATAGCGTGCTAATAGCAACGCTTATCTCAATAGCGTTAAAAATCCTCACGCTAACAGGCTAACGTGAGATTATCGCTGGAAACCCAGCGATAATCTCATGTTACCTTGTTGATAGGGACAGGCAAACTTAGCCATGATAGCCTCCTTCCATAGGATATCATGGCTAAGTCAGAAAAATACCAGACGTAAAAAAGCAGCGTTAACCGCGGTTAGCGCTGCTTTTTTGTCTCTAACAGGTGTTAGCGACATTCTTGATAATAGGAGAAATGTCGCTTAGCGACATTTCTCCTATTATTTTACTCTGGAACGCCCCCTTTGCATCTCATTAGAGATGCAAGGGGAAGCGTAGAGTAAAAGGGTGCTAACATGCAAATTTGCATGTTAGCACCCTGTTGTTGATAGGGCGCTAGTTTTATCTCTCCTTTTTTGGCTTTTAAAGCCAAAAAAGCAGAGATAAAGCCCTTGTTGATATGCCCCATGGTGTCTTTCGATACCATTATGCAGTCCTTGGTGCATAGGTAGGTCCCTTCTTAGTTCCTTCTCTCAATGCATCCACTTCAGTCTTTCTGGTGGTGCGGTCCTCTCCTTATCCTTGTATTGTTTTCTGGATTGTGCATTGGTCTGAACCTGTGCATTCTCTTGAATGTCTTCGGTGGTAATCCTGCTGGCAGGAGCCTCTTTCAGGCTGGGCCTCCAGATGGCATTTTGCTGCTTCTTCAGTTGTCTCAGTGCCGGCTTGGTAGTTACTCTTAAGATTACCTCAGTAGCTCTTGGCAAGCTCACTGAAGCTCGATGCTTCCCTCTTGGTGCTTTCCTCTTCATCGTGCAACTAATTTCTCCTGACTCAGATGCTATGGAGTTCGCTGTTTGAACTGCAGAGCCATCACCTTATGCGTCCAGTGCCATTACACTCAAGGCCACCTCCCTATTTGGCCGGACACTGATTTACTGACTGTGAATGTTGTGCATTGCTGAGTTCTGAGCTTCTCGCCCCCTGATCGCCAGTTTTATAGTTCGCAGTTTGAGGGCCCTTGGGCACCAGATCTGAAAAACCTCATTGACTCTGTAACTTGTGGTTGCCCGATGAACTCCTGAATCGGCTTACTCACAGCTATTGAAACATACATGACCTACGTTCCAGCCCCTTTGCACTTCCCCATCATATTCTGCACATTGTATGGCCAGTCCTTTAAAGTAGTAGTTGGCAGGCCCAGCTCCAAGATGTATGCTTCGGGGTGATCTCATACTGAGAGGTGTATGTCATTTGCAATGCTCATCAGTTGAGCTCACGCAGGATACATTTCCTGTTCCTAAACGGATATAAAGACAATGGATAATAATAATTTAACTTCACTGCTGGTCTTTTCAGCCTAGATTACCAATGTGCTGTGACGTTAGGGCCTGGGGATGAATTTGACCGACAGCACTCTGTTTTGGTGGTGGAAGGCATTCCCTCCACCCTTCTGAAGGTCTACCATTCACCAAACTGTTTCAGTTGTTTTTTTTCCAGAAAGAAACTCTGAAGTGTGAGTCTGAAGAGGCTAACATGCTTTCAAATGAGCAGTTGGTGTGGTCAGGTGACTTAATTTCTAGAAGTGTGCCTCTGTTATCTCTTTAATTGTGACAGGTAGGCTAAAACAGTAATAGAGGCCAGCACCAGCAGGTGCACTCAAATATGCACCATTACACCCCAATACACAAAACGCTGGAGGTACCCGAAGAAGCAAGTCACAGTAAAGCTTGAATTTAATGGCAGTACATATCCAATATGCAAAATTAAATTCAATAAAGCATGCAATTCATGTTATGTTTCACAATTCACTAACCACTTTCCAAAATAATTTGCTGTGATTTGATTTATTTCAAGTAGGAGGCATGGTACAGTTTTATTGTCTGAGCTGCATTACTTTGGCAGCATCTGCAGAGCAGAATTTGACAGGCTTTTTAGGTTGCAGCCTACCAGACAGGCAGTGCAGCTGTCTGGCTATATTAAAGACATCGTGGGGAGTTTCAGAAAGTTGACCAGGGAATGCATTCCGCCCGTTGCTTGCAGTTGGCTTTGTAGTTTGTAACTCACGTTTTCTTGCTTTTCATTTGCTGTCTTTATTTGCTTTAGGCAGTACAGGTTCAGTTCATCCCTCCCAATACTTAAGCCGTGTTTACTGTACTCTTTCTCGAACTCATTTTCCGTAATAAACAGGCCTTTAAATCTTGTTCTTATTGTGTCAAATTTGCTGGGCATTCAAAGACCAAGGTCAAATGTCAAGCTGTGTCTTCGAGGGAGCCAGGTGTTTATTTTGTTTTCAGTTGACTTCAAAGTGAGAGCGTTTATAGGAAAGTGAAATGCAGCTTACTCTCTCCATGGAGCCTCCTTGTTATGTCAGCACATGCTAGTTGTGAGCCAGCGCAACGACCCCCCTTTTATCACACACTCTTCTTACCCCTATTGACATCACCTCATCCCCAACACCCTCTCGCTCCCAGAACACCAATGTTTTCTGGAGCATATTTTCCTGTTATTGCATGTCTGTAATGTTGGAAAGGTGCGCACTATACCATTTTCATTCTATATTTTAATACCAAACAATACGTGCCTGTCCATCTGTCTGTATGTCTGGTTGGCTGCGTATCGACTTGTCAGTATGCATTGCTCCCTGTTCGCATGTCCACCTGTTTTCCTGTTTGCAGCCACATCTACCTTTCTCTGTGTCTTTCTACTTGTCTCTGTCTGCCTTTCCATCCAAACAGCCTATTCATGAATGAAGATTGTCAGGTCAGCAGTGGCTCTCAGCGAGGCGGGAAGTCTGTTCCATGCCTTGGCACCCGAAAACCTGAAAGACTGGCCCTCGTGCGGGTTAAGCGAATTTTAGGGATGCAGACGAGGTCGGAGGAGAAGGATATTAAGGTCCTTGCTGGGATGTAGCGATTCACGCGCTTATTTAGATAACGGACTCCTATGCCATGGCAGGATTTAAAGAAGATCATCAGGGCTTTAAACCTGATCCTTTCCTTCATTCGCAGCGAGTGTAAGGTCTTATGGATATGGGCCAAATGAGACCTGGGTTTTGGTCTAAGGATCGCCCTAGCCAGGCGTTTTGCATCACTTGCAGGCGCTGGATGAGGTAGCCGGATAGGCCCAGGTACAAGCTGTTAGCCTAGTCCAATCTTGATGTCACCAGGGCTTGGACCACAATCTTCCAGGCATCTGATGTCAATAGTGGACTGAATTATTTTAGCATACGAAGTATACTGAAACAGGAACCAACCAATGGACATAAGCATGTCCATTCAACCGTTCATTAAATTCTTCCACCACCAATCAAGCCATGCATCCATCCTTCAGTCCATTCATCCATCCATGAACCCGTCCAGCCACACTCACTCACTCACTCCTCCACCTCGTCATTCAAATCCATCCATCCATCCATCTCTATGACTGCCTCAAATGCACGTAAGGGGTTTCTGTTGCATCTTGTACATAAACAAACACTAACTTTTAGAAAGTCAATAGCTCTGCTTGTGTGTTTCCCATTAAAACAGTTTGATTTTTGAGGCTGCAGATGGTATCAAATAAATGAGATCCACTTAGATCAGGCACAGGAGTTACTTACTATATGTCCACTGGCAAAAGTTACCAGCGAGTGCAACAGGAGCCTGCACTGATACTGCAAGGTTGTTTTGCTTGGATATGAATTTACCTTAAAGAAATGAAAAGACCAGAGGCATTTGGCAAAACAGGAATAAGTTAGTTTAATTAAGCGCAGTGGCCGGGAGAGTCTCGACAGAATGCGTCTGAGGAAAGTCTCTCGTGTACAATGTTTTGGCTGGCATTATATACATCTCGTGAGATAAAATAGAGTATTTTCTACATTCATGAAAAACATCTGTCATAAATTAACAAGCTCGGGCATCAGATAAGGACACAGATGGTGTGATCGCTACGTGTGGTGTGCATGTCATGTCCTGATTGGCTGAGTATTTCTATCCATGTATAGTATCTAGCTTTGTGGTATTTTTGGGGAACACAAGACTTTGTCCACATGTGTTTTATTGGGTCCAATTTCCTCTGACCTCTTTGTAGTGCAACTATATATCGTTGGGATTGATCAGGGTTTTCCCTGGGCACACGTTTGTCTTTGGATTAGGAGAGACCCCAACTGTGACCTGTTATTCGATAGGTGTGCATGTGGGTCACAGGACCTGCCTGACCATATATCTCTGACTTGAAGTTAATTGGGAGGTCACCGTGGGTAAATCCAACAGCAATGATGCGATTTCACAGAAAATAATATGACAGTCACTGGTGTAATTTTTATCGACATTCTAAACATTGCGTGTACACTTGTCATAGCGGGCATTGATATTGTCTTTACAGATATTGGCATTGTTATGCATTCTTAGATCATGCCATACATTGACATCTCTTTTACTGGTAACAACATTCGTACATAGATTATGGCATACATTGATATCGTTACTTTTGTTATGAGCATGATTGTGCGGGCTCAGTTGATGGCACACGTTGACCTTGCATTTATTGGTATTGCTGTTGTCAGGTCTTCACATATCACAGTGTTAATTAACATTGTATTTACCCATTCCAACACGCTTCCAAGTGGGGTCCAGCAACAACAATATTGGAAGCAGAATACCTGCAAAGTCCTCACATGAGTCCACATTTCATATCCCAAAAGATGTGGTGCCCAGTTATAATGTGGGGGATAACATAGATAAATGGTTGGCAGCCTATCAAGTAGCTTTAAAAGTGCACAGGGTCCCAGAGGAGTTCTGAAGGGACGTAGCTTATGTTGGTACATTCCTACAGCGGGGAGGGATACACTTCTTCCACTTAAGGTGTGGGACCAGACCAACTACACTGCCATTATGACCATTTTAGTCAGAACGTTTGGGTTGACACCTGAGAAGTACAGTCAACGGTTCAGGCCCAGTCACAAACTCTCTTCATAAACATGGGTGGATTTCTTGGACCATGCTGGTAAGGCACTGAAGGGCTGGGTGAGGGCAGCAAAGTTAATGAATATGAAGGGTTTTACAACTTGTTTTTAAAGGAGCACATTCTTTTAAAAAAAAAACTTTTTATTGATTTACAACAAGAACCGGGTGCCGGCACAAGTAGTACAAAGTTACTGTAGGACTTTCCCTCTCCAATACTAACATCATCATTTGAACATCCACGTATAAACAAAATGAGAATCATTACAGGCTTTACATCCATACCGTACCTGATCCCTCAAAAGAGACAATTCTACCCAAAGAGCCCAGAACATAGTGTGATAGGTAGCATGAGCTAGGAAATGGCAAAGACAATACATCTAAGGGGGAGAAGCCATCACCTCCTCTGTCAACTGGGCCATCAATGTTCGTCTGTCCCTCTGGAGCTCCACCGTTGGGGAAATGCAGATGTCCCCCCTATATTTGTTCCATCTTCCCCATTTTTGATCCCATTTCCTGAGGGCAACCCTGACTCTTAAACACAGACTTTTCGGCAATCATTACGGTGTCCATATCTTTTGCCCAATCAACTAGGAGCGGGACTGCCTCCACCCCCCATTTTTGCACAATATTTCGTTTCGCAATGACAAACCCAATCGAGGCCCAAATCTGTTCGGCGTGGGAGAGGTCAGTCGCCCCCAAATATTAAGCAGGCATAGTTGGGGAGATAGCTCAATGGACTTGCCACTCGCCCTTGCAAGCTGGCGGACAATCTTTCCCCAGTACCCCTGAATTCGAGGGCATTCCCATAGTATGTAATAGAAGGTACCCACTTGATTGCAATGACGGAGGCAGAATGGGTCAGGGCGTCTACCTATTTTGAACAATAGTGTGGCATCGAAGTAGACCTGGTGAAGTATCTTAAACTGGAGGAGTCGCATGCGCATGGTAACAGCAACTTCGCGAGTGGAGGCCAATGCGTCCCGCCACATATCGTCCTCCATCTCTCCCAGATCTCTTTCCCAGCCCACTCTTAATTTTTGCATCAGGTCTACACGGTTGTTAACTAGCTTCTTATATGTGAGTGAGATGGCTTTGTGCTCCATAGGATCCAACACCAACCGGTCCTCTAAGGGGCAAGAGTCAAGGAGGGGGCCCTCCTTCAGCAGAGCAGAAGAGACAGCATGCCTGATCTGTAAGTATCTAAATGTCTCGGATTGAGCCAATTGGTATTTCGCCTGAAGTTCTGTGAATGTGGCCAGCCTCCCCTTTGTCCAGATATCTCCAATCGTAGAAATTCCAATTGTATCTCATTTGTCAAACCCTGAGCATGTACTGAGGTGACCGATAAGGGAGTCGCTTTTGTCAAACGATTATTCCATCCCAACTTTCTGGTGACGCTGTGCCAAGTCTCAACCGTCCGTGCTGTGGGCCCGGTTAAGTTAAGTTTGCGAGGATTGGTATATAGCACTCTGTTGTAACCACCCCGTCCCATTAACCACTGGCCTGTTCGGAAATTAGGGTCATCATGAGAGCCGAACACCCATCTATTGATTGCGATCATTTGGGACGCTTGATAATAAAGTCGTAGATCCGGTAAACCGATGCCCCCATCATACCATCCCATAATAAGCTTGTTCATAGCTATTCACGGCGTGCGATCCTCCCACAACAAGCCCCGTAATACACAATCTATTTGGTAAAAATAAGAGTCTGGAACCGGGTTCGGGGTATTTTGCAAGGCACACAGGAAACGCGGAGGTGCGAGAATTTTGAATAAGGACGCTCGCCCCAGGAGAGTCAAAGGGAGAGAACGCCAAAGGAGGGCATCCGATCAAAAGCGCTGAAGAGGTCCGAGGAGATTTTTTTCAAAGAAGAGGTCGACCTCTGGGGTGACGAAGATGCCTAGATACTGAAAACCCCGGGGGGCCTCTGAAATCTCGTAGCCCCGAGGACTCACCAGGGGAGCACCCCACAATGCATACATCTGGGATTTGGACCAATTTATACGATATCCAGAGTGGTCACCGAAGATGTGGAAAAAATGGAGCACCCGTTGCAGTGAGCATACGGGAGAAGCCAGATACAAGAGAATATCATCTGCGTAGAGTGAGATCCGGTCCTCGTGAGATGCCGTCCACTTAAGCCCACGTAGCCCTGGGTCACCCCGAACCCACACCGCAAGCGGTTCCAATACTAAAGCGAAAAGTAATGGGGACAAGGGACACCCCTGTCTCGTGCCCTGATGAAGAGTAAAAGTGGCGGAGCGATGATTATTGACTACGACATGACCAGTGGGTTGGGTATACAAAAGTCGGATCCAACGTATCCATTTGGGTCCGAAACCCCATGCGGGCCAAGATGGCAAAGAGAAAATCCCATTCTATGGTATCAAATGCCATAGAGGCATCTGTTGATAATAAGATAGCATCTTCTTCTAAAGTGGGAATCTTGCCAAGAACCCCATGCACCCGTCGCAGATTTCGAGCAGTGTTTCTCCCCGGCATAAATCCTGACTGATCCGGATGGACCAAGTCCGTTACAAGGAAGGAGTCGATTCGCCAGGATCTTGTCCTCGACCGTCAGGAGGTAAATGGAGCTGTATTATGCACAGTCCTCGACAGGCTTATTTGGTTTGTGAATAACCACAATGGCTGCGGTTCGGATATCTGCGGGGAGGAGGCCCGGCTCGAAACATTCAGTGTATAGATTCAACAGATGTGGCGCGAGGAGTGTAGACATGGGTTTAAAAAGCTCGATGGGAAGCCCATTAGGACCCATGGCCTTACCGGATTGGACATCCTGTATAGCCTTCCGATCTCCTCTGTCGTAATGTCCGCCTCAAGGGTATCCCTATCTTGTGGGGAGATGGCAGGAACGTCAATAGTGACTAGGAGGTCAGCCAACAGTGGGGCCTGCGATGTGGGCGAGCTGGTATAGACCTCCTCATAATTGGCCGCAAAGGTGTCGGCTATTACTTGAGGGTCGGTGAGGAGCATACCCACCGGATCGGCTATAGCATGTACCCATCTGGCAGCTTGTTCCCTCCGTTCAAGCCACACCAAGAGCTTGCCTGTACGCTCACCCTGTACATAAATCCTATGGCGGGAAGCCAGAAAGCTCGCCATGGCACCCTCAAAAAGGAGTTGTCTATAATCCTGTCTCTTAATCGCGAGGCTGTGTTGGGATGTGGGGTTAGGATCTCACACAATCGACTCCTCCCGAACAGAAATATCCGCCTCTAATTCAATTGCCCTCCTAGACAGTTCCACCCTGTGCCCTACCACTAATGACAATGCCCGGCTCTTTATGACTGCCCCAAAAGCCCCCCATAGTGTCACTGACGAGTCGACAGAGCCCACATTCTCAGCAAAGTAATATTCTGTGTCCTTACGGAGAATCTCTTTAATATGCGGTATCTTGAGTGCCCCTGGCTGTATGGTAATGGAATAAGGGCAACCCGTACGGCAGAATCCCAAGGTCGCCAGAACAGGAGAATGGTCGGAAATCCCACGGGCCAGACAACAGGATCCCGTGAAAACATGAACATCCTGGGCATGTGTGAACATGTAATCAATCCGCAATTGGCTACCGTGTACTCCTGATTGGAATGTGAAGCGTGTGTGCAGCGGGTTGAACCACCTCCAGATATCTACTACCCCCAGGGCATTCGCGAACTCCAACAAGTGTGAGCCGCTAGGTGGATCTCCCCGGGGCGGGACACGGTTCAGAGAACCATTCATCGTAGGATTAAAGTCCCCTCCCAGTATTAACACCCCCCCAAAGGCAGTTACAGCAGTAGGGTGCCCACGTCATGCAGCGCCTGATGCTGCAGTCTGGGGAGGGCGTAGACAGAAACAACATTGATGACTCGGCCCTCCCAGGAGCCCATCATTGCAGCATACCTACCCTGAGGGTCGGTCCAGGTGGCATGGACAATATAGGGGCAACCCCTCCAGAGCCAAATCCCCACCCCTCTGGAACCTGAGGTGAAGCCGGAGTGTACCATTAGTCTATAGCCTTTCCTATTCAGGGCCCTACAAGAGATCCCCACCAGATGCGTCTCCTGTAGCAACACAAGATCAAGCTCAAACCTCTTAATGTACTGCATGCAACACAATGCCCCTCTTGATTTTGTCCCCCACACCATTAGCGTTCCACGTGGCCGCGTTCAGTGTAACACCTTGGGTCATCACGTCAAGTCAATAACAGTCAAATAGTCCCAGGTTATCAATCGTGGCCGAAGACGGCCACAGTGGATGTACCATGAATAATTGCACTGATTGTGAGATTGGAGAGATCAGCAGTAGAATGTACCAGTACCCAACACGAGAAAAGCATACCAAACAAACCCCCCATCATCCCAATGGTACCCCCCCTGCCTCCCTGCTGAACGGGCCTGGAACCACCCGCCCCCCCCCCCACTTGCAGAGTGCCTGTCGCCCACCCTCAACAACTTCAGGGACGTGTACAACCCCACTCCTTAAAGCATTAGTCAGCAGAACATATCACCATCCCCGGTCCCGACACCCCGAGAATATAACAAACCTCAACCAAATTTGGCATATAAAGGATAAACGACTACAGAGACCTGAGCATTACAATCCTGGTAAACATCAAGGCGAGTAGACCCCACCCAACAGTTTTACTGTCTCTCTTTTGCACGTATTACATGTCTTAGATCTGCTGTTTGGATTTGGAAAATGTGGATCTATCTACAGTGTGCAATGTCATCGTACATCTGAATGATTTTCTTTACAAGATATTATGTAAATGTTTTTAGCTTGGCATATAAACAGTTGCCTCACTTCTGTTATATATATATATATATATAGAGAGAATATATATAGAGAAAAAATAAAATCTGACACTTTTATAAAATCATATGGAACAAAAATGTAGAATTTAACTAACCGACCAACAAATACCCACTGGAGGGTTAATATTGTTATGAAATCGAAATAGAAAAATTGTATTAGAAATAATTTTCAGAAAAGAAATTAGTACATAGATAAATTGAAAATGTGGACAATGACTAAATCATTGGTTGGAAACAAGATCAAGTAAAATAGACTTAATTTACGTTATGAATATTTCTTTGAAAATTAGGTGAAAAAATAATTAATTTTTTGATTCCATATGCATTTTATGTTCACACATAGTTTCAATTACTATAATGATGAATTTTTCTCACTGAGCACAACTTAATTTAATTTAATTTGAAAAATAAGTCATCAGTACTACATATCCCAGAATGCTAGGAGGTTGACACACATATACTCCCAAAAAAATGAAACAGGAAATGACATCAGTTGATTTTGTTAAAAAAAAGTTGTTAAAAAAAAGTATTAATACTGTTTGTGTTTATTACCACCTTGATCGTGAGCAAGGTCTTATGCTAAGACCAAAACTCGTAGATCATCTGCCTTTTCTAATGATGGATTTGTAATTGAAAATTAAAACGGAAAACTGCTAAACATTTCAGACGCGAGTGCGACCTGTTCTTTTTCTTCCCGCGCTGGAGGGAAATGTGGCTTTTGGATATATATATATATATATATATATATATATATATATATATATATATATATAATTTTATAGATTGTCTGTACATATATTCGTTCATATATTTTCTGGTACCAATGTGTTGAAATGTTTTGTTTTGTCTAGGCTCATGATATGTCTTCTCCCTTTAGTTCTTGTTTTCGTCCGTAATAATATGGTTTAATGTGTTGGATGTATTTCTTTGTATTTTTTTGTATTTATTATTGTTGATGTTTGTTTCTTAGTCCTGTGTCAAATGATTATATGTGTTCTTGTTGCATTTTACAGCCCTGAGGAAGTTCCCATCTTGGGAATGAAACGCATTGGCTGGATTGTCTTAATTCAAGGAATTTTTTAAATGAAGTTATTTTTCTACCTGGACTTCTTGAGCTGCGCACCCTCACTTGTTTCATTACCCCCCGACAGTACATCGAACAACCCCTGAATTCAGAAGTTTGTAGCCAAAAAGTCAAACAGTGGCCCCAGCAGGTCGTTATAAACAAAGGAACCAACCAATAGGCCTCCAAGAGGTCAGTCTTACGTGATCACCCCGTGGGGCTTTGGGAACTTTCTTCAGAATGAGGCGGGGATCGAGGTTGCTGGCGCCACTCCATGAGTTCCCCGACCTTTGGCAGCGGCTTGTGCTGTTTCTTGCCAACCTTGTGCCAGCCGTCAAACCAGTCCCAGGTGTCAGGGTTAGTGAAGTACCATAGTTTGCCATCTGACTCAATTCTAGGTTTCACAGGAAATAACATGGCATATTTAATTCCATGATCCCTGAGAGCCCGTTTCACTTCCAAGAAGCTCCGACGTTGTTTCTGGACTCTCAGGGTGAAGTCAGGAAAGAACAATACTTTACTGTTTTCAACAGTCAGTGGGTGTGCCACCCTCGCCGTTTGCAGAATCAGGTCACGGTCACGATAGTTAAACACCCGGGCGAGAAGTGGGCGGGGGGGCTCCCAGCTTGGGCCTGCCGCCCGGCACACGATGAGCTCGCTCGATAGAAAAGCATTTGGAGAGGCCCCTCGGCTGTAGACGCTGCAGGATCAGGTCCTCGACATAAAGAACGGGAGTCGGCCCCTCCACCCATTCCGGAACGCCAAGAATGCGGATGTTGTTGCGCCGCATTCTACCTTCATACTCATCCAGTTGAACTGCTATTGCCTCGTGAGAGGAACGCAGCTCGGTCACCTGCTTCTTGAGGAGGGCGGTATCGGTCACAAGCTCCGTTGTGGTGGTCTCGAAGGTATTAACTCAATCAGCCATTTTTCGCATGTCTTCCCTTATGAGGGTAACTTCCAATGCGACCGTGTCAATCCTGCTCTCAAGAGATGTCCACACATTAGTGATGGCTGCTAGGAGGTCTTTATTCCAGGTCGTCCCCATGTGGCGCTGCAGTGCCTGCTTTGTCCTCATGGCTCTTCTGCAATGCGAATTTCTCCAGTTTGGCTTGTGTCGCATTCCGTCCACTGCTGCCTGACGCCATGTCGGGTCCACGGGCCTGGAGCGGTATAGGGCAAGGAAGCAGGAGTTACTCACCGCCGCCTGCCGTGGGGGTCCCCACATGGCCTGTCGGCTTTGACCCAAGCCTCCGTCACCCCTCAAGGGTTCAGAACCAGCAAAACGCCCCTCTGGCTTCATTCGGGTACTGGGCAATCAACCACGGGTCGGTGTGTAATGGGGAGGGACGCTGACACTCCACTCGCCCCACCAAGTCGGAGATGCTCAGTCTGGTAGGCCCAAAAGAATCCACAGATGTCCCAGGTGTAAGGCAGCTCACCGGCCCGTAGAGCGCCATGCAATTTCCACCTTCCGCACACTAGGAATTAACGCTGGAGCACATTCAAATATTTAAGCGAGGATATGTGCCACAAAGACGTCAATAGAGTACTAATGGGCCAGGGTAAAGCAAAATGTGATCAGGCGGCCGCTAGCCCCGGTGTATGCTATGGTCAAGATGGCCCAAGAGACCTCTGGGACCCCAGCAGTGGTAGCGCAACTTCACCAGAGGCAGAGAGTGATTTTTAACACCGTTCCACCCACCAGCGCCTCTGCCTGCCAGAAGGGGAGTTCGATGTGAGTCTTGCCGAGGTTCGTGGCCTAACGGCCCGTCTAAGATGCGGCTGCTTCTGCAGGGCAGCAGAGAGTTAAATGCGAGCAGATTCTCCCCCTCTCGCGGCATCCGTGAGCCAGCTACGGAACACCGGAGGAGAGGCCAGGTACCTGCGTCTCAATCTCGGGCATCGGGCAGTTCACGCAGATCCCCAGGAACCGGCGCGGACTAGGCCGCATCCACGGCATCGCGTAGCACCTCGTAGCCACCAGGCCGCACTTCCTGTCAGCCCAGCCGCCTCCAGTGAAGCCGGTGTTCGGAGCGTCAGCCGGCAACCTCCCTTGATGGGCCCCAATTTCACACCGCAGCTCGAGTAGTACCACCAGCAGTCAGGGAATCTCTCAGGGTGCGGATCGGGCCAGGGCGGATGTCAGAAAACGGATTTATCAGGAGTGGCATGATGGAGCTCAGCCACTGTGTGGCCATTCCCGTCGACAGCTGGCTACGCCCCCGAAGGAGCATATTCTTGATACTTGATGTCCAGAGCTGCGCCAACACCTGGTTTATAGCAAGCTTTCTGATGCTAGGAAGCTTGCTGAGGGGGCGGAACTCTGAGTCAGCACCGGAGTGTCCAGAAAGGTATCTGGGGGGGGGGCTCCCAAAAGGGTTGTCGCCGTTCCCACCAGAAGAAGGAGGGGGGAGATAAAAAGACTTAGTTCTGTAAATGCCCCCAAAACAACACACAGGGTCACTAGAAGAAAACTAGGGGGCTGATTTACGTCTTTGGCGGTGCTTCGCCGGCTCTCTGCCGACACAGCACTGCCAAAGCTGCACAAGGACCACCTGCCATATTATGAGTTGAACTTGTGTAAGGTGGACAGTTCTTTGCCTTTCTCATGGCGGTGCCTGGAAAACAGGCACCGCAATGGGAACGGCAAAAAAAAGTTCCCGCACGGCATGGACGGTGATGTCCATGTCGTGCTGGAACTTTGGGAGGATACAGACAGAGGCACTTATTTTGTGCCCCCCTGAAAGTATCCCCATGGCATGGGGTATGTTCCTGCACCACCAGCCTTTTCATGGCGGACTCCCACCATGAAACGGCTGGAGGTGCAGGAACTCGTAAAATACTCAGTGGGACTACACCAATCCCGCTCAGCATTTCATATTGTGGTGCAGCTCTGCCATCGCCAGGGACCCAGGGAATGACAGGGCTGTTGCGCAGCCGGTAGTCCACCGTTGGTACAACTTTGAAAGTCATAATCCGGTGGATGGTGGACAGGCACTGCTGCATCACCGTGAGTGTGGCGGCTGGAAGACCGCTGCAATTGTAATCAGCCCCTTCCTGTGACAAAGCTCAGCAGCCCGAGCCCATCAAGTTCTATGAGTGCTAAGAGTATGGAACTACCAGGGGAATCCCAAGTATACAAAAAGAGCACCATTTCCCACATGAGGAAAGATTCCAGAGGTGGCTAGCATAGTGCTGGGGAGGAGTTAGTCCCAGTTAATGGGTGGAGTTTTCAAGGGTTAGCCTAGTGTCCCTAGGTGACAGGGAGATGGTTCTAAGATCCATGTGCCCTGAAAAACTTCAAAGAATAGGCAATGGGTGACCATCAATAAGCAAGGGGTGGAGGCTCTGAGGTATACAGGAACCAGTATGACTATGGTAAGGAGTCATCTGGTTTCCCCAGAGCAGGAAATTCCTAATGCATTCTATCAGAACGTGGTGGCTAACAACAGAGAGGGTCACTATCCGGTGGCACTTGTTCCATTTGAGTATTTGAGTGGGGGAGATATGGGGGTTTCAACTCCTCTGAAATTTGCAGTGAGCCCTGCAATGCCTGTGGACTTTTTCTTAGGTAATGACCTAGAGCACACTACCTGGAAGGAAGTGGAGCTTAAGGCTCATTTGGAGAAGTTAGGGGTACCAGAGCGGATCTGTGCGACAACAAGGTCCATGGCTGCCAGGGAAGGGAGTCAAGAAGGACGGGAGCCTGGAAAATAGCCCAACCAGCTACTAAGAAGGGTAAAGGCAAAGGGTGTGGTAATCCAGCTCCTGAATGCAACTTCAATGAGATGGATGGGGCACTTGTGGTGGCCACTCAGAGTCCACTGAGGAGGACATTGCTTCCCTTGGCCACCTGCCTAAGCTTGCTGGATGGCATGTAGAGGGAGGACCCACCAAGTAGGAGTTCTGTAGGGCACAAAGAGAGTACCCAACCCTTGTGGGCATGAGGCAACATGCTGAAGCCCAAGCAGCAGGTGATGCCTCTGGTAGTCACCACATTTACTAGGAGGACAAGCTCCTGTACCTAGGGCTCCTGGGCATTGGACATCAAGGGCCCTAGTGGTCCCCCAAAGATACAGGGCCTTCCTACTGGTGCTGGCTCATGAGATTTCCCTGGCAGAACATCTAGGCCAAGACAAGACCTTTTCAAAGCTTGTCCCCTACTTCTATTGGCCTAGGATCAAGAATTTGTCAGATACCTTCTGAAGGACGTGTGCCACCTGAGAGGCCAGCTGGAAGACAGGGTAGAGGCATAAAGCCCTCTTTAATCCCTTGCCTGTCGCCTTTGAGAGGGTAGGCATCAACATTGTAGGGCCTATGGACCCACAGACTGCATCAGGTTTATCCTGGTGGATCAAGCAACTAGGTACCCATATGTAATCCCTCTGAGGACCACTACTGCACCAGCAGTGGCAAAGGCCCTGATAGGGATTTATTTTTACCTGAGTGGGTTTTCCCAAAGGAAGTTGTGTCTGACAGGGGCACAAACTTCATGTCTGCTTATATGCATTCAATGTGGATGGAGTGTGGGATAACGTATAGGTTATCCACCCCTTAACATCCACAAACTAATGGGCTTGTTGAAAGGTTCAACAAGACCCTGAAAAGGCATGATAACAGGCCTACCTAAGGAAAAAGTGGGATATCCTTTTACCATGCCTGTTGTTCACCTACAGAGAGGTGCCACAGAGAGGACAGGGTTTCAGACCCTTTGAACTGTTGTGTGGGCACCCAGTCAGATGATATTTGAGTCTGGTGAAAAAAGGGTGAGAGCAAGCTCCCAGAAAGGTACTCCAGGATGTAGTGAGCTACATGCTCACCTTCGGAAGCTAGATGGCTAAGTTATGGAAGGAAGCTTCCAGTAACCTCCAAGCTAGCCAGGAAGTCAAGAAGGAGCAATAGGACAAAAAGTCTACCACTGTGGAATTGTCAACCTGGTCAGAAAGTGTGGATGATGGAGCTGGTAGAGTCCAGGGCCCTCCAGGACCGCTAGAATGAGTTCTATGATGTGAGTGAAAGAAAGAGTGAGGCCATATACCTGGTGGACCTCAAGAGCCCTCGGCAACCCCACAGGATGCTGCATGTAAATTACCTCAAACCACACTTTGAGAGGTCTGAGCTCATCATGCTGTTGGTGACTGATGGAAAAGAGGAGACGAGAGTGAACCGCTCCCTGACCTCTTGGACTCCAAGAAAGAGGATGGGTCTGTGGAAGGAAAAATCCTCCACTCTAACTACCGAACAACAGAGAGACAGCCACCAATTGTTGGGGTAATACCCTTCTCTCTTCTCCCTTATCCCTGGGACTACCCACCTGTGTACCCATGAAGAATAAATCTTACAGGTTGTCAGATAAGGTGAGGTCCAGCATTAAGGCTAAAGTGTCCAAAATGCTCGAGTTGGTGGTGATAGAACCCTCCAGTAGACCTTGGTCCAGTCCTGTGGTTCTGGTACCAAAATCTGCCCCATTGGGCACCACATCTGAACTGGGGTTCTGTGTGGATTACAGAGGGCTCATGAGCTGATTGATCGGTTTTTGGGCTGCCCAGTATCTCAGTGCCTTCGATCTTACATCAATGCACTGGCAGATCGCCCTAATGGAGGGAGCAAAGAAGAGGTCAGCTTTCAACAATCCAGAGGGCCACTACCTGTTCAGAGTAATATCCTTTGGATTAAAGAACGCCCCGGCCACCTTCGAGAGACTGGTGAACAAGGTCCTTCTTGGTATAGAAGGCTTCTCTGAGCTTACCTTGATGATATCGCTATCTTCAGTAGCAACTGGAATGACCACCTTTTTCACCTCCAAGACGTGCTTCAGCTCCTGCAACCAGCAGGATTGACCATCAATTATTATTATTATTTAGCTTATAAAAAGCCTGGTTACTCCAACAGAATGTCCCCATGCTAGAACACCAACAGAGCCCCAGCAACTGAACTGAACTACCGTACCTCAGGCCATCAGTTCCTCTGCGGAATACACACCTGTATACTTGCTGGACGGTCCAGGGGTCCTGGCCCCTGGTGCCGTCCAGGCGCGGACGGGCACAAGTAAGTGCCAGATTGCGCAGAGGTCTGTGGTGCACTTGGAACACCTGGTGGGCAGGAGGCCGGTGCAACCCCTTCAGGCCAAGCTAGAAACCATGGTGGCCTGGCTGTCCCCCAAAGCCCAGACTAAAGTCGAAGCATTCTTGGGCCTCACTGGACAGTATGGGTAGTTTGTCAAGGGATATTGCACATTTGTTGCCTCCATTACTGGGCCGACTACCAAGCAGTAGAAAAAAGAAGGCCTACGTCCGACAACCCGGAGGGTGTCGGAAGAGCCAGGTTTTTAGTTATTTTTGGAACAGAGTCTCCGATGTGCACATCCTTAAATCCACAGGCAGGTCATTCCATGCCTTAACTGCCAGAAAGCCAAAGGAACTCCCTCCTGCCCATATCTTCCGCACCTTAGGCACAGTCATTTTAGCTGTGTCCAGTGATCTCAAGTTCCGAGCAGGCCGATATGTTGTGATGAGGGGGTGCAGAAATCTTGGCCCCTTCTCATTAAGGATCCTGTGACCAAAACACAAGGCCTTAAAGCTGACTCTAGCCTGTATTGGGAGTCGGTGTAGTTTCATCAGGGCCTCCTCCACCAAGGCCCACATAGGGATATTAAGAATAAGCCGAGCTGCGGCGTTCTGATCCTTCTGTAAGATATTCAGATTTCTAGCAGTCACCCCTAGGTACAGTATGTTACAGTAGTTTAGGCGGGATGCGATAAGGGCCTGTACAAATTATCTTTTGGCATCAAGTGGGAGTAGGTCCAGAAATTTTCGCAGCATTTTGAGAATGCCGAAGCGGGCTCCAGCCACAGTGGATATCTGCCCTGAAAACCGTACTCCCAAATTCTTGACCTTGGCTTTCGGGGTCGGAATAGGTCCCAACTCCTCCGGCCACCATAAATGTGACCAAAGTGAGGGCTGTTTTCCAACTACCATTACCTCCGTCTTTCTCACATTCAGCTGCAAGCAGCTGTACTTCATCCAGCCTGCAAGCTCACCCAAGCAGACCTTGAAGTCAGATGCCAATCCAGACTCCTTTTGCTCCAGGTTAACAATCAGCTGAGTGTCATCAGCATATGACACCAGTTTTACCCCATGTCTTAACACAATATCTGCAAGGGGACGCATGTATATATTAAACATGGTAGGGCTAAGGGTCAAACCCTGCGGCACCCCTTGAGACAGAGGGCAGACTCTAGATTTAAAAGGATGTTGTAGGACCTGGAAGGATCTGTTCTGCAGGAAGTTTTTAACCCTCTCCCAAGTACCGCCACCGACCCCGGCCCCCCGCAGGGTTTCCAGCAGAAGGCCGTGGTACACCATATCGAACGCAGCACTCAGATCCAAAAGGATCAGTGCAGTTGTCCTTCCTTCGTCGGCTGCGGTTTTCAGGGCCTCCGATGCCAGGAGAAGGGCCGACTCAGTACTATAAAGTGTCCTAAAGCCAGACTGAGTATCATGGAGAATCCGTCTTCCTTCCAAGAACATGGACAGTTGACTGTTTAAATGTTTCTCCGCAATTTTAGCACCATAGGGGAGCAGAGAAATCGGTCTTAAATTTCCTAGGAGAGTGGGGTCTGAAGAAGGTTTATTTAGCAAAGGTACCACCATGGCATGTTTCCCGTTACTAGGAACATGCCTCGAGCTAAAGGACAAGTTCAATAGTTTGGTGAGAACCGGTGCAATTACTTCTTTCCCTTGCAGTAGAAATTTTGGGAGAATCGGGTCCAAAGGCGACCCTGATTTGACAGCTTCCATGAGTTTTAAGATATCACTTTCTACAGGAGGACGAAAGACAAACCTATCCTCAATCCCGGGGTCTTCCATGACTGGAGCAGAAACAAAGTTTCTACTAGTTTTCCGGGTAGGTGGCATAGATTTTTTCTTGCCCATAAAAAAATGCAACCTTATTGCAATGATCAGTAGAAGCAGGTAGTGTGGCAGTCACACATTCCAAAGAAGACAGTTGTTTCACTACATTAAAAATATTCTTTGTGGAATTTTTTGCTACCTCAATTTGCTCAGTATACAATTCCCTACGCACCCTCCAAATCTGTTGATGGTAAAACTTCAACGCTGCTAGGTGTTTCGACCTGTTTTTATCCAGATAGTTCCCCCTCCACTGACGTTCAAGGCGTTTACATTCAGTTTTCAATTGCGCCAGTTGTTCAGAAAACCATTTCGTAGACGCAGTCATATGAGTCAATGCCTCTCCTCCTTCCCTTTCTTCCACGACAGATGTCAGCCGGAAACCACAGTTCATGCAGTCCCTTAACCCGCTATCGACAGCCATAGAATGAAGGCACTCAGTGTCTACTGCGCCTCTAAGGGCCATCAGTTCCTCTGCGGAATACACACCTGTATACTTGCTGGACGGTCCAGGGGTCCTGGCCCCTGGTGCCGTCCAGGCGCGGACGGGCACAAGTAAGTGCCAGATTGCGCAGAGGTCTGTGGTGCACTTGGAACACCTGGTGGGCAGGAGGCCGGTGCAACCCCTTCAGGCCAAGCTAGAAACCATGGTGGCCTGGCTGTCCCCCAAAGCCCAGACTAAAGTCGAAGCATTCTTGGGCCTCACTGGACAGTATGGGTAGTTTGTCAAGGGATATTGCACATTTGTTGCCTCCATTACTGGGCCGACTTCCAAGCAGCTTCCCAGAAATGTGACTTGGACAGAGGCATGCCAAACTACATTTGACTCCCTTAAGCAAGCCATGTGCAAAGATCCTGTGCTCAAGGCCCATGATTTCTCCCAGGCGTTTATCATTCAGATAGATGCCTCAGAACTTGGAATAGGGGCAGCATGATTCCAACTTAATGAGGAGGGCCAAGACACAACATGCTGTAGCCTTCATCTCGGGAGGTTACTCCCCCAGGGAACAGATGTGGGGTGCTATTGAGAGAGAAGCCTTTGCTGTGGTCTGGGCACTGAAGAATTTAAGGCCATACTTGTTTGGTACTCACTTCCTCAGGTGGCTCATGCAAATGAGGGGTGAGAATCCAAAACTGTTGCAGGTGGTCAATTTCCCTTCAGGGTATGGACTTCAGGGTGGAACACAGACCTGGGGTAGACCACGCCGCTGCTGATGGTCTATATTTTAGGTTTTTCTGCCTTAATGATGAGAACTCCCTAGAGGTTGGATAGATCTCCCCACTTTCAGCTGTGGGGGACTCATGTTATACCTGTCATCCTTAGGGTGGTCTTTCCCCAGACGTTTTGCCTTTTTCCTCTCATTTTTGCTGTTTCATGTTGTTGGCCTTAGGACTCTGAGCACTTTAACACTGCTAACCAGTGCTATAGTGCATGTGCTTCTCCCCTAAACATGATGACTCTGGTGTATACCTCGTTGGCATATTTGATATATTGGCAAGCCTCTTGTAAAGTGGTATACAATACACCCAGTGCCTGTACTTCAAATGCTACTAGTGGGCTGCAGCATTGATTATGCCAACCACAGAAGTAGCCTTTCAAATCTGTCTCAGACCTGCTGCACAGTGTCTGTGTGTGCAGTTTACTGCCACTTTGACTTGGCATTTAAAACTACATTCCCCTTTTATTACAAATAAGTCACCCCTAAGGTCGTCCCTAAGTAGCCCTAAGGACAGGGTGCCATGTAAGTTAAAGGTAGGACCTGTACTTTTATGTTTGGCATATCCTAGTGGTGAAGAACAGTCTATTTTGTTTTTCATTGCTGTGAGACCTACCCCTCTACTAGGTCAGCATTGTGAATTCCTTAATACACTTTTAAGCTGTAATTCCTGATCAGAGAGGAGAAGCTTTTTCATGGTTCATATAATTGGAATAGTAATGATAAATCCTCCTTACTGGTCAAGTTGGATTTAACATTACTGTTCGAAATGTCACTTTTAGAAAGTGGACATGTCTCTGCACTTACTGCTCTTTGTGCCTGGCAGCCTGTCTCCAATACATGTATGGGTTGGGTGTCAGCTGCACTTTGTGCATTCCCTTTAGACAGCCAATCTTAGATCTTTGATCCTTATCTTCATTGCTTCACTGGGAGTGAACTATTGGTTGAGCTAGAACACCACAGACAGATGACCCTCGTCACTTTGAGCCCCAGTGCTGCCTCGCTGCTGATCGGTGCGGAATCGAGCCTCCCTGCTGGTGTCCTGCTGGGCGACTGACCCTACGCGAGCACCCCGGCTCCCCTCGTGGTCAAAGGCCGGGGCTGCCCTGGAATCCGCATTACATACTCCTCGTACGGGGGGAGGCCTCCTTTGAGTTTCTGGCTGTTGTCTGCTTGTGGCAGAGCTCTACTGCTGGCGGCGCGGAGCGTACCGCGGGACGGTAGCGGTTCCCGGCCCCCCGCGGACTGCAGGGACTGCGTGCGGCTGCTCGGAGATCCTCACCTCCCATCTGGATCCTCGACTCCTCGACACGCCATCGCTGCCTGTTGGTGACGGAGGCGGCTCGTTTTTTTTGTCTCCCGCCTCCCGTCCTGCTCACCGAGACTCTTTGATGCCGGCCCGGACGGAATGCTAATGCGCAGGTATTTCGGACTGATTCCGCTGGGAAGCACTACGCTTTCAAATAGTGAGTACTTGTGATTACTGGTGTCTACACGCTGGGAAGCCCCCCCTTCCTCCTTTCTGTGTGTGGAGTCTACAGAACTGTTGCTGCTGCCTCATTGCTACTGATCACAGTTTGCAGCCCCCAGGCGCAACAGCAGTGCATTGCGGTGATTGTATGGAGACCTCTATTATTGCCTAAGCTGGCTAGTTTGACATCTGTATTCGCATAGCCTTCCACAAGCAGTGCGTCAAGTGCCAGCACTGGATATACAGGGTCTTCTCCTGGGGGATTGAGGCTGCGTGCTCGTGGGCACCCTCCCTCCCATCTTCTTCTCCTGCGCATATCTTTGCTGGGGGATTTCACTCGAGCTACTGGTGCGGGCCCTACCCAGGCGATTCCCCTCTGGTCATTCCTCCTACTGCATCTGAACACCCTGTTTCTCCTCCTGGTTGCCTGGAATGCTTAGGGTGCTGCATTTTCAGCTGGGTTGTTTGCGGCGTTCACATCTTTGACTTGAAGGAGGAGAGGCTTGAACGGAGCGATTGCGCCCTCTGCTGGCACTCAGCAGGGACAAGGCAGGCACCACTATTGGCTTGCCAGAGTTGGATTTTCAAAGCCTGGTGAAAGGGTTGATAAACTTATAAACTTATAAAACACTTCATCCCTCAGTAGAGGAATTAGACGCAATAAAATCTCTGACCCGTGACGATCCACGTCCCGTCCACCACTATCAGTATTACTTACTTCCTGACGGTTGCTGCTCAGGCTGACTACCGCCACTTTCTCTGCCACGCCACGCCGCACCGCTTGCCCGCTGTTTTCCTGGCGGTTTTCGGCGGTTGCCCTGCGGTTGGGCGGCTCTGAGTGGGTTTTGAGCGGGCTCTCTCGGAGCGGCCAGACTTGGAGGTGGGCCGGTGTGAGTGGTTAGCTGGGCCTTCTGGTGTGGCGGAGAGGTGGGGAAGCACAGGGCACAGGGGGAAGGAGCTAGAATTGAGCAAAATTTGCAAAGCATTAAGCTATTAAGCAACTGCCGAGCGGGAAAAAGAGTTCTATTACTGATAAATCACGGGAGGTGTTAACAAATTACAGGAAAGTGTGAGTTAAAAAACTGTGAAAAACTGTGAAAATGGACAATCCTCCAAACTAATTGGAAATTTAATACCAAAAACAACTTCAGGAACGCTAGAGAAGCGTACAGAAGGCTGAGGGGGCGGCACGATCGTGGGAGCAGTCTTAGATCGTGGCATAAACCATCAAGCCTTAACTCATTGCCTGTGTGGAGAAGAACAGAAAGACAGGAACTATAAAAGACAGGAACTATAATAAAAAGGGGGCACTATGAGGTCAGGTCGCACTCGTGGCAATGTAACAGCCAAACAAGAGTAAAAAAAAAAACACAAAAGAAAAACGAATATGACGGAGGATGTAAGGGATGAAATACCACAAGAAAATGCTAAGCTTGAAAAATAGTACTCTTATTGAAATAGAAAAACCAGTAGACAGAGCTTCCTCTGCATTAGACAAGAGCGGGCAATCATTAAAATTGGAAACCAGCAATAAAATTAAAATAAGGCAATACTCACATCAACCGAAATTTTTTACAAAATTTAGCTTCATAAAAAATGTGGGGGACGCCCTACTATCAAATACGAAAGAAGTACCAGGACTCCAATCACCTCTTCAACCGTTTCAATCAAAACAACCATCATTAACCACAAAAGAGTGGACTTCAACTCACAAAGGTGAAAGTCCAGACCAAAAAAGTGACAAAAGAGACAACAGCAGAACAGTTAACAGCCCTTTACAAGTAACTTCAACCCCGCAATCTAACAAAACATGGATGACCTTTGAAACCACAAATAATATACAAAAAGGAGAAGACGAGGCCATCCAAATTCACAGACAATGTGAAGCAAAAAAAAGGGTTGATGACGGCCAAAAAAGAAACCAGGACAACCTCGTAACCAGCTTGGACTGGACTAGTGTTAACGGACCAGGAAAAAATAAGAACCGATTTGGCAACTGTGCAATAGTTATGACACCGAAAATTCACAGCCAAAAAAGCCCGCATGAAAAACCCTTGCTGAGGTATACTAACCCCAATCATGAATGGAAGGGGGAAATACAGGAAAAAACAATAACCCCAATTCTAACTGAGGTAATATTAAACTCCCAGCTAGAGTCACCCATCAGAGAAGGAGGAACCAAAGATCGAACTCTGGGTCCAACCTTGGATCCAAATATAGCTAAGAAATCAGAAGGAATAGAATTGGTTTTCGACCTTGGAATGGACGGACTTAACTTAGCTGGGAAAGTAGAAGAAATAGAAACCGACTCAGACCTTGGTACGGAGGACTGGGAAGGTCTCTTGGCTGCTTATACCGAAGAAAAAAGCGGGAGCGGGTTCAACTCTAAATCAAACGACAAAATGTGTGAATACAAACAGGACCCATATGAGGGAGGAAAAACAACGGAAACTTGTGATGAAATAATAATAACAGACAGTAAGGAGGAAACACAAAAGAATGCTACCCAGGACACAGCATGGCAGAGTCTGCTAAAAACAGTTCAACTATTGGTAGAAGCATTGCACTACCAGTCAGATAAGATGGATACCCAACTGACCCTCTTAGACACACTGGCGGTCTTTGTGGTTGCGATTGATGGGAAACTGGGTACATTAAATACATTATTACAAAATAAACAGGATCAAGCTCAAAGCAAGTATCAGGTCTGCGGATGCGGCCCGATAATTGACAAACTGGCCACACTTCCATCAATGCTGAGCGATCTATGTACATTAATAAAACCATTATTGCAAGGAAAAGAAAGTCACGGGTACAACGGACAAATAGACAAGCGTCCCCAAGAATGCCGCACCATCAACAAAAAAGACAAAATAAAAACCATGGCATCTCTTGTAATTACTGGAAACGTCCACACTGTGGTATCGGAGAAACAGATCCACGAGAAACAGATCCACAAGAATCAGAAAGGAGAGGCCAAAGAGACAAGAACAGCGGATAATGGACTGCCTGTAGATGTACAAATTGAGAAGGTTGACAATCATTTAAACGCAAAGCAAAGGATGGCAAACAAACGCAAAGGCAGGAACCAAAAAATAAAGCTGGATAGAGCGGGATTCAGCCATCTCTTTGGGTCATCACCGCTATCCAACCAAGATGGCCCAAATAACACCCAAACCGACGACGAAGACACAGAGTCTATTAAGGAGACTGACAAGAGGGAAGGAAGAGAAGTCCTTCATCAAGAAAAAACAAATAGACCCTCTTCACCAAGATCGGAACTAAGAAAAAAACAACAAAATCTAGTTCATAGCATGCAAGGCGGTCTGATCGCCAACTCTGTAAGGTCTCCTAATGAAAAGAATGGAGTAATGCCTGGGAGCGAAATAGCCCAGCATCCCCCATCCAATAAAACGGGGAGAGCTATGGAAGAGTTAGATGTGCACTTATCGACACAAAGCAGACAAACATCAATATCTTCACAACAAAGAATGATTCCAAGAATAGATATGAATGAACGTCCAAGTGGTGGGGGAGCTGAACTACCAGTACTCAGACAAAGGGAGTGGAACCAAATAACAACCACAGGAGGACAACAGATAACACACGATGAAGGGAGTATCGGAGTGGAATCTTCCTTATACCAAGCTCTACCTAAAGAAATGCAAGCAACCGGACCAGGACATGAAGGATTTGCCGAAATTACAAACAATAGGAAGCCGGAAGATATTAGAAATACAACAGCAAATATTGTATGGCTCACCCCGGAGTACATTTTGAAAGGAAGTCATGACATACTGAACAGAGGGAACATCTTACGACTCTTATCTCATATTCCATCTCTGGCTAGTGTGACTACCTTGGATCTAGTCTCCATCGAATTCACTGCAGTAGCAGGCTCGAAGGTGGAAAAAACAAAGGCAACATGGACTACTTCTTTAGTTGCACAGAACATATTGGCCGAGAGCCAAACCTTCAAAAACTGGGGAGTTTTAATTGCCCCTTATATAAAACCAAAATACCCTGATCTATTAATCCCCACAGGAAGAGATGGAGTACAGAATTGCGGTATTAGATCTGGAACATCAGTACTCCGAGGTGCAATAGGGTACACTGGAGGAAGAATCAGGGAGGACCAGGAATCCACAGGACATACCTCAGATGGCACATCAACAGGTCTACCTGATTTCCAGAACAATTAATAATCGAGCAAAATGACCAACTATGGATCTCCCTACATTGAATGGATACAATAACTATAGAATTTGCTCATGGAACGTCAATGGCCTTGCATCTAAAATGAGCGATCAAGAATTTGTTAGCTATATAAGATCTTTTGACATCATGACCTTTCAAGAGACCTGGCAAGAAGAACCTCCGCACCTGCTTGTTTTTTTGCGTTTCTACACAAGCGCGGTGAGAGCTGCAAAATATGGCCACCTCCAAGGGGGCCTTGTGACCTATGTTTCAGTGGCAAGTGCCCACGAGATCAAGGAACTTGGACCACCCAATCCCAACCTGTTGATACTAAATCTTTTCATTTCGGAACATGGCAAGAGGGGCACTAATCTAACTCTAATTAACGCCTATGTTCACCCAAAAAGGAAAACAAAGGTAATAAATGAACTATGTAGTTACCTAGAGGAAACTACAAATAAAACATCGAATATGGATGTCGTGCTTACTGGTGAGTTTAATCTAAACCTGATGGGGAACACATCAGACGATGAAAATCACCTTCAAGATATCGCCTGGAATATACCACACCAAGCGCTCTCAAAAACATCAATATGCACTAAATTTGATAAACAGGCATTAGAGAACCTTGAGTCCTTTAACATTAGAGTACTAAATGGAAGATTCATTGAAGATACTCCACCAGCATGCACGTTTCATTCATCAAGGGTTAGCAAAACCTTGGATTACACGTTTATGTCACTATCTCTCTTTCACCATGTGACCTCCTTCAAAATAGGGCGAAAAATTGATAGTGATCATTGCCCCCAGGAAATCACATTGAATATCTGCAAGCCCAAATTTGAGCGGTCTTTGGTCCCTATTAACTCAGTTTATACTGTCAACTATAAAAGGATTAAATATTCGGCAATAAATGAGGGAAGCTTGCTTGACATGGCGATACTGCATTTTGAGGGAAGAATTGGGACAAGCGAAGTTGAGAAATGGGAGTGTTTTACCAAAATAATGGCAGGCTACTCCACAACACCGAAGCTTGAATTAAGACGGACAGATAAAAATATGACCTCGCTTACAAAGGAACATCAAGTGAAGATAAAATGTATAAAGAAATGTATCTACCAAATAATGCGTCAATTTAGGTACTCTTCATGCGACACGGTGAAACAAGACCGCTTACGGAAACTGAAGGCTTCTTTAAAACAAACAAAGTGGATAGCAAATAAAGAAATGGAGGACAGCTTATGGGTAAAACTACAGGCTGACATAAAACAAAACGATGGGGCGAAATTCTGGAAATCAATCAATTCCTTTTTAAATCCTGTGCATGATGGAGTATCCTCTAATATTAGTGAAGCTGCATGGTCAAAGTATCTTAAAGATCATTTTTCACAACAAAAGGCCTCTGACTTTGAGATAGGAAATGAGGGCACTAAACTAACAACACTGTGTGAAACTTCCCATAAACAACCTTGTGGCAATACAATCATGAATACAAGAAAAATAAACTTACAAAAGACAATCACGCGACAAATTAAAAAGGGAAGAAGGGAAGGGGCACCAGGCCCGAATGGTATACCTCCCATCCTTTACAAACAGAGCGATAGGGAATGGGCTGGAGCACTAGAGCCATTATTCAATGAAATATTACAGTTCAATATATTACCTGCCTCCTGGAAGGGCTCATTTATCTCTCCTATATTCAAATCAGGTGATAAATCACAACCAAGTAACTACAGACCGATTGCCCTTATGGATAATGAGGCCAAGTACTTTGCTGGGATCCTCTTGGAAGAATTACAGCTCTGGGCTACAGAAAACTCCTTAATCCCTGTAAATCAAACAGGTTTTGCTAAAAATGTTGGGACAACAACGAACATCTTGACAATGGGCCTGTTAATCGATAAAGCCAAAACTACCAAAATGCCAATCCATCTGTGCTTTATTGATTATAAGGCAGCGTTTGATTACATCAATCGAAATCTCCTGTGGTCTAAACTGAACAAGTGGGGGATCCCGAGGCCCTTGCTAAATCTACTTATCAACCTGCACAGTGACACCTGGATACAGGTTAAGTTGGGTGATGGATCTCATCTGTCCAGACGCATCCCAACTAACAAGGGCTTAAAACAGGGATGTGTCTTGGCTCCAACCCTTTTTAATCTGTTCTTAGGTGATTCAATCATCAATCAATCAATCAATCAATCAATCATGGAATTTATATCGCGCACTACTCACCCGGAAGGGTCTCAAGGCGCTTGGGGGAGGGGGTCTGCTACTGCTCGAACAGCCAGGTCTTGAGCTGTTTCCTGAAGGCGAGGTGGTCCTGGGTCAGTCGCAGGTGGACGGGCAGGGAGTTCCATGTCTTAGCCGCCAGGTAGGAGAAGGATCTTCCTCCGGCGGTGGCTCTCTGGATGCGAGGGACGACGGCGAGGGCGAGGTTCGCGGATCGTAGCTGTCGGGTGGGCGTGTAGAAGGTCAGGCCGTCGTTGAGGTACCTTGGGCCCAGGTCGTGGAGGGATTTGTGTGCGTGGGTGAGGAGTCTGAACGTGATCCTCTTGTTGACAGGGAGCCAGTGCAGGTCTCCCAGGTGGCTCGAGATGTGGCTGCGTCGGGGGGCGTCCAGGATGAGACAGGCGGAGGCGTTCTGGATACGCTGAAGTCTTTTCTGAAGCTTGGCTGTTGTACCGGCGTAGAGGGTGTTTCCGTAGTCTAGTCTGCTGGTGACGAGGGCCTGGGTGACAGTCTTCCTGGTCTTGGTCGGGATCCATCGGAAGATCTTGCGGAGCATGCGGAGGTTGTGGAAGCAAGATGAGGAGACGGCGTTGACTTGTCTGGTCATCGATAGGGAGGAGTCCAGGATGACGCCCAAGTTGCGTGCGTGGTCCGTTGGCTTGGGTGCAGTGCCCAGGGCCGGGGGCCACCAGGAGTCGTCCCATGTGGAGGGCGACGGTCCCAGGATGAGGACTTCTGTCTTGTCCGTGTTCAACTTCAGGCGGCTGATGTTCATCCATTCGGCGACGTCTTTCATCCCTTCGTGTAGGCCGGCTTTGGCGGTGTCGGGGTCTCTGGTGAGGGAGAGAATCAGCTGGGTGTCATCAGCGTAGGAAATGATGTTGAGGTTTTGTTGGCGTGCGATGGCAGCGAGGGGTTTCATGTAGATGTTGAAGAGAGTAGGGCTGAGTGATGCTCCTTGCGGGACGCCGCAGATGACTTCGGTGGCCTCAGAGCGGAACGGAGGGAGGCGTACTCTCTGTGTTCTGCCGGAGAGGTATGAGATGATCCATTCCAGAGCATTCCCCTGGATGCCGGTGTCGTTGAGGCGTTGGACTAGGGTGCGGTGGCAGACAGTGTCAAATGCTGCGGAGAGGTCAAGGAGGATGAGTGCTGCTGTTTCACCTTTGTCGAGCAGGGCTCGGATGTCGTCGGTGGCTGCGATGAGGGCGGTCTCGGTGCTGTGGTTGGCTCTGAATCCGGATTGCGATGGGTCGAGGGATCCGTTCATCTCGAGGAAGGCGGCCAGCTGCTTGTTGACGACCTTCTCGATGACTTTGGCAGGGAAGGGAAGGAGCGATATGGGGCGGAAGTTCTTGAGGTCGGTCGGGTCCGCTGTTGGTTTCTTCAGTAGTGCGCTGAGCTCGGCGTGCTTCCAGCTCTCCGGGAAGGTGGCTGTGTCGAAGGAGGCGTTGATGATGTCTCGGAGGTGGGGTGCGATGGTAGAGGCAGCCTTGTTGAAGACATGGTGGGGGCATGGGTCGGTCGGAGATCCGGAGTGGATGGTGTTCATCATGCGTGTCGTGTCTTCGGGGGTCACTTCGGTCCATGTCTGGAGGATAGCGGCGGGGTGCGTAGGTTCGGTCGATGGGTGCGGGGGTGGAACGCCGAAGCTGTTGTGGATGACGGCGATCTTTCGGTGGAAGTACGAGGCGAGGGAGTCGCAGAGGTCCTGCGAGGGAGTGATGTCGTTGTTGCCGGTGCTGGGGTTGGAGAACTCCTTGACGATGTTGAAGAGCTCTTTGCTGTCATGGGCGTTCTTGTCCAGTCGTTCCTTCAAAGATTTCTTCTTGGTGGTGTGGATGAGCTGGTGATGTCTGCGGGTGGCGAGGTTGAGGGCGGTCAAGTTGTCGGTGGTCTTGTCGAGGAGCCAGGCCTTCTCGAGGGTGCGGCAGGCCTTCTTGGAGTCCTTGAGTTCGTCGGTGAACCAGGGGGCCTTCTTGCTTCTGGGCCTGGTGAGTGGGTTCTTCAGTGGGGCGAGGTCGTCGGCACAGGAGGTCAGCCATTGCGTGAGGTCGAGGGCTGCTGTGTTAGGGTCCGTTGTCCTGACCGGTGGGTTCTGGCTGAGGGAGGTGGTGAGCTGGTCGACGGTGATCTTGCTCCAGTTTCTGTGGGGAACCTGCTTCGGGTGGTGGTGGACCGTGTTCTTCTTGAAGCTGAAGTGGACGCAGCTGTGGTCAGTCCAGTGGAGTCCGGTGCAGTGGCTGAAGGTGACGTGCTTGTTGGATGAGAAGAGGGGGTCGAGCGTGTGGCCGGCGTAGTGGGTGGGGGAGTTGACCAGTTGCTTGAGTCCGAGGTTGGCGAGGTTGTCCAGAAGGGCGGTGGTGTTGCGGTCGTTGTTGTTCTCCAGGTGGAAGTTGAGGTCCCCGAGGAGGATGTAGTCGGCGGAGGGGAGGGCGTGAGGGCTGATGAAGTCCGTGATGTCTTCGCAGAACTGTGCGCGTGGTCCCGGGGGTCTGTAGATGAGGGTGCCTCTGAGGGTAGTCTTGGGGTCGGTGTGGATCTGGAAGTGCAGGTATTCGGCGGTGTTGAATGCGTCGATGGAGTCAGTCGAGATGCGAATGGTGCTTTTGTGAGCGATGGCGATGCCCCCTCCGGTCTGGTTGTTGCGATCCTTCCTGATGATCTTGTAGCCGTCTGGGATGGCTATGGCGATGTCGGGGCTGAGGAGGCGTTCATCCAGGTTTCCGTGAGGAAGGCGACATCTGGAGATGCGGTGTCGAGGAGGTTCCAGAGTTCCACGGCGTGTCTGTGGACGGAGCGGGGTTTGATCAGGATGCACTTGAGGTGGTTGCTGTTGTCCGTCTTGGTGGGCGTGGTGCCTGTTCGGAGGCAGAAGAAGTTGCAGGATCGGCAGACGAAGGGTCCATGGGTGTGTCGCGGGGACGCTCGGTAGCATCCGGGGGCTCGGGCGGTTTTGAGTGCGATGAGCGTAGCGAAGTCGTAGGTCCTGCGGGGGGGCTGGCGGGCGCGGGGACCAGGGGGTCTGGCGCTTTGGCGCACCTTCGGCACTCAATCCGTGCTCCCGCTGCGCGCGTCCGCTGCGCGGTCGGACAGGGGGCGTCATAAATAAGGAGCCGGGAGGGAGGGTCAGCTGGGAGGCGGGAGCGGGTTGGTCAATGGGCAGTGAGGGGAGGCGGGACTGCAGGCGGAGGCGGGAGCAGGAAGGAGGAGAGCGGGGCAGCGGCGGCGGAAACGGCGGGAAACGGAGGTGAAGTGACCGGGGCAGCGGCGGCGGTCAGCGGGCGAGGAGGGGCAGCAGCGGCAGGAAAGCGACAGGCGGTGCCTGAGAAGCAGCAGGCAGCAGGCAGGAGGCGGCACCGGCGTGAAACCAGGTAAGTGGCGTCAGGCGGTAGTCACAGGGTGGGCAGGTGCCAGGCAGCGACAGGCAGGCAGAGCAGTGGAGAGGAGCGACCGGCTGTGGGGGCACAGGGGTCACACTGACCAGCCCGCTACGGTCCCCTTAAATAAGGAGCCGGGAGGGAGGGTCAGCTGGGAGGTGGGAGCGGGTTGGCCAATGGGCAGTGAGGGGAGGTGGGACTGCAGGCGGAGGCGGGAGCAGGAAGGAGGAGAGCGGGGCAGCGGCGGCAGAAACGGCAGGAAACGGAGGTGAAGTGACCGGGGCAGCGGCGGCGGTCAGCGGGCGAGGAGGGGCAGCAGCGGCAGGAAAGCGACAGGCGGTACCTGAGAAGCAGCAGGCAGCAGGCAGGAGGCGGCGGCGGCGTGAAACCAGGTAAGTGGCGTCAGGCGGTAGTCACAGGGTGGGCAGGTGCCAGGCAGCGACAGGCAGGCAGAGCAGTGGAGAGGAGCGACCGGCTGTGGGGGCACAGGGGTCACACTGACCAGCCCGCTACGGTCCCCTTAAATAAGGAGCCGGGAGGGAGGGTCAGCTGGGAGGCGGGAGCGGGTTGGCCAATGGGCAGTGAGGGGAGGCGGGACTGCAGGCGGAGGCGGGAGCAGGAAGGAGGAGAGCGGGGCTGCGGCGGCGGAAACGGCGGGAAACAGAGGTGAAGTGACCGGGGCAGCGGCGGCGGTCAGCGGGCGAGGAGGGGCAGCAGCGGCAGGAAAGCGATAGGCGGTACCTGAGAAGCAGCAGGCAGCAGGCAGGAGGCGGCGGCGGCGTGAAACCAGGTAAGTGGCATCAGGCGGTAGTCACAGGGTGGGCAGGTGCCAGGCAGCGACAGGCAGGCAGAGCAGTGGAGAGGAGCGACCGTCTGTGGGGGCACAGGGGTCACCTTAGGTGATTTAACCCCGATTTTAAATACCTGCAATTCCCATGCACCGAAACTAGGAGGCCAAACATTACCATCATTACTATATGCGGATGACATAGTGTTAATTAGTCAAACAAAAATAGGGCTACAAAACCTCCTAGATGCAACTCGGTTGTATTCTGATGATAACCAACTGACAATAAATCTACATAAGACACAAACTATGTCAATTAATAAAAAAGGGAAATCCAGCTATGGCTGGTTCTGGAACAACAACCGTATTGAAGACACAACAGTGTACAAGTACCTGGGAGTCAAAATTGACAATGGTGGCCAATTTACCATTCAGAAAGCAAGCATTAGAGGAAAAGGCATTGCGATATCTATTTCGTTAAAAAAATTAAACGGTAAGCTCACCAGTCCCTCTCTCTTGCCCCTGGCACAAGTTATAAGAGCTAAACTGCTGCCCACAATTACTTATGGGAGCGAAGTACAGAGAGGTAGGGATTCGGCGACCCTAGATAGAACTGTGGCATCAGCATACAGAACCATATTCAGCTTGCCAAATCAAACCTCTCCGGCCCAACTCAGGCTGGAATTTGGAGGACAGAAGCAGTCTTTGGCAAGACAAGGTGCATATATAATGACTTGGGATAAAGTCCGTAAGGCAAATGAAGGAACCCTAAACAGCTACTTATGGTCAGAATTAGAACGGTATCTGGCATCGCCAGCTGCCAAATACTTGAAAAGCAGCCTAGTGAATCTAGGGTTACAGGAGCTGTGGAATACCCCTACCAATCACACCACGATCAAAAGAATAGTAAAGAGAACAATAAAACATCTTTCATGGATTGAAGATAAAGCGTGTGTTGCAAAGAGGTCACATGGGTGGATCATCCTAAACTCCTACTCCAAACAAGGCCACCAGAGTTACCTTGACCTCGGCTACTCACGTCATATAAAACTGAAGTTCCTCAAATACAGACTAGGCGTGTTACCATGCACACGCCACTTTCCGCAGTGGCTGAGGGTTAATGGGGGTTCCCTCTGTCGCCTATGTGGCAATGCGTCTGAAGACATGGAACATTTGTTGTGCTCCTGCGAGAAGCTGTTGGAGGAAAGGAAACAGTTACTGAAATACCACTTCAACCACCGTGGAATACGCTCACGAAGACAGGCAGTTCTTGCCTGTTTTACACCTAGTGACCCACAGTTGAACTGTAGCCTGGTGAAGTTTTTGAAGGTGGTAGAAACAAAGATGCAGAAAATTGACCTACAGTCATATTCTTAGAGGCTCTTAAATTAAGCAGATCCCTATTTACATTGTATCAATTATGGAAGGTGGAAGAAGAGTAAATACTGGAATTTGTCCCCTTGCCATAAAACACAGAGGACATTTAGAACAATACGTTTACTATTTTAACTCTATCAACATATAAAATCTTATGAACTTTTAAAAGGAATTAAAAATACAGTTACTACGTGAATGTAATTTTATTAAGTGATGAATAATGTATTGTGTACACATTAGTGTTTTTTATTATTTATTTTTTTAAAGGGTGAATTGCAATGGTTTTAATTAACTATGCTAATAAACTATTACTACTTACTTACTTTAGACAGCCATTAACACAGGGAGGAGAGGCTCATTTGCATTCTGAGTATTCATCTGCATTCTGACGGGTCTTCCTGGGCAGGAAGGAATGGGAGAGGCTGACACTTACACTTCAATATGTAGTGCACTGATATTCCCCCTCCAGATAACCAGGCAGACAGGAATGGGTTGAAAGGGATCCTAATGCAGTTCAGAGAGCTGCTGAGTCTCTAAACCCAAAAATCAGGCGCTTCTGGATCTTGAAGTGAACCTCTGTCAATAGGACTGCTGTGCGGCTTAAAATACTTAGCTGGACTGCTTTTCTTGAAGGACTGCTTTTCTGCTTGTTGCTCCATGACTGTGCTGAAGGAGAGCTGGACTCTGCCTTCCTTCCAAGTGATCTCCAAGGGCTTGCTGGCTTGACTCCTGTTTTCAGAAGTGTCAGGGACACAAAAACTCCCTGAAATTCTGCTGGTGCTGCTGGACTCTGCCTTCTGTGAGTCCTACCCTTGCCTGATGTGCCCTCTCTAAGTTCTGGCCTCGGAAGTGGTTCTGAAGTTGTTTTGCTACAAAACTGGCGTATCATCACCTTTGCGCTGATCGGTCCTGACGCATCGCCCTTCAACACGATGCAGAGGCTGTTTGATGACAGCGGTTCTACAGCCTGTGCAGTCCGACACAACACTCTGCACAGCTCAACGACGACGCATTGCCTTCAACTCAGTGAAGCACAACAATGACGCAGCGACCCGACTGCATGGAAAAGATTGATTCATCGTGCCATCAGCATCGACGCTTTGCTCCATTCAAGGTACTTTCTCAGAGGGCCCTGCATGGGTCCTGTAGCCGGCCTGCTCTCCATCACTGTCAGCCTGAACTTTGGATTTGCACCTGTCCCTCGTGAACTCAAGTAACCCTTTAACCACAAGTGACTTCTAAGCATTGTTTTTTGATTTAATCTTTAAAAATTTATATCTTGGCTCCTCAGTGGTGGCTCCTCGAGGGAGTGCTGTGGGGCGGGGCAGGGTGGGGGGGTAGTAAACTCCGGCATACTGCTGAACGGAGTTAAGTAAATAAATAAATAAAACAATTTACATTGCGCGCGCTGCATCGCCGAGTTGGCGTTGCAGGCCGCGCAATGTAAATTGTTTTATTTATTTATTTATTTACAAAACTCCGTACGGCTGAATGCCAAAGTTTACTACCCCCCCCACCCTGCCCCTCCCTCGCCTCACTCCACTGCCCCGCAGCACTTCCTCGAGGAGCCGCCACTGCAGCTCCTACTTATTGGACTTTTTCGCTTTGGTCTTATTTTGCTCAGATAAATATTCTCTATTTTTCTTAACCTGTGTGGAGTCTTTTTGTGGTTATTCATTGTGTTACTGTGAGTGTGTGTGTTGCACAAATACTTTACACATTGCCTCTTTAGATAAGCCTGACTGCTGTGTGCCATGCTACCAGAAGGTAAGCACAGGTTATCTTTTAGTGTGTATGTAGCTCACCCTGACTAGAGTGGTGGTTCCTGCCTGCCATAGGTACATATATCAGCCAACCATGACCCCCACTTCTAACAATGTGCATTTGTGAATTAAATAAAATATTTCATCATTTATGTTTTTGTTTGATAGATGATTGTTTCTATGTTTTTTGTGTATTGGTTTGTGGTTCAAATAATCGAAAATGCTTATGCCATGGCTCCTGGCTACCAGTAATGACTCAGTGGGTGTCCTCGGGTTCCAATGGGGTTTCAGAAGGGGTCTCCGGGTTCCAGAAATAATGAAGTGGATATCCACAGAAGTCAGAAGGTTAAGAACCACTGTTCTAGAGGTATTATTGTTGGGCTTATGTAAGCACACGTCCTCTTTTGGTGAGCGTGCACAAATCTTGCCAGGAGGCAGAACTTATAAGCAATGAAATGCCTTTGAAATGTTTTTCCACAAAGGATTTAGTAGAATGAGCCAAGGGAGTCTGGGATCTCAGAGAAAGAGTGTCAGCAAGGGGCAGTAATTGATTAGAGATTAGAAGTAGGTCCTTTAGAAGTAATATCGCCTTTATCTTTTGTTTGTTTGTCTCATACTGAAGGACTGTGAGTATGTTCCTGTATACACTGGTGAGACAGGGAAAGCAGCAGGAGGTTTTGCAATACAGACGTGTATCTCGCTCAGTCATTAGATGGAAGCAATCTCCCAGGGGGCTAGATTGTTTTATCGTAACTTTACTACACACTGAACTGTTTAGTGTATAATGGTGATTTACTTCAACAAAATAAATCTCATTTCATTACAGCAATCCCTTGATTTTCTTGGCTTTAACGAACTGGCCGCATATGTGAGATGGTGTTCTAACGAGGCAGCGCTCTGTGTGGCACTGCCAGTCAAACTGTCATTGATCAAGAGTCTTTTCTCCGCAGTTCTTGACAGGCACTTGGCGTCTTGTGAATATGGGGGCTTGACAAGGGCATCCTGTTTACTCAGGGTATTTTTGAAAAATAAAATACACTCTGGACTTGCCATTGATAATATTTTCCTCGTTGAATTCTATGAGCCTTGCTAGCTTACAATGCACTTTGAAATTGTTGACATAACTTAGGAAGAGCTGCCAGGGTTATTGATTGCACTGAAAGTCCAAGTAAGTGGGGATGGAATGCTGTGCAGAAGAATTACATCAGGAAAAGAGTACCATTGTGATTCAATTTGGGTAGGCAAGGGGGTGCCAATGGTCGGGTATCTCATATTGCAAAGAGGTTTATATCTTTCTGTAGATCAGAATTTGTAAGAGAGTATGTTGTTTATTATAACTAGAGTGGGCAGATCGAATGAAACATGAGGCCTTAAACATGTTCTGTTTTATCAATCTCGTGGGCAAATCCTTAGAAAGCATTATACCGTTCATTCAACAGAAAAAAGCAAAATAAAAACAGCAATTTGTTTTTCATAAATTGCCCAACCACTCCTAGTCATTTCCAAAGTTAAGGTACAGCTGGTGAGACCACCACTCATCTGGAAGCCCCGTCTGCTCCTGTGGTTAGTATTCTGAGTACAGTTGCCTGGGGATACCTGAGCTAACAAGGGAACCTTTGTTTGCCAGGTGTCATTATTCACTCATTTTTGTTCAGTTATCTGCTTTCACCAAGCCCTGGATATCCCACGTGAAACTATCAGGGAGAACTTTGTCTTTTTTATCCTTTCCTCACAGTTATTGTTACCGCGCGTTCATTCAGTCTCGTCCAGGCTAGATTAAGGCCCTGTGGCTCGCCCACGTAAAACCTGACTTTGTACATAACCCTCAGAATGTTACTGTCAGGCTTTCGTTCACTGGCTGTCAGTCAGAGAACGAATTCAGTTCGAAATAGCCTACATCATGCATAAAGCTTTCCATGGGTCTGTACCATTATTCCTGTCACAAAAAAGGTTGAAAAATACATCCCACGGCAGCATAGGTCTTCCTTTTCTCTAACATTAGCAATTCCTAAATTAAGAACCAATAACTGGCTTAGCTGCAACTTCCTTTATCAGTCTAGTGCCAAGAGACTCTATGTATGAGTGATAAAGCACTCTATGAATAGACATAAATTAACATAGGCTCAATTCTCAAGGCCCTATCACCACGGAAACGTCACTTTTTCCGACGTTCCTGTGGCGATAGGGTCAGTGCCTTATTCTCAAGGCAGCGTTAACCCACTTAACGTAGCTTTAAGCCACGTTAAGTGGCTTAACGTTGCCTTGAGAATAAGGCCCCTTTCACGCTAAATTTAGCGTGAATGAGGCGTGCAGTGCATGTTGCGGTGGGCGTTATACTGCAACACCCATTGTGATCGACACTGCCACCTATTATCAAGGACGGCGATAATAGGTGGCAGCGCCGAACTTAAGACCAGAAAAATCCTGGGGGATATTCTCAAGAATGTGCAATAATCATCACCAAAATAAGTCTACGCAATTTTTCACATCGCGGGAAATAACGCCGTGTTAACGTCGTATTCACAACACAGCGGTAACATGCGATAGTTTCCAGATAACGCGCCAAATGTCCGCGATAAATTTACCGGGACGGCAATAAAAATCTAAAGCGGAACCTGAAAAAAGTGCCAATGGGCCCAACCGCGATAAAAAAATCAGTGATAAGCTGCGCCAGGCCTGCAATTCATACACGTCAGGCGTGAAAAATCACTATAAATGCAGAAAAAAAAAACACAAACAAAACCAAAACAACTGAGAAGCACAATGGTGGTAGCCGGAGCAAGTACAGAGGACAACCAGAACCCCACAAGCCCAACGGAGGACCAGCCTGGAACCTCGGGGCCAGGTAAGGGCAAGGAGAAGAAGAAGAGGAAGACACGGTTGAGTCCGCAGGAAAACAGGATCCTGATAACGGAGGTGATAGAACATAATCAACTACTGTTCATCACCTCCACTGTGTCATTGGCAACAAAAAATTGAATATGGCAGTCTATCGTGGACAAGGTGAATGCAGTCGGAGTGCTGAGGAGGACAATGGAAGAGGTCAAGTGGCACTGGAATGATGTGAAGTGCAAAACCAAGCAGAATCTCAGCAACAACCAGAAGGCAGCAATGCAGACTGGAGGTGGGAGTCCAGCGCCACAGGACGAGCTGGATGAGATGAAGGAAATGGTGTCCACAGTCATCAGTGTGGAGACGGTGGCAGGAGTTGGGGAACCGGACACTGCTCAACATGACCTGACACAACAGCAACAGGGTGAGTAACAACCAGGGACTGGGGCGACGGGGGGAGATGGGCACAATGGCACACACGCACAATAAAGTATAGCACAGTGCACACCCACAATGACTCTGGATCATGTCCCTGATCCCCTTGGCACACTGCAGCACACCTAAAAACAGCAAGTAGGCCCCCGTCGACTATGTGCCCAAAGGGGGCCCTTCCCACACATTACCAATCTCAAAACCAACCCATGCACATGTGCCAAACCCAGCAAAGCAGCGTGTCTGTGAGCCACACTGACAATGCAAGTGACACTGCATGACGAATAGCATAGCTGCAGTCAATATATCATGACATGTTGCATGCCACGACACTGGGGTGGCTGAGTGTGGGCCACATCCGTAAAGGAGTAGGTCACACTCTGACACATCCACGTGCACAAACAACCCCTGACGTCAACAACACATCTGCAGACAAACCATGCCCAGTGCCCCAACTCTCAACAAGAGCCCAATTTACCCAAGTATGCAACGTCTCAGCACTGTATAAACACAGAAGTCAAAGGCACACCGCCTGAAAGGGATAAGGGGCAGCAAAATCAGAGCTGCAGGGGCGACTCTCCCAAAATGCAGCACACACACATAACATTCAGAGCACATCAACATTGACAACAATGTGGTACAAACTGTTCACAACAGCACAGAGGACACAACTGGTGCCGCTTGTGTGTAGAAACTGGCCAATCTCATTTGGCATAGCAGGGAAATGTGAGATGATAATGTACAAGTACAAACACACATCCGTGATGTTCTCGAAATGTCCCCTGTTCCGCATCAAATAGGCAGCTCCTCCCAAACAGTCACAATGTACATTGTCATGCAGTCTGTATGTAAACTTGTACAATGAGTCAACATACATGTGAACACAATGTTAAACTGCATCTCCCCTTCACATTTCAGAGGGAGAATCAACACCTCCTGAAGATTAGACCGAACATCTCTTCACTGATGACGAAGAGGACTTCCCCAACATCGACACCGATGCCCTCCAAGAGCTCATGGACAGCCTCGGCACCTCACCTCCACGAGCAGGGCAGCCCAGTTGCATCGAGGAGACCTCACCCCCTGCACAGACCACACAGCAGGAAGCACTCACCACCACGGCTGTCTCCCAGGACCCCCACGAACAACACATGGCCTTCCAACGCCGTGTGTTAGGGTGCCGGGAGAGGATGGCTGATCAGGTGCGGTTGGGGTTCGACCTCATGGCAGCCAAACTAGATGCCATACGTGGGTGTAGACCGAACATCTCTTCACTGATGACGAAGAGGACTTCCCCAACATCGACACCGATGCCCTCCAAGAGCTCATGGACAGCCTCGGCACCTCACCTCCAGGAGCAGGGCAGCCCAGCTGCATCGAGGAGACCTCACCCCCTGCACAGACCACACAGCAGGAAGCACCCACCTCCACGGCTGTCTCCCAGGACCCCCACGAACAACACATGGCCTTCCAACGCCGTGTGTTGGGGTGCCAGGAGAGGATGGCTGATCGGGTGCGGGTGGGGTTCGACCTCATGGCAGCCAAACTAGATGCCATACGTGGGTGTCTAAGTCCCATCAGGGACCACTTACAGTCCCTAACAAACACCCACAGTCCGCTCTCCAACAATCCATGGATGACATTGCTGTCCTGACTCTGAGACATGAACAACTGTGTAGTCAGAGTGGCTCCAGCGATGTCATCCGGGAATTGGGACACATGTGGAGGATCATGGAGAACATGGAGCGGATGCAGGCGGAAAGAATGGCTGCCACGGCTGCACACCAGCGAGATGTAGCTGGGTTCTTCCATGCCCTGCAGACCCTCATCATGGCATTGCAGCCACAAGGCCTAGCGTGGATGAATGCTGTTGCTGCTACTCCAGCCACATCTCCGCCCCCTGAAGTGTCAGTGACACACAGTGCTGCAGACAATCCACCTCCGGCTACTGATGTGTCACTGCCACAGAGTGATACAGACAAAACAACACCACCCACATGTGAGGCACATGAAACATCAGAGGACGAAAATGCATATGATTCTGCCTTAGTGGTAAGAAAGAAGTGGTAGCATTCATCTCCGCCATATGGCCTGTTTCTGCTTGGTTCTGCCCTCTGCATCATCACCTTCCACTGTCCCCCGATACACTCTGCAACACTCACCTTGGACCTCGACATGGACTGCCATATTCTGTTTGGCTACTAATGTCACAGCAATCAGACTCCGGACTGAACTCTTCCTCTACCGATGAACTTGTCAATCCCTAAAGGACTCTGGCTGGCCCTCCACGGGGCAACAATGTAAAGTGGGGTTTGCATGGCCCTGTACTGCTCCAGCTTCAACACTCCACCGAATGTGAATAAAACATTCTAATGCACACAGATGCGTCATGTCTATGATCAATCAAGTATGAAAGTATAGATGGATGTAGAGGCAGTGATTCCCCCTCATGCCCAGGTTGCTAAGGTTGTGGGACTTGAGTCACAGGGTGCAACTCTCTGCATCATGGTGGTACATATTTGACCCCAAAAGACGCCCTGTTGTCTTTTCTTGGACACAAATGACAGCCTTTATGTCATGAATTTGGACACATGTGATATGCTGCTGAGTGGGATTGCCTACTATCTTTGACACACTGAAATGGCATTTTGAATACGTGACACCCTTAACAGCCTCTCTGTACAGAGGTGACACACCCACCATCTAATTGCCATTTGTGAGATTGTTAGCACTAAATGTTGCACTTACACTTGTCAGAGTGGTGTGCTTATGCCGAGGAGTGACATTCACACAGGGAATGTGTGTTGGAATGAATTTATTTGCACATGCTGTGCCTGTGGTCATTTTGTCTTGTCCCATGATTGCTAAGGACAGTCACAATGTGACGTGCACATGTTAAGAAATTGTTAATGATTGTGTTCCTTCGAGCTATTCCTGCTGCAGCTGCACTGGGGTGTTGTCCACCTGCCTCATCTTCATCATCATCGTCCGATGCATCTGACACTTGGATCCATGGGGCATTGGTGCGTACACATATGATGTGCAACACACAACATGCAATGATCATCTTGCACGCTATTTCCGGGCTGTACAGGAGTCTTCCACCTGTGATGTCCAGGCACCTGAAACGTGACTTTAACACGTTAAATGAGCGCTCCACAATGCCCCTGGTGCGTTTGTGGGCCGAATTGCACTACCTATGTAGTGAAGGTAGCTACATACATTGCTATGTTAGCATAAGCGCGTTAGCTTTTAGAAAGCCATCTTGTCACTTTTGCTGCTTTTGCACGCGACACTGCAGATACATATTATTTGAGAAACTGCTTGCTTGCCTTTGCTTCACATGAGAACTGTCTGTTGTTCACCTCCCTAGACGTGCATTGCGACCTTGGTCTGAACATTGTGTGCAAAACACTTTGAGCAGCCAGACAATGTATGTTTTTGAAACCAGGTTGATCAGCCCACTCTCTAGTCATAATATGCACACTGCTGCAAATACCTGAATATCGAGAGCCTTTAATATTACAGTTTGCATGCGTTTGAAACACACACTGGAGAAGAACATTTCCAGTCACAGAGCAAAGCTGATCCTGTGATGTGATCCTCATAAAGCTGATCTTTACGGTATGGGATTCCCCATTCAAGCCTAGAGACCTTCTACTAGTCTAATAATATTAGTTTACTAGCGAAAGGAAGGTGGCTGTATGCCACTGTCATTTATACTATGATTTCTCCTTTCATTTTCTATGGTATTGTAACAATGCTGATGGTTTTAATTATAATCATTTGTCTGCTTATGTTAGCCAAAGTGTAGTGATCTGATGTTATTCTGGAATGTATATATGTCATCAATGACATAGGAGGAATCTGGATTCTTGGGAGAACAGATGCTGGGCTGTGTAAGCTGGGGATGTTGTTTGAATTCAATCTGGAAATATTAAATTGGACTTGGATTCAAGATACGAGAGTATTGGAATCTTTACATTGGCGACGAGTTGGAGAACAAGAAATACCAAGACAAGAAAAGAACCAAGAACTCAAGGTATACCAAGGACTACTGTGCAGGGAACAGTATCAACATCCTCACCCTGGAAACATATGAAAAAACGAACTCAAGCAAGTGAAGGCAAGTGAAACAACTGTGACTATTGGTGATTCATTTGGCAATTTTATATTTAAACATTTGGTTAATTATCACCTGAGTCGAGTGATTGTTTTCGTACAATTTGAAATGGATCAGCGCGTGTGAGCAATAGCGATTGTCGGCGCATGGGAGCGTGTGGAAGTGAGCTGCTGCCACCACGTGAAAGAGCGCGTGTAAACAAAAGAGATTATCAGCGCGAGAAACTCTACATAACAAGCGCGTGTAGACGAATTCCTGTCAGCGTCTGTAAACAAAAGAGATTGTCAGCGCGAGAAACTCCACGTAACAAGCGCATGTAGACAAATTCCTGTCAGCGGGTGAAGCAGCGCATGTAAATAAACTGCTGGAAGCGCGTGTGACCAAAAGCGTCTACCTAAACTCTGCCAGCTGACTTAAATAAAAGCGCCTACCCACGCAACGAAATTGTTTCTGGCAACACATGTAAATAAGCTGCTAGAAGCGCGTGTGAGCAAAAAAGAAGAAAAAAAAAAAACATCTACCTAAACTCCTGCTAGCTCGCTTAAATAAAAGCGTCTATCCACGCAACGTAATTACTTTTCATCAACGCTGCAAAAGCAAACAGAGCGTGTGCTCACTAGCATACTGAAAACAAACACAGTTAATAAAGACTGTGTTAACCATCTAAAAGAGACATTAACAACTGAAAGAATTAGAGAAAAGAACCTTTCTAATCTTACTTTGTACAAACAAGCATTACAAGAAAGGAGAAGAACATAAGCTCACGGAGAAAAGGAAAATAAAGAAGAAAGAAATACAAGTTATTTATATTATTGCGTTTTGTAACTGTATCATCATGGCTGACCAAACAATGTCGTCTCCTCCACCTTTTTTATCATCTCCTGGTGAACCGCCTGTGCCTTGGAAACAGTGGAAAAAACTTTTTGTAACTTATCTTTTAGCAATTGGTGGTGATCGTTATAGACCCCTTAGACGTCAAGCAATACTCCTGCATCATCTAGGAATAGAAGGAAGGCGCATATATGAGGACTTACCTGAAGTGTCATTGGGCATGGGTGATGGACAACCGAACAATTTGTATGACATGTCTATGCAAATGCTTGAGATTCAATTCACTCCTAAAACGAACTTAGAATTAGAGCGACATAAATTCTTTTCCAGGGTGCAAAAACAAGATGAAGACATAGCGTCTTATGTAGCTACTCTCAGGGGTCTATCCTTGTCATGTCGGTTTGAGCAGTTGACTGATTCCCTAATTAGAGATCAGATAGTCAGATGCACTAATAACAAAATAATTAAAGAAAGATTGTTAATGAAAGATCCTAATTTAGAGAAAACTATTAAAATTGCTAAAGGGATGGAACATACAGCAGTATGGCTTAAAGACATTTATTGTTCAAGTACAGAAATTAAAGAAAAGTTGGTTGCAGAGGTAGGGACAATACAAAATAAAGAGAAAAGCACTCAAAAAATAGGATCAGAAGCAGGGTAAAAAATGACGGGCACGCTAAGCAACCTAGTCAAGAATGGAGAGAAAAAAAGTGTTATCGTTGTGGTGCTCCTATTGCGTCCAGTAGCAGATGTGCTGTAAGAAATTCCATTTGCAAAAAATGTGGTAAGAAGGGACATCTTGCAAAAATGTGTAAAACTAAATTTTGCAAGTTCTAAACAGATTCAGGAGGTTAGATCACATATGGTAGATTCGTATGATGAAGGAGAAGAACTGATCTCCACTGTAGAGATTATTTCTATGGTAGATGCCCAAGTACAAAAAGAGAAGTGCGTAATGGGGCTGAAACCTGATGGGGTGAAAATAGAGAGTACTGACAATTTAGAGAAACCTCACTGTCAAGTGCTTCTTGAAGGTGTTTCCATACGAGTATTAGTGGATTCTGGGAGTCTATTTACCTTAATATCAAAGAGAGTATTTGAATCATTCTGGGATGTTAACTCATTATCAAAACCTGATATAAAAGCTGTAGGGTATGCTAGGAAAAGAATCGAAATTTTGGGTATGAGATGGTTAACTATCGATTTCAAAGGAGAAAAGGTATACGGCAGAGTATACATTAGTGATTATGGCTCTAACTTGCTAGGTTGGCGTCATCAGCGTGACTTAGGAATAGTCATCAATCCTAATTCTCCTGAGCCTGTAATGTTATCACTACGCGAGGACGTGAGGGAGATTGATGTTACACAAAATGAAAACCTTATTGACAAGTATCCAGATGTATTTTCCGAAAAATTGGGTTTGTTGAAGGGGTTTTCGTATAAAATAATACTAAAGAGTGGAGCGAAACCTGTGGTGCATAGAGTAAGGAATGTACCCAATGCCCTGAAAGATCTCTTGAGAGTGGAACTCGATAAATTGTTGGAACAGGGAATTATTGAACCCAAAGAGGCATCTGAATGGTTGGCACCAATAGTCGTAGCACCCAAACCTGAAGGAAAAATGTGTTTATGCATTGATCTTCGCGATCTAAACAAAGCAATTTGGGTGGATAGGTATCCACTCCCTAATATATCAGAAATGCTAACGGTGAATGGTGGTGGTATGGTTTTCAGTGTCCTGGACATGTCGTCCGCTTATCATCAGGTGGATTTGCATGAGGAGTCGAGACATTTGACTTCTTTTGTAACGCCTTTGGGGGCTTTTCATTACAAAAGAATGCCTTTTGGCCTAGCCTCAGCGTCTGCAGTGTTCCAGAGAATAATGGATAATATATTTGGAAACCTTAATCACGTATTATGCTTCCAAGATGATATATTAATCATAGGTAAAAACGATTCTGAACACGATGTATTGTTTAAGGAAGTGATGTTGAGGTTACACAAACATGGAATGACAATAAAAAAAGATAAATGCTAGATAAAAAAAAATGAAGTACATTATCTTGGGCATACTATAAATGCTAAAGGGATAACTCCAAAGAAAAGCATGGTCAGTGCAATTGAAAAGGCAGGTAGACCATGTACCAAGGACGAATTAAAATCGTTTTTAGGTTTAGCAGAATACTGTGCTAAATTTGTAAAGAGATTCACTGAAATTGTAGAACCGTTAAGGAAATTGTTAAAAAAAGGAGTTGAGTTTGTCTGGTCTGATGAATGTGAACAAGCGTTCTTATGCGTAAAAGCAAGCATTAGTCATGCTCCAACTCGTGGACATTTTGATGTTACTGCAAAGACGTATGTAACAACAGATGCTAGCAAGGTTGGAATTGGGGCAGTGTTGTCACAGGTTAAAGATGGAGTTGAGAACATAATTGGATATACTTCTAGGAGACTGCAAGGAGCTGAGTGCAATTATTCTGTGATTGAAAGAGACGCTTTGGCTTGTTGGGGCATCAACAGATTCAGGTTCTATGTGTGGGGTATTCCTTTCAGATTAAGGAAAGATCACAAGCCATTGACATTTATCTTTAAAGGGGGAAGAGGACTGGAAGGGAATGTAACACCACGTATATCAAGATGGTTACTGTCAGTGATGGAATACAATTTTGAAATAGAGTTTGTGAAAGGATTGGAAAACGTGGTGGCGGATTTCTTATCAAGAGCTCCTGAAGACGGTGAAGGTAATGAAATTGGAGAAGTATCTAGTGGTAGATGTTTTGTCGATGGTGAGATGGCTATAATGCCTGAGGAGTGGATGGCAGCCAGGAGTACAGATCATGGGATGGATGTCATTGAGTGGAACGCAGATGATGAAATGAATTCTGAATTAAAGGAGTATTGCAAAGTCAAGGAAGAGTTAAGCATAATTGATGGAAAATTGATGAGAAGGAATCAATTGATACCTCCAGTGGGCATCAGAAGTAGGATTCTCAACATTGTCCATGAGGGTCATTTGGGACGTGGTGTTGTCAAGAGGAAAGTTAGACAATCATATTGGTGGCCAGGTATGGACCGAGATGTGGAGGAAAAAGTAAAAAATTGCTCGGTTTGTGCTAATAGCGATAAAACTAAACAAGTTAAAGAACCTCCATTAGAGATTGTGAGTTTCCCAGAGAAACCTTGGGAAAAATTAGCCATAGATATTTTGGGGCCCATAGCGAAATTGGGTTCAAGGAGTAGATTTATTATAATTCTGGTGGATTATCATACCAAGTGGTTTGTTTGCAAAGATGTAGGAGAAGTGAAGAGTTCACATATTATAGAGTTCTTAGAAGAAGTTTTTGTAGAGGAAGGTGTGCCAATGAAAATTATATCGGACAATGGGGCACAATTTGTGTCTAGAGAAATGAGGGAGTATTTATCTGGTATGGGGGTGCAACATGATAGGGTGGCTCTTTTCAGACCCCAAGCCAATGGAGTTGTAGAGAGAGTAAATCGTTTGCTGATGAGTAACATTCAGTTGTCCCTTGCTAATCATCTTCCATGGAAGAGGGAATTGAGAAGAATGATGTGAACACATAGGACTAGTCCTCATTCAACAACGGGGGTTTCTCCGTTCGTTTCTTTAAAAGGAAGAAATCCTGGAGTGAAAGAGTGTCCAATGTGGTTAAACAGGGTGGCAACTGGTGTGAAAATAGACAGGAGAGAGATTCTAAAGAATGCGTTGAGATCACAGGTGAAGAACATGGAGTACTATAACAGAAGGAACAGTGTGAGACGTTGTTCTGTGAAACCTGGAGATTGGGTGGTTGTGTGGAAATATGGAATTTTATAGTCAGTTGTGTCCCCTATCTTGGACCCCAACGGTTTCATGTATAGATCATAAGTACATGTATGTTTCCTCCAGTTCCAGTTATGAAGACGCAAACACATGTGCGTCCACCGTCAACATGTCCTCTTTCAGATCCGCCATGAATGGGCCGGATATTCTATTCCTAAGTATGAAAGGCCACCGGCTTTATATGGTTCACTTATCCCATTTTACAGTTCAGACGAGTAGGCCCTGATTCTGCCATCAAGTCTTTTCTGCCTTCTGCCTCTGAAAGCTCCAGTCTGAGCTCGCATCTGTATCCATGAACTTTGTCCTACTCCCTGCGCGGCTAACGGTGCCTGACTCCAGCCTGTTGCTTGCCAAAAACTGTATTTCACCTTCAAGATTATCTGCTCTGCTCCGCTCCCTATCCAATGCATTCCTGTCTAGTAGTTTAAGTAAACATTCTTTCAGCTACCGAGCAAAAGGCCCGGCTTCTCTGTCTTTATGCAAGTAATTCATAGCCCTGTTACTATGGAAGATTTCTGCCCTCGCATCTAGTGTAGACACTTAGACGCTTGTACACGCACTAACGGTCAGTATAGTCAGTATAGAATAAGATTCTATCCTAAGAGTCCTTTCTTTCTGGATAACACCGTTCTTTAAACATAGGATAATAGATATGATTTGGGATTAGGTTGACATAACCCCAGACTTCTGTCTCCACATGTAGAGCTAAATGTCAAGTCCCCTTCATCCCCTAGTTGCACGTCAATCACACGTCATGCTGCTGCGCGCGCATCTCTGCCAAGTATTTCTGCTGACATTGCGAAATTCTTTCATGGAACCACCCTATTGTGACATCATACCTGATGACGTTCTTTAAGTTTTACGCCCAGTTACACCTACTTTAGTTACGCATGTATGTTCTTATCTTCATTATCAACTGTTACGCCTCCGGCATCTGTTTCACTGTAATGCCTACTGTATATAAATGATTACTTGTCAATAAAGGGGGTTCTTCACTTCCTGAACCTTCGTGGTGATGGAATATGGAGTCCTCAATTCGAATTGATTTTGGAATAAAGCCCGTTCCGAACCTCTAATACCACGGATTCTGCCTCTTATTTTACTGAGCTATTATTATAGATTTTCCGCATCAAATTAAGTACCGGTAATTAAATTATTTACCACATATATGGCGCCCGAACAGGGACACTTTCTCATCTCACGCGCCGGAGGTGCGTTGCAGGCCCGGTCTCCTGTCACAGCTGGACGGACAACAACGCGTACCCACAGGATTTCCTGTATCTCCCTCCTGCCGAGCGGGGGTAACTGAGGCTGCGATCAACACCCAGACGAGGCGGTGAGAAGTGCGAAGTATCCCGACCAGAGCCTAGCTGAGAGAGCAAGATCCGAGGTATACAGAGGCCCACCAGTTCCGAAGTTCCGAAGTTCCGAAGTATCGAGTCGAGTCCCGTCCGGTCCGAGTCCAGTTCAGTTCAGTTCCGAGGCCTTCCGTTCCGAGCTACCCGGTGAGTACCATTGTCGGGGAGGCGTTCTGACGTGCACATAGGTTGTGCCGGTCAAGACGGGTTTGGGTACACAAATCCGGTCTGCACTGTTTCAGCAGTGTATCTGTACTGTTTAGCAGTATATCAAGTATGTCTAGTATATGAAGTCAGAATTATCTAGTTAGTATCGAGTATTATGCTTAGTGAACGGCCATCATGGTTGTTCATTAAATGTTAAATGTTAAATGTTTTTTTAAATACGTTCTGCATATTGTGGTGTGAATGACTGTTCATTATTGTGTTTCGTTGTATTAAACGTGTTCAAAATTAGGTATCAGATCAGATCAGTTCTCAAACTGCCGCTCTTTTCGAAATTAAGACAGATCAAAACTAGAAAAGGGGTACTCGAAGAAGCTGTTCCCATTCCTCCTAGGGACACTCCAGGGTACTTTATGTATCATAAACATGGCCTGGACGCCATATTATTTCTTGATTTATGGGTAGACTACACCAAGGAATTACCAGAAAGTCAGAGGTGGCCCGCAGCTGGGACCTGGGATGCAGATTGTATCGTGAAAGTAGAGGAAGAATTATGGAAAAAGAAAGCTAGACAATCACAGAAAGATGCCATTGAATTATGGCGTAAAGAATCGTATAGACGTACAGAAAAAGCACGTAGACAGGAAGAGAAGAGTAAGGAGAATTTAAATAAAGTTCGAGAAAATATATTAATTGAAGAAGGTACTCGAGTAAAATCAGAACAAGTAGACAGACAACGAAATGCCCTTATGAATGGTATGTATCCTCTTTTGGCCGAAGGGTTATCTAAGGCTACTCCGGAGATACCAAAAGACTTGCCACCCCCATTGTTTCCGATAAAAGTACATCCCAAAGGGCATCCCAGAACCGCAGAAGATGTTTTTCTTTCCTCTTATTTAGACGACGCAGCTCCCGAGTATGCTAATGCTGCGCCACATAGACCGCCTGCAGAGGGGGTTCAACGCCAAGACCCTCTTCCGTCTGTACCTCCGCAACAGCAAACTCCGACACAAGTTCAGGCAAGCACATCTGCTTCGACATCTGTATCCACACCTATAGTTGCTATATCACGTTCGACGAATCCTTTCACATCCAGCACCCCAGGTGGGGCTACCGGAGGTACATCAAACATTTTTTCCACACCACCCAGAGTAAATAAACTTTCCTTTCAAGAATTAGCCCACCAACGTACGCCCAAACTAGTAACTCCCAACACGCTCAAGGAACTTCTAATAGATTGTACATATGACCCTGTGCCCGGAAAAGGGGACGAAATGATGCTAGCATCATTACGTATCCGACGAGCTGCTATATATTTAGGGAAGCTACCAGGAATGACTACACACTTAGAAAATATATATCACTTTGTCCAGTCAGGGCGAGATTCTGAAAGTATTAATAGAGCTTTGGAGTACCAGAAAGTGGAAATACAGGGGGAACTGTTACGTTTCCTCATAAATTGTGTGATCAGAAATCAAGACCAACCAGGGGTAAATCCGAAAGAAATGCAAATTCTTACCACATGGAGTCAGAATATATCAGAGGGGAGGCATGATAAACGATCATGTATAGTAGCTATGTGCCGAAAGATCCGCAAAGAAATAGAACGAATACACGAGGAAAGATTAGCAGTAGACGAACCTGAACAAGCAGAAGACGAGGAAGAATTATAACTGCCCACAGGACAGTTAGAAACTATGGCCTATGTAGGTAGAGGGAAATATTGTAATAATACTAGATGCATTACTGATCCGATACGTCCGACACGTTCAGATAATAACAGAAACTTCCAAAACCCAATAATAAATATGAGGTCCCCCGAACATTCGTTCCAAGCCGCTGACAAATTGCTCCGAGAACGAAGGGGTTATCATATACTTGATTCTATGGACGAACAAGAATTAGCCAGGTCAGCCGTTCATTGGGTTGACAGTCCCGGAAAATATAGTGATGATACACTAGCACACACGTTTTTGAACCTCACCCCAGATGAACAGCGTTTAGCTGGTATCTATATGGTTCAACACCTCCTTATATTATATAAAAGCCAACACTCCGATCCTGGTCCATTACCTAATATATTGACTGAATTACTCACGAATAAATGGAGAGGTTCAGGTACTGAGTTAATTAGAGAAATACTAGAATCCAGAAAGCAGTACATTCTTTTTGTATGCCCCGAACATGTTTCACTGCCCATCAAGGAAAGAACGACGTACTATATGGATAGACAGAATCCCTTACGCGAAGTGCACCCGATAAAAGGTGAGGACAATCAGTTTAAACGTGTGTTTGTATACACACCCATATCTAAAATAGAACTATTAGAAATGAAGAAGGTGGTACCCAGTCATGACAAAGACCCAGCGGGTTTCCACCGAGAAATTAAAGACATGTTGCTCATGGGAGAGTATACCTACCCCGACATTATGACAATATTGAAGGTATTAATGCCTGCGGGCATTTATGAAAAACTCAAGGAAAAGGATTGGGAGGTGGGAGACCAAAAGATAGATTGGACAGCATTAGAAAACGAAGAAAAAGCTCGAGGTCCAGGTGCAGGGCTTGGGGAGAAGACCAAAATGCTACCAGGTTTACTAGTACAGGTACTGCCACGTTTATTAACTACGAAAAAGGAAGACTGGGGTGCAATCTCAGCCTGTAAGCAAAAGCAAGATGAAGACACTAGTGATTTCTATGCCCGATTCGAAAAATGTTTTGGTATAAATAGTGGAATAAAAGCAAGTAGCGAATCTTACCCACATCTGTTTGTGACAAAATTAGTTGAAAATTCTTTGCCCCAAGTTAAGAATAGAGTATTGAAATTCGAGAGTACCTGGCAAGGCAACACTCCGTCACAAATGTTACAAATGCTACAGTACCATCACAATAGAATTAGAGAGGAACAAGAACATGAACAAAGACGCATGAAAGACACGAAAATGAAAATGCTAGTTTCCCAGACAGTTCCAGCTGACGGTCATAAAAAGGGTATGACACAGTCCAGTGTTTCAACAGGTCCGGTAAAAGGGACATGCAACTATTGTAAACAGTCAGGTCATTATGTACACGATTGTCCAGTTTTAAAACATAATATCGCCATAGGTAATACAAAAGAAAGACCACGGCCACCTAGACAGGATCAGAACCCACAAGGAGCCCCGCAGCATGCACAGTCCATGCCAGCTCCGCAACAGTCTATGCCAGCTCCACCACCGCAGCCTATTGCTGCTACACCAACAACGACACGACAGATGTACCAGACCGCACAGTATGACTATCCTGATTATCAACGATATTCATGAAACAGCCTAGAGAGGGAAGTTGGCTTACCCCTTATTGAGGTCCCTGTAGATCAAGAAGGACCTTATGTACACAGTGAACTATTAGGCCAAGATAGAAAATTTTTACTTGATACAGGGGCAAGCCGAACAACAATAAAACGTAGTGAAGTTCCAGGGGCACCACTCTCAGGCTCACAGAATATTTCCCTTGGGTTTTCAGGAAAACCTATCGTTAACGAAGTATCACAGCCTCTTCCCCTTACGATTGGTCCTTTGACACGAACTACAGATTTATTGCTTACTAAATCATGCCCAGAAAACTTGTTAGGTATAAAAACTTTGAAAGCTCTAGGAGCTATAATATGTTGTTCTCCGGAAGGAGTAAGATTGTTTTTACGTGATTTCAAAGGGCACTATGTGTCCCGAGACATGGATTCCCGACTGCAGACTTTACCCACACATTTATGGGCACAAGGCCCTACAGATGTTGGTTGCATGAACATTACACCATATCGAGTCACACTAAAGGCAGGAGTGGTACTACCACGAATGCGACAATACAAGTTACCCCAAGATGCTGTAGTGGCTTTACTGCAAATAATTGACGAGCTTATTGGCCAAGGAGTGGTTGTGGAGACCGACTCCAATGTATGTAATTCACCGATAATTCCGATTCTTAAACGAACTGATCCAAAGGCTCCGCCAGTATATCGATTGGTTATTGATCTGCGCGAATTAAATAAATGTATTGTACCACAATACCCCGTAGTTCCAGACATTTCTTCATTACTGACAGCTATTGATTCCGAAGCAACATTCTTTACTGTAATTGACCTCAAGAATGCTTTTTTCAGCGTCCCAATAGATCCGGAAAGCCAATACTTGTTCGGATTTAGTTTAAATGGACGAAGCTTTAAATTCACACGCGCACCTCAAGGATTCACAGAAAGCCCCAGCATCTATAGCCAAGCACTGAAACGAGAACTTGACAGTATACACATGCCAGTCAACACTGCCCTGCTTCAATATGTCGATGATCTGCTGATCACCGCTAGAAGCGAACCTGAATGTGAAAAAGCCTCACTGACGGTTTTACATTTTTTGGCCGAAAAGGGGCACAAGGTGTCCCCTTCTAAGCTGCAATTCTGTGTCCAGCGAGTTGTTTACCTTGGTCACTCGCTGTCCAAGGAGGGAAGGCAGCTTACACCAGATCGCATCCAGTTAATTGCTAACATGCCAATACCCAAGACACAAAAGGAGGTGCGGGCTTTTATAGGCCTCACTTCATATTGTAGGCAGTGGATCCCTCAGTATGCATTTCTAGCAAAACCACTCATTCAGTTGACAACACAGGAGGCCGCCACACCGACTGTCCTCCCTTGGACACAGGAACATACACAAGCTTTTGAAAGCCTAAAGAAAGCTTTATGTCAAGCACCCGTTTTAGCAACACCATGTTACTATAAACAGTTTACACTCTTTGTTACAGAACGCGAAGGTACTGCTTTGTCAGTACTCACTCAGGAACAAGCAGGATCACACAAACCGTGTGCTTATTTTTCTAGTACATTAGATCCCGTAGCTCAGGCTCTTCCTGCGTGCCTGAAATCAGTGGCAGCGACAGCTTTAGCAATACGACAAAGCGATGCCATAGTGTTAGGACACCAATTGACAGTACAAGTACCACATGCAGTAGAGGTCCTCTTGAACCGCACACAGACACAACACTTGACTATAGCACGACTCACTGGTTACGAATTAACATTGTTTCAGCCACATATAGAAATCAGACGTTGTAGTACATTGAATCCTGCCACACTGTTACCAGTAAACGGAACAGACCCACTTGCACATGATTGTATTGAAGTTATCACTATCACGACGAAACCCAGACAAGACTTGACAGACGTCCCATTGTCAGATCCAGACCTGACGTTGTATGTAGATGGGTCATGTATGAGAACAAGTACAGGAGAGTTAGTGGCCGCGTATGCAGTCACAACAGACACTGAAGTCATTGAAACAAATGGTATTAATACCTTGTCCGCTCAAGCAGCAGAGCTCATCGCTCTGACACAAGCCTGTATTCAAGCTACGAATAAAAAAGTCAACATATATACTGATTCACGTTATGCATTCGGAGTTGTACATGACTTCGGCGTGCTGTGGCGAGAGAGAGGTTATTTAACTTCCCACGGTACCCACATCCAGCACGGACCCCTTATTCATGCCTTACTAGATGCAATACATCTACCTACTGCAATATCAATTATGAAATGTAAAGCTCATACGAAAGTTACTGATATCATTTCCCAAGGCAATGATTTAGCTGACAGAACAGCTAAACAGACTGTTCAAACCCACACGTCTGACATGACAAAGACAATAGTTCCGACACCAACACATTGCATGACGGTTAAGGATCCCGCTCTTGACGTAATAGACATACAGACACATGCTACACCAGATGAAATAAAGAAATGGACTGAATTAGGAGGGACCCAAACGGATCAAGGATGGATGACGAAGGAAAAATCTGTGTGGTTCCTTCCTGATTCAATGGTCCAAGTTATCATTAACACTGTACATAGTCCAGCGCACCTAGGAGAAAAAGCTATGCTAGACAGCATTCAACACATTTGGTTCAACAAACATTTACGAGCAGCAGCTAAACAAAAAGTCCGTACCTGTATGATCTGTTGTCAGTTTAACCCAGGTAAAAGCATTCCCGTAGAACAGGGTGGATTTCAGCCTCCTGATCACCCTTTTGAAGTCCTCCAGATGGATTATATCCAGATGGAACGATGTCGAGGATTCAAATACGTTCTTGTAGTTGTTTGTGCTCTTTCCCGTTGGACAGAGGCATACCCGGTTTCAGATTACACTGCCCCGACTACTGCCAAACAGTTAGTTCGAGAATTCTTCCCACGGTACGGTTTACCACGTGCTGTCTACTCAGATAACGGCCAGCCGTTCTCATCCGAACTAATGAAATACGTTTCACTTTTGTTAGGTTATCAATGGAGATTTCACTGTGTCCGACACCCCGAGGCAGCAGGTCTCGTGGAACGACATAATCAAACTCTGAAAATTAGATTGTCCAAAATATGTAGAGAGAAAGGTGTCGACTGGGTAGTAGCCCTACCAGTTGCACTCTTTTACATGAGAATGGTAGCGCACTCTCGAACAGGGCTATCCCCTTATGAGGTGATCTTCGGTAGACCACCAAATATGTGGGGGACGCCTATACCACGAAAAATAACTGATATTGACTGTAATATGCTGACAGATTACCTGGCTTCCTTGATGTCTGCACTACAATCTTGTTCACAGGTAGCTGCAGCCTTTCCCGACAACACCGAGGTGAAACCCCATGACGTAGTTCCAGGGGATCTGGTGTTAGTGAGGAATTTTGACCGGAAGTCTCAGCTGGATCCTAGGTGGAGATCGCCTCAAATCGTACTGTTAACCACGAGGACAGCCGTGAAGATCGAAGGTCGAAAAGGCTGGATACATTCAAGTCATATCAAGAAATTTCATGGACTACCATCCGATATAGAGACTAAACCCTGTATTTCCTCAAAGACAGACTCAAAGCTTCCTTTGGTTGAACAAAATAACTCAGAACAATATAGACTAAAACTACGGTCCAACAAGTCAGACAATTTGATTGTTTAAGTCCTCTCCAAGGTGAATCGGTTGAATTTGTCTCTGACATGTATCCTCTGGACCGGAATAGAGAAAGAGATAATCAAACCCAGTTGAAAAAACATGCGTACTGTAAATCACTGCGTAGTCATTGTACAGTGACGTTATTAATTTTGTTTTTCTTGTGTCTTTTAATGATAGCTGCAAGTATATTGTTGCACATATATTATCCTATTTCTAAACATGTTCATAATGTTACTGCTGAACATTCTTTTAGTGAATTTCCCCCGCATGAGTTGTCATATAGATTTGCGCTGCGCAATAACACTTTTATTAGCATGTTACATCATTCCCATCAGGCTAGCAATGCTACAAATTGTTGGATATGTGGCCGACTCCCTCCCTACCAGAACTATAATGGAATCTTGCCTCTCTTTCCATATCCGTTCACACACAATGGCTCCTGTGGAGCATGGTTTAGTTTAATTAATTCCCTAGATTCGGATTCCGCAGTTTATCAAGACAACTGGGTTTGGGGAAACCTGAACTTAGTCTTGCTTAAAATCTGCTACCCTGACAAGAAGGGACTTCCCAAAAGAACAGGAACTGATCTAGAAAATGAAGTATATGGATTAGGTAATTTCACGCTTAATCTCATGATCCTGAATGTCGAATCCGAAGCTGCACCAATTCTGCCCGCTATGTCAGTATTTCTAGTTAAAGGTGAATTATGTATAAGAAAGAATGGCTCTATACACATGGGCCACAGTAAATGCACCACTGTAATAGAGTTCAGTGATCAAGGCAAGTCTACATTTAGAGCTTCTCGCCATTCCTACTTTGTATGTGGTCAGACTGCATATATACGTTTGCCTCTGGATTGGGATGGTACCTGCTACATTGGATTCCTTTTACCACCTGTTTTCCTAGCTCCTCCTGATTATCATAGAAATACTCATTTAGTACACAATAGAGAACGGAGAGATCTCCCAATAGTCGATTACACTGAGACAGCATGGGAAAAATACACAGATTTCAATAAAGGTCTCTTTCCCTATATAGGTACAGTTACCAATAGTAAGCTGATACGTAGATTAACCAGAACCCTTGAAGCAGTAGTGAACGAAACTATTTCCGCCTTAGGCAATCTAACAGAAGAGCAGTCTGCTATGCGGATTGTTGTGCTTCAAAATCGTCTTGTCCTTGACGTCATCCTGGCCGATAGGGGCGGAGCTTGTAGGGTCATCGGATCAAGCTGTTGCATTTTCATACCAGAAAATTCGCCATCTGTATATAAAGCCATAACTCGCCTTCATAAGATTGTAAGCCAGATACACCAGAATCCAGGCACCTGGACTTGGTCCAGTTGGTTTTGGAGTGTATTATCTACCTTTGGATGGAGGGTCCTATCCTTCCTAGGTATTGGCTTTCTCATACTATTCAGTTGCTGTTTATGCCTACAATGTGGACCAGCGATCTGTGGTCTGTGTGCCACATCGTGTATTCCACCACCAAGATTCCGGAAGAAGAAAGAAGAACAAATGATGCTATATGAACAGATCAACGGATTGATGAAGATTGATATCTCTTAACGGGCAAGTAGGGGACAAGGAGGGAATGTGGAAATATGGATTTTTATAGTCAGTTGTGTCCCCTATCTTGGACCCCAACGGTTTCATGTATAGATCATAAGTACATGTATGTTTCCTCCAGTTCCAGTTATGAAGACGCAAACACATGTGCGTCCACCGTCAACATGTCCTCTTTCAGATCCGCCATGAATGGGCCGGATATTCTATTCCTAAGTATGAAAGGCCACCGGCTTTATATGGTTCACTTATCCCATTTTACAGTTCAGACGAGTAGGCCCTGATTCTGCCATCAAGTCTTTTCTGCCTTCTGCCTCTGAAAGCTCCAGTCTGAGCTCGCATCTGTATCCATGAACTTTGTCCTACTCCCTGCGCGGCTAACGGTGCCTGACTCCAGCCTGTTGCTTGCCAAAAACTGTATTTCACCTTCAAGATTATCTGCTCTGCTCCGCTCCCTATCCAATGCATTCCTGTCTAGTAGTTTAAGTAAACATTCTTTCAGCTACCGAGCAAAAGGCCCGGCTTCTCTGTCTTTATGCAAGTAATTCATAGCCCTGTTACTATGGAAGATTTCTGCCCTCGCATCTAGTGTAGACACTTAGACGCTTGTACACGCACTAACGGTCAGTATAGTCAGTATAGAATAAGATTCTATCCTAAGAGTCCTTTCTTTCTGGATAACACCGTTCTTTAAACATAGGATAATAGATATGATTTGGGATTAGGTTGACATAACCCCAGACTTCTGTCTCCACATGTAGAGCTAAATGTCAAGTCCCCTTCATCCCCTAGTTGCACGTCAATCACACGTCATGCTGCTGCGCGCGCATCTCTGCCAAGTATTTCTGCTGACATTGCGAAATTCTTTCATGGAACCACCCTATTGTGACATCATACCTGATGACGTTCTTTAAGTTACGCCCAGTTACACCTACTTTAGTTACGCATGTATGTTCTTATCTTCATTATCAACTGTTACGCCTCCGGCATCTGTTTCACTGTAATGCCTACTGTATATAAATGATTACTTGTCAATAAAGGGGGTTCTTCACTTCCTGAACCTTCGTGGTGATGGAATATGGAGTCCTCAATTCGAATTGATTTTGGAATAAAGCCCGTTCCGAACCTCTAATACCACGGATTCTGCCTCTTATTTTACTGAGCTATTATTATAGATTTTCCGCATCAAATTAAGTACCGGTAATTAAATTATTTACCACAGTTGTCAAGTTGAGAGGATTTGTTTGCAAAGGTCAGAGCAAATATTCAAATATTTGTAAAGTAAAGGAAGTCAAGAGTAATGTGGTAATTTTGGAAAATGGTACCACAAGAAGTATGTGTGATGTGTGTAAACTTCAATCTTAATAGAATTTTTATTGTTATGTAAAATGTTGTTGTTATGTTAACAGAATGTTGTTGTTATGTTAATTTTTGATATGTTAAGGGGGAAAGATATGTAGTGATCTGATGTTATTCTGGAATGTATATATGTCATCAATGACATAGGAGGAATCTGGATTCTTGGGAGAACAGATGGTGGGCTGTGTAAACTGGGGATGTTGTTTGAATTCAATCTGGAAATATTAAGTTGGACTTGGATTCAAGATATGAGAGTATTGGAATATTTACACAAAGTACTGCATTTTAGGACACGTAGTTTATAAAATAAACCTTTTAAACTTTACAGTGTCTCTGATTACTTTGTTGTGGATTGATATATGTATAATAGCGAACAGGTATTTCCAATTCCCACCATTCCTGAGAATACTCTAAGGGGCAGATTTATGTTAGACTTGTGCCACTTTTACGCCGCCGTTGCGTCACTTTTGTGATGCAGCGGCGGCGTAATCCCTGCGCCACGTTGCGCCCCATTTACATCGTGACGCATCGGAGATGCGTCACTGTGTAAAGCCCTGCGCCACATTAAACCTGCGTCAGGTTTAATGTATGCAGGGTGGGCGTTCCATCGGAAAAAGCCTCGGAAAAGTGACGCAGTGAAATCTACAAGATTTCACTCAGTCACTTTTCCGACGCTGCTGCGTCAAAACCTTGCGCCTGCTTGAAGCAGGCGTAAGGCATGACGCAGCATGTTAGGTATGGGCAGCCCCTAAACATTGCTGGAGTTGCGTCGTGCTTGCGACACGACTCCAGCAATGCGCCGCCCTTACGCCATCAGATGCGTCACGCATCTGTTTATCCTTGCGCCACGATGCGCTGCATTATAAATGCGGCGCATCTGTGGTGGCGCAAGGGTAAACTTGTGTGACGCATCTTTCCTGGCGCATCCCTGCTGATTTGCAGGGATGCGCCAGGAAACATAAATCTGCCCCTCAGTCGCTTGTTCTGGGTTGTCTATACATTGGGACCTCCGAAATAATACGGATAACGAATGGGACACTGATGCTGGTCAGGTAGGGGTTCTGGGTACTGAGGTGAGTTTTTTGGTACACCACAATTCACTGAGGTCCTGGTTTCCTGCGCATAGTTCTGTGCATGAGCAGAATCCCTGCAACATGGCGCACCTAACGTTTGGTCTTTTGATTTGAAACGCCTTAGTAGCGCTTATATTATTCCACAACACCCTCACTCTTGTTTCCGGATAATGGGAGTGACGGATTTTCACCTACCTGTTAGTAGCATAATAGGTTCATACAAGCTTGTAAATCAAAAAGGTGTTTTTATATTTCTGAACCTGTGTGCTACGGTAAATTACATTGTTGTTCTTCTCAGTGTCCTTATGGCGGTCGAAATTGCAGCGCATAGTCGTACGCCTTTGCGGCATCATTTGACGCAGTATGGGGTACCGGACGATGGGATGGCCGTTATTTTTGTAGTGAGTGCTGATGGCTCTCACCATTATGAGTTGTTTTACTCTTGGGTGACGCTACCGGCAGTTAATGCGGATGATAAAAAGTTTCACTCGTATACTCACACACGGGTCCCAGCAAATTATACGCCATATAGGACACTGGAGATTCCACTTTCTGCCTGGCAGCATAGCATTTGGTTTAATGGCGCCCTTCCCCATGCGGTTGCACCGGCTAGACTCGGTCCTTTGTCAATTCCAGGGGCCACATGGCCGGTGCTGGCCGGATTTACGCCTCACCCCCGCTATTTGACTATTGCGGTGGATGAATTACGTACACTCCATACAGCCCTTATTACGATATATAGGGCTTTGGTGCAATACGTTTTGCGCAACGTGCAGGTGGGGGCAACTGCTGTTGCAGGTCTACCAGCTGTTCATCCTGCGGTTGTTATTAGCCCAGTCATAGTTAATTCGGTGATGGGCAAGCGCCCCCAGAATAAGGACGATTTGCCTTATTGGCTTGCCGAGAAATTTGACCAACTGGAAGCGGTGTTTCCACACTCTACGACAGTGGAGAAACACAGAATACTCACCATAAGTTTGCCCAAGGACTTGGTCCCAGAAGTGTCCGATTTTGACACCTGGGGTAAGGTTTTTGCCGCGGTCTACTCGAAGTGCTTTGGCACTCCGTCTATGGCCGTGCTCCCCTCCGTTATTAAACGTGTTCAGGAAAATCACGTTCCGGAGGCGGCAGTTGAGTTGGGAATGTGACTTGTCGAGGTGTTCGACGTAGTTGCCTCTCTCGTCCTTGGTAATCTCAAGGGAGATGCGGTACAATTCCAAGTGGCTAATGGCTTAGCCCGCGTCGATGAACTCGATAAGCCGAAAGAGTTGCCTAAGATTATTGCGGAGACATATCGAACTATTGGCCGCAGTAGTTTAGGGGTTAAACCAACTATTGTCATTCCTGACCTGATACAACAAACTAAGGTGAGCTCGTCTGTTAAAGACGATCGTCCTAATTTTCCAAAGCAAAATTGGAGATAAAAGAAACAGGGAAAGCAGCAACAGAAGCAGGGGTCTCGTCCTGCGTCTCCCACTCAGCCACCTAGTGAGCGCACATACGATTTGCGTGATCGCACTAGTATTAGGTCACCTGATAGAATTCAGGTTACTGAACGTTCTCCTCACAGGAAACATTGGCCTCGCAGTCCGGTGGAGGAGAACGTGGCAAAGGTCGGGGTGCCCAGCAAAGTCGTGAGCAACCCCGTCAGGCTGAAGGTAGAGGCAAGCAAGACGAGTTTGCACGTCAACGTCCCCCGTTTCAAAAGAAGAAGGTTGCTGCATTAACAGCAAGGTATGCCACAGATAGTACGGACGCAGCTTCGGAACCTGACATGGGCGATAACGCTGCTCGACAGCGCGGCGGAGGTTACAGTAGTGCGGCAAGCACTACGTCCATATCTGGACGCGACAGCAACTGTCACGTTCATTACTGTAGAAACTGCGGATACTAGAGTGGCTCCCCCTAACAGACTATATGACATAGTCCTCTTAATAGAAGGTGACATACAACGCACAATTCAAGGGATTTTTTTAGATAATCTGACCTCTTCCTATGACATTCTCTTGGCGGAGCCAGACTGGCCCCCGACTTTCATTTTAGATGCTCCTAGAAGGGAGGAGGTTATCCTCCTGTCCTTTGCGCATATGGTGCCAAAGGAGCATGCTGAAAGGTTTGCCGCGGAGTGGGCTCAGGTGCTTGCACCGGCTTTGTATCTTACTCAGGTAGGCTGGAATAAATTGTCCCCCAGCCATGAGATTCCCTTGCGGTCTATGCCTCAACGACAACCCCAATATCCCATGCGCCGCGAAGCTAGATCTCATGTCGCGGAATTCCTTGATCAATTGGAATATCAGGGTGTTATTGAAACATGTGTGTCACCAATGAATAATCCTTTATTCACTGTAACGAAGCCTGATGGGTCGTACCGCCTAGTTTTGGATTACCGGCACCTAAACTCTCATTGCCGGACATGCGCGGTACAGAATACCCACAGTTCTGCCCTGGTGGATAGTCTTGTACGTAAACGGTTTAAAACCACACTTGACATATCCAATGGCTTTTATAGCCATAACCTGTCCTCGCTTAGTAGTCAGTGGACAGCATTTACATCTGGCGGCAAGCAGAAACAATTAAAAAAATTAGCCATGGGCTATAAAAACAGCCCTGGCGTCTTTGTCGCACGTGTAGTCTCTCTATTGGAGAGCATTGACCCAGATGCGTACTCGTATGTTGATGATATCTATCTCACAGACGAAGAGTTGTGGCCGCATCTGTGTCGCGTTGATCGCATTATTGTAATGTTGGCAGACTTCGGTTACAAATCCAACTTTGCGAAGTCTCACATTGCAGAGTATACAGTGTTGTTTTTGGGCTACGAGCTCAACAATGAAGGTCGAGGACTGGCTCCTCACTTTCTGGAAAAGTGTGCATGTTTGCGTGCTTCAACAACATTGAAAAAATTACAGTCTTTGCTGGGCTTTCTGAATTTTGGTCGTACGTAGATTCCTGATTATGCCCAGTGTATCAAGCCGCTTTATGCCTTGGTACAACCTACTTTTTCCAAATCGAGCTGGCTGCCAGAGCATTCAGCCATTTTACAATCATTACAAGCTGATCTTCTTGCTTCAAAGTACTTACGGACGCGTGATAACCACACAAACCTGGTAATAAGAATTGTGCCAGGCGCAGTTAGTTTCACGTACTTAACGTTCAATGAGCGCGATACAGTCCCCATTGCATACAAATCACACCTGTACACTTCGGCTGAACTGCGCTTTTCCTCAGTCGAAAAAGTTTTGACTGCTGTGCAGATGGCGATTCTTAAAGAACGAGCGCTGTCGCAAGGAAAATGCATGTTGGTGGTCACACCGTATCCTGCCCTAGAGGCGGTTACGAAAGCCAGTGTACCCGATTCAAAAGCTTTGCATCCACGTTGGATACAAGGGGTCACTTCTCTGACATCGCCAGATGTCACTTACATCTTTGATGCCTCATTACAGACTCAGGAGTACTTGCAATATGAATTCGTTCATCCGGCTCCTCTGTCTTTGCGCACGCTCGAAGATTACCATTGTGTCATTTATACTGACGGTTCGGCGCAACCGGTGATGGGATCGAAGCACGCCTATTCAGCAGCCTGCGCAATTGTGGCAGGTACTTTCGTAAATGGTGAATTCCAATCTGATGTCTTGCATACGCAGTCATTGGGTGATTGTACCGCACAATTGGTGGAGCTACGTGCTCTGGTGCTTGCACTGGAGTTTGCTGATCCTCGAGTCACTACTCTTATAGTGAGTGACTAGTTTTACTGTGTTCAGTCATTTAACGACAATCTTTTCTTTTGGTCTCAAAATGAATATTGTGATTCCAAAGGTAGCACAATAAGCATAAAATGCTTTGGGTTCGAGTCGCAGAACTTAAAGAACATCTGCCTCTCGTGAATGTAATTCACACTCTTGGGCACCAACGAGTTGGTGTCCACGCTGTCGGAAACAGCTTAGCTGACAAAGCACCGAAAACAGCAGTTACAAGATCCAAAAGTAAGATCGATGATGACATCTTGGCAGCTATTGCTCCTACAGAGAAGGAAGGTAATTACTAGGCCTGGGCGAAGCACTACGCTACGCTCGCGTAGTTTGCGAAGTTCGCGCTACTTCGCGCTACGCGAACTGCACGTAGCACAGTGCGAACACGCGTAGCGTAGTGTTGCGTAGTGCTGCGGTCATTTTTTGCTTGCTCGCGGTCCTCAACGTCAAGTTGGCGACCGCGAGCAAGCAAAATGACATCCTGGCGAGACTTTTTCCTTGTTCGCGATCGCGAGCATGGAAAATACACCTCCCGGCGAGATTCCCAACGCGAGAAGGTCAGGTTTCTCATTGCGAGGGGTCGCGTATGCTCGCGACCGCTCGCGATGAGAAACTACCAGTTCGCGTTGAGAAAGCTGCAGCTCGAGTAAAAATCTACTCGAGCAGCAGAAAACTACAGCTCGCACTGTGCAAGATGCCATTTTCAATGATTGCACAGTGCCGGTTGCTTGTCCGCACTGTGCAATCATTGAAAACAACATCTTGCACAGTGCGAACATGTTACATCGCAGTTCGCGAAGTGCTACGCGTAGCTCGCGTAGTGCGAACTTCACTTTGCGTAGCTTCGCGAAGTGCTACTTCGCGAACTACGCCCACCCTTAGTAATTACCTGAGAGGGTTCCCTTCACATTACCATTATCACTTAAGTCCTGATAAAGTCCCATTAGTGAGAATTAATGACTTTGGTGACAGATTGATTCCCAACGCGGACTGCAGACCATCTCTGATATCAGCGGCTCACAAGGGCATGGAGTCTGCCCATGCCGGCGTTGCAGCAACTGTTTCTATGTTACAACAACGTTACTGGTGGCGCGGGTTATATAAACAAGCTCGCACTTATGTTCTTGATTGTGAGATTTGCCAGCAGATTAAACCTTCAACTGCTGCACGTCCACCACAAACTCAGTTGTACATATCCAATAAACCACTTGGGTGTGTTTATCTGGATCACTGTGGTCCTTTCTCCTCTGATACTGCGTACAAGTATATCTTAGTTGCAGTGGATTCGTGCACACGTTTTCTGTGGGTATGGCCACAAAGAAGTGCTGATGCCCGTACTGTCATCAGGGATTTGCGTGTCTTTGTGGGAAGTTTTGCGTGTGGTACCTTTCATTCTGATCAGGGCCCTGCGTTCGCCTCGAAGGCGTACTAAGAAGCCATGAAAAATTTGGGGATCCAAGTCAAATTTTCGTCTCCATACCGGCCTGAGGGTAATAGTGTAGTGGAGCGGATGAACCGTGACTTAAAGCAATCTTTGACAGCTAGGGTTTTAGGCACTGGTCGGAACTGGCTAGCCCATTTGTATAACGTCCAACGTGCACTTAATAATCTCCCTAGAAGGTCTCTGGGTTGGCGGACCCCATACATGATGCTCTTTGGCATAAATATGTTTGTCCCGGACCTTGATGGTCTAGACATGGCGACGTCTGCTGCACCCTTTGATGTAGATGATCACTGTGCTGTATTACAGAATCTACAAGAGACCAGAGACAGTCTCGCGAAGGAACACGTGCCCTCCACATCTGATACTGCGCTTCAGATTCCAGTAGTCGGCTGGCTACCTCGAGTTGGTGTCCTGGTCCGTGAGAATGTGGAGAACAAGAAGGAGTTCGGCCCCTCTTATCGTGCCCCGGGTCCAGTGCTCGGCGTGCAGGGTACCAGAACAGTCATTTTACCTCCACTTCCTGGTCGCAAGGATAACAGGTACATCTCGATTGACAATGTCAAGCTACAGCGGGTGGCCGATTCTTCTTAGTATGTCTCCAGCGGTTTCTTGCCCTGCGATGCTGAGAAATTCTGTGTTGGCTCCAGCTCCTAACACCATGCCTGATGTTGCCATCGAGATGCATACAGTTACTGCTCCTTTATTGCTACCACCGGCTGGTGGTCAACCTGAAGATACTGAGTATGCTTATCCTGCAGATTTGACATTACCTGTTTTATAATCAACCGCAGATACACAGTCACGTTACTCTTTTGACACTAACTCTATGACTTCCAGGGCCCCATCAAAAGTTTCTATTTTTACGGTTTGGTTTAAAAAACATTTTTTGATTCCTCCTTGGACTTACATTTGGCTGCTGCTCATATGTGTTTTTTTATTTATGTCCATCGGATTTGTAGTGGTATTTTTTCGTCTAGTGAACGGACACTACCTAAAAGAAAGATCTACAATTAGACTAATTGATGGAACTTTGGCCCCTCACTCCTCGTCAAACATCATGAAAAGAGACCAGACATTTGTGAATATTACAACCTGGCCTGTGTTAGATGGAATTGCGTGGGATGCTGTTAAATTTCAAATTCATGGTCCAACTGAGGTTATCAATGTACCAAATGTATTTCGTGTTTCTATGGGTGATGTAGTTAAACAAAACATCCGTTCTGATGATTGGGATGTTCAGGCCATTGAAGCACTGTTTTCTGATTTGAAATATTATGCCGCATTTGATGCTGAGGATTTGTATTTAGATACTGCTAATTATGGAGAGCAGTTTTGCTATCAACATTATGGCAATCATTTCCTACATAAAGCCAATACATTTCGTAATTTTGTAAATTATACACAATGGGAACATTGTCCAACGCCAATGTTAGGCAGCTCAAGCACATTGGTGAACAAATTTGCCTATTTTACTGATTTCAGTATTTCTGAACCGGCCGCCTTTTATTTTAAAATGGCAGCAGAGTCTGCCTCGAAGGTTAGGCTGACACACACTAAATTATTATATTCCAAATCCTTTTTGGATGATTTAGCGGTCAGGGGTTATGATCTGTGGAAAGATACTATTGATCTGAAGTCTGTCTGGGGTTCTAAACCTTGGCAGGTACAAGGAACAGAAGCTTTGCATTGTGCCTGCCTCATCCCGAACCGCATGTTGTTTTTGAATTCGACTATTTTTCAGACCACCTGTTTTGGATTGGCTACTTCTAAAAAACTGAATTCCCCATCTATTCCGGATCTGGGTGCTTACCCAAATTGGGATAATCATAGAGATCTGTCCCTTGATGCGTTGCAGTCGTACGTTACTAATTCAACCTTCATTTTTTCTAAGTTCGACTCTGAAGGATGGTTGACTTGGCAAACGAGTTCAGTTTCCTGTCAACATCGTTTTTTGGGTCTGAAGCCTGGGTATACGCAAAATCGTGTAGACCCCCGCTTTGAATCTTCTCATTCTGTTACTACCTACTCCGTTGGGAAGTTATGCCAGTCTTGGCTGCAACACTCCACCTTAGCATCTGTTGTTATATGGGTTAGCCACTCCCTATTTACAACACTAAGTTAGCATAACCGAGTCAACTGTTAGAAAGCCAGCTTGCCGTTTCTGCTGCTTTGCACGCGACACTGTTGTTATATGTTATTCATTTTAGAAATGCTTACTTGACTTTGCCTTACAGGATAACAGTTTATTGTTTAACATTCTTAACAGTGTGCTGGGACCTTCATATGTACATCATGTAAAGAACAAGGCTAGGACACTAGACGGTGCAGAGTGTTGTGTTCAGATTGATCGTACCACTTTTTAGACATATCATGCATGCAGCTGCCAATATCTGAAGGACAAGTGCCTTTAATATTACAAGACAGAATGTTTTAGATTCATTCGAACAGAAGAGCTGATGCATGAGAGAGCTTGCTGATCCTTTGATGTGATTCTACTAAGCTGATCTATACGGTATGGGGTCCCCCTTGTTAGCCTAAGAAACCTTCCATTAGTCTAATAATAATTTATTAGTTGTTAGAGAAAGGAGTGTGGCTGCATACCACTGTCATTATTATTATGATTGCTCCTTTCATTGTGTATGGTATTGTAACAATGCTGATGGTTCTGATCTTACTTTTGAATTCAATGGGTCGTTATTCCAGCAGACCCAAGGAGTAAGTATGGGGGCTTCATGTGCGCCAACGGTGGCTAACATCTTCATGGCGCACTATGAACACAGGTTTATCTATAACGAGGTGGCCCCATTCAGTGAATCGACCACTAGTTGGTCCAGATTCATTGATGATGTCTTTTACATCTGGAATGGCACGGAGGAAGACCTAGCGCAATTCGTTTCATGGCTGAACCTTTGTGATACGAACATTCGGTTTGTAGCTAAGAGTGACAAACATAATATCGAATTTCTGGATGTCACAATTAAATCTGAAGGGCACCAGTTGTCTGTGGATTTGTTTACGAAACCCACAGCCCGTAACACATTGTTACACTTTTCCAGTTACCACCCAAGAATGCAGAAAACAACTATTCCTTTTGGACAGTTCCTCCGTCTTCGGAGGAACTGTACCAATATTTTGGATTATGATCAGCAGTCGGAGGTTATGAGAGCGAAATTCATAGCCAGAGGGTATCCTAAAAGATTGGTACGTGACTCATACAAGAGAGCACGATACTACGATCGCCAATGTTTATTGGATAAAAAAACACCAAAACAACAAGATCGGCTTGTGATGATAACGCGACATACAACAATGAATGGTACCATCTGCCAGATTATTAATGCTAACTGGCACATTCTGAATGCAACAAGAGCAGAACCAGACCATCTAGCTAAGCCTATGTTTGCGTATCGTAAGAACAAGAACCTCAAAGATTTAGTGACAAGATCACGGATGCCAAAGAATACATCTACATCCATACAGACCACCATTGGAGGTTTACCCACCCTAAAAGGGAATTACAAATGTATGTCATGCCTGGCTTGCAATTCTGCACTAGAAGTGAGACAATACTCCATCAATGGAGTTAAAATAGACCTACAATGCCTGACTAATTGTAAATCCACTAACATCATATATGCCATCTTATGTCCCTGCAATAGAACCTATGTAGGGGAGACATCGAGATCAATGGCAACCCGCTTAACGGAACATAGGTCAGCGATCAGGACTAAGAAGCTACAAGCACCATTAGTCCAACATTTCATTGAGTGCAGCCACACCATTGAAGATATTCTATGGCTGATCCTAGAGAAAATGAATGCTAGTGGAATACAAGGAACTGAAATTCGAAAAAGGAGAGAAGTCTATTGGATATTCTCTCTGGACACTTATAAGAGGGGATTAAATAGTGAAATTCCATGGAGTCAAGCTATCCGGTATAATAATTAAAGTCACACTTCAAAGCTAACAATCAGAGATTTTAGCTTAAAATATAGCTTGATGAGCAACAAGGAACTACATATCGTTACATCTATAAGGTTGAATTTTTCAGTATTAACACCTCGCAAGCAAGTTGGGTGTATGGGTCTATCAGCAGCTTGCTATTTCTCCTTATGATCATGGTTGCCCCTCATATTGCTAGGATCCCCCTTGGAATAATCTTTATCACTTCAGTGGAATAACTAGCGCCATTTGAAGCTGAAGAGTAACGCTAACAGGATCTGACCAATCACCGAGGAGTCCTGGGTATAAATAGAGCGTTCCTACGCCTAGTCCCGTTTCTATCTCGGTGACGTGCTGCAAAAGGGAGAGAGGACTTACACTACGAGGTGAGTTCCATGGGATCGCACTGGCAAAAGAGCTCCGTGATTCTTTAACGAACTGGAGTTCTGATTGTAGTTTTTTGGCACACTTTATTACCCAGCAGCATTATCTAACTAATTATATGCTCTTAGGTCCAGACGATACGGCTGCATATTTAAAATATTCCAAAACACGCCTGTAAAGCGGTTGGAAAAAATCGAGACGACGGGTAGTCGGAATGCACAAGTGTGACCGGGTGAGTTTGATGGACCCCCAATGAATTGATTTATACTAATACTATGCTTAGGCTCACCTGTGCACCGCAATAGGACCAATTAACTTTAAGCGTTTCTATTTAGAGCTCATGGTAAAACACTGAAGGAACACACGCGGTCCCCTTAAAGCACGGTTTTTCCCAGATATCCGAGAGGAGCTACAGGACAAGTACGGGATTACCGCTTCTCTAGTAAGTGCAAGTGGCACCACAACAGTTAGAAATAGCGATAGAAGTTCGCATTATGATCGAAATTTTAATACATTGTTTTGTTTCATTTGGTGTTACTTTAGTACATCCATGGTCACTAACACGGTGACTGCTTGATGGATAGGTTGGTGTTTAATTCGCCAACAAAAACACCCCGATCAGATAAGATATAACGGGATAGAACACCTACTAAACAGAGGGAATCGTGGACGTAGACTTTTTCTGAAGTCGGGGACGTGAGAATAGACAAGGTAACATTAACAGCTTGATACTGTAACCGTGAATGTAGCAGGGGATTCCCTGACCCATTAGTAAATATAAGAAGTTAGTTATATTGTTCTTGCTGACTAAGTTTCTTTGTTTCTAAATTACGGTGAATGGGGCATGTGGCCATAGAGAGGCATTGGAATATCCCTTGACCCATTATTAAGTACAAGAGAACGATGTTTACATACATGGGAAACTAGGTGAAATAGGATGAGAAACAATAAAGCGATGTGAAGTATCAAATGTATTAGTCATCACAATAGATAAAAATCTTATCTTGCTTTTGAGTCTTTTGATTCTAACTAGAGATGGTTTTTGTTCAATATTTAACTTACAGCTGGTGTTGTATAAATGAATTGTATATAAATGTATATCTGTATATATGTATAGGGTCAATGTAGGGCCTTTTAATTGTTATGTGCACTTGACTCGGTTGGTATGTACAAATTGTCATAGACTATTCTTTTTCTTTTTCTTTATTATGTCTTAGGAGTTTTGAATATCATGGCCGCCTGAGGAAGGCTGAACGCCGAAACGCGCGTAGACTGAATTAAGCCATGTTCATTATTCACTTTTTGTTGATAAAATTTGTATTGTAACTGTTTGATTGAATATGCAACTATCTAGTGTTCGGCAAACCATATGTTGACAAAGGAAGGTTTAGAAGAAATATGTTAGGACACTATAATAGTCTTTTTGTATAAATAATGTTTTGAGAGGAAAAGGGAAAAGAAAGGAAAAGAAAAATAGGGAAAAAAAGTCAAAAATGATATAATTTTTCAAAACAAAAACTTACTACAATAAATATTAAAGAAAGTATTTTCAATCAATTCCTTTTTCTGGGTAGTCATGTTTTATCAAGGTTGCTGAATGATTTGTACATTACCACACTTCTTTTAATCATTGTTTCCTATATATTTTTCACAAAAAAGATGGTTCTGATCTTAACCATTTGTCTGCTAGTGTTAGCCAAAGTACTGCATCTTAGGACACGAGGTTTATAAAATAAACTCTTTAAACTTTACCGTGTCTGTATTATTCTGTTGTGGACTGCTAAATAAGTACAAACAGGTAGTTCGGAGTCCCACCACTCCTGAGAAATATCTAAGTCGCATGTTCTGGTTTGTCTATACATTGGGACCGCCTAGCTAGATCTAGGCTAACGAATGAGACATTAAGCTAGACGGATATGGGGTTCTTGGTTCTGAGGGGAGTTTCTGGTACACCACAATTCTCTGAGGTCCTGGTTTCCTGCACATAGTTCTGTGCATACGCAGAATCCCTGCAACATGGCGCCCAACATGGGGTGCCATGTTGCAGGCATTCTGCGTATGCACAGAACTATGCGCAGGAAACGAGGACCTCAGAGAATTGTGGTGTACCAGAAACTCCCCTTTTTTTTTTTTTTTGTTTAAACATATGCCTCGGATGGTACGGACACTGCTTCAGAACCGGACATGGGCTCTAACGGTGTTAGACAGCGCGGCGGAAGTTACAGTAGTGCGGCAAGCACTGCGTCCGTATCTGGAGGTGACAGCAACTGATACATATGTGAGTGTTGAAACTGCTGATACTCGTGAAAAACCCCCTGAAAGGATGTTTGACATAATCCTTAAAATAGAGGGTGACATACATCGTAGAATTAGAGTCGTTTTTTGGGATAATTTGTCCTCCACTTATGACATTCTGTTAGCGGAAGAGTATTGGCCTCCGGCTTTCAATTTAGATGCTCCGAGAGGGGAGGTGGTGATCCTCCCCTCCTTTGGGCACACAGTGCCTATGGAATATACTAACAGGTTGGCCGGGGAGTGGGCGCAGGTGCAAGCGCCTGCGTTGTATCACAATCAGGTGGGCTGGGATAAAATTTCTCCCGACCATACGATTCCGTTGCGGTCCGATCCCCAGCCTCAACCCCAATATCCCATGCGTCGCGAGGCTAGATCTCACGTCGCGACTATCCTTGAACAATTGGAATATCAGGGAGTAATTGAAACTTGTGTGTCACCTATGAATAACCCTTTATTCACTGTGACGAAGCCTGACGGTTCGTACCGCCTAGTTTTGGATTACCGGCACTGAAACTCTCACTGCCGGACGTGCGCGGTACAGAATACTCACAGTTCAGAGCTCGTCGATAGTCTTGTGAGAAAACGGTTTAAAACCACACTTGACATTTCCAATGGCTTTTACAGCCATAACCTGTCCCCTCAGAGTAGTGAGTGGACGGCTTTTACCTCGGGCGGTAAACAAAGAAAGTTTACAAGGCTACCAATGGGCTATAAGAACAGCCCTGGGGTCTTTGCTGCTCGAGTGGTCTCGCTCCTAGAGTACATAGACCCGGATGCATACTCGTATGTCGATGACATCTATCTAACAGACGACAAGTTGCTCCCACACCTTGCTCGTGTGGATGGCATAATTACTACGTTTGCTGACTTTGGATACAAATTCAATTTTGCGAAGTGCCACATTGCCGAGTTCACAGTGTTGTTCTTGGGGTACGAACTCAATAGTGAGGGTCGCGGCTTGGCTCCGCACTTCCTTGAAAAGTGCGCACGCCTTTGTACTCCTACAACGCTGAAAAAGTTACAATCATTGCTGGGTTTTCTGAATTTCGGTCGTACCTACATTCCTGATTATGCCCAGCGTATCAAGACGCTTTATGCCTTGGTACAACCTACTTTTACCAAATCATGCTGGCTGCCAGAGCATACAGCTGCATTACAAACTTTGCAGTCTGATCTTCTTGCTTCGAAATACTTACAAACTCGTGATAACCACACTAACCTGGTCATTAGAATTGTACCAGGCGCAGTGGGTTTCACGTACTTAACTTTCAATGAGGGCGACACCGTTCCCATTGCTTACAAATCTCATTTGTACACTTCAGCTGAGCTGCGCTTTTCCGCTGTCTAAAAAGTACTGACAGCAGTTCAGATGGCGATCCTGAAAGAACGAGCGCTATCACATGGAAAGCACATACTGGTGGTAACACCGTACCTTGCCCTCGAGGCAGTCACTAAAGCTAGTGTACCAAATTCTAAGGCTTTGCATCCAAGGTGGATACAATGGGCAACTTCCTTTGCTTCGCACGACGTCACATATATCTTTGACACGGCGTTGCATTCTCAGGAGTTCTTGGATTATGAATTTGTTCATCCGACTCCTTCGACATTGCGCCCACTTGAGGAGTACCGTTGTGTCATTTACACTGATGGGTCTGCGCAACCCGCTACTGGATCAAAGCACGCCTATTCAGCTGCATGCGCAATTGTTGTGGGTACCTTCGTGAATGGAGAGTTCCAATCTGAAGCTGTGCATACACAGACATTGGGTGATTGTACCGCGCAGTTGGCTGAAGTACGTGCTCTGGTGCTTGCGCTGGAGTACGCTGATCTTCAAATCCCCACTCTCGTGGTGTGTGATTCGTTCTATTGTGTTCAATCTTACAATGACAATCTACATTTTTGGATTCAGAATGATTTTCATGATTCCAAAGGTAGCACAATAAAGCATAAAACGCTTTGGGTTCGAGTGGCAGCACTTAAAGAACTGCTACCACTCGTGAATGTAATTCACACTCTTGGTCACCAACGAGTTGGCGTCCATGCTGTCGGTAACAGTTTGGCTGACGAGGCAGCAAAAACAGCAGTGGCAACATATCTAGTAGCAGCAGTTACAAGATCCAAAAGTAAGATCGATGATGACATCTTGGCAGCTATTGCTGCTTCCGAGAAACGGACGACTTTTCCGAAAGGCTTCCCTTCTCGATACCATTATCGCTTAAGTCCTGATAATGTCCCGTTAGTGAGGATTAACGACGTTGGTGACAGAGTGATTCCCAACGCGGACCGTAGATAGTCTTTGATATCAGCAGCTCACGAAGGTGTTGCGTCTGCGCATGCCGAAGTGTCGGCTACTGTATCTCTGTTGCAACAACGTTACTGGTGGTACGGTTTGTACAAACAAGCGCGGGCATATGTTCTTAATTGTGAAATTTGCCAGCAGATTAAACCTTCCACTGCAGCGCGTCCACCACAAACACAGTTGCATATATCTAATCAACCACTCGCGTGTGTTTATTTAGATCACTGCGGTCCTTTTACCTCTGATACTGCGTACAAATACATCTTGGTTGCAGTTGATTCGTGCACATGTTTCCTGTGGGTATGGCCACAAAGAAGTGCTGATGCCAGAACTGTCATCAAGGATTTGCGTGTCTTTGTAGGGAGTTTTGCATGTGGTACCCTTCATTCTGATCAGGGTCCTGCGTTCGCCTCACGGGTGTACAAGGAGGCCATGAGAGATTTGGGGGTCCAAGTCAAATTTTCGTCTCCATACCGGCCTGAGGGCAACAGTGTTGTGGAGTGGATGAACCGTGACCTAAAGCAATCTTTGACAGCGAGGGTATTAGGTACAGGCCGGAACTGGCTCTCCCACTTGTATGACGTACAACGTGCACTTAATAATCTCCCTAGAAGGTCTCTGGGTGGGAGGACCCCGTACATGATGCTCTTTGGAGTAAGAATGATTGTTCTGGACCTTGACGGTCTAGACATGACGGCAGCAACCGCCCCTTTTGACCTAGATGACCACTGTGCTGTATTGCAGAATCTACAAGAAGCCAGAGACACTCTAGCGAAAGGACACGTACCCTTTACATCAGAAGCTGCGCTCCAGATTCCGGTAGTCGGCTGGCTACCTCGAGTTGGGGACCTGGTCCGTGAGAAGGTGGAGAACAAGAAGGAGTTCGGCCCCTCTTATCGTGCACCGGTCCCGGTGCTTGGAGTCCTGGGTACGCGTACAGTTGTTATACCTCCACTTCCTGGTCGCAAGGATAACAGGTACATTTCGATTGACAATGTCAAGCTACAGCGGGTGGCCGATTCTCCATAGTATGACACCTTCAGTTTCTTGCCCTTCAATGCTGAGAAACTCTGTTGTGGTGCCACCCTCTAACATCTTGCCTGAAGTTTCCATTGAGCTTGCAGTTACTGGTCCTTCTGTGCCATCTAATGCTGGTGGTCTACTTGATGATCCTGAGTATGCTTATCCAACAGAAGTACCTTTGCCTCTATTACATTCAACAACAATTGCCCAGTCACATTCTTCCTTTGAAACTGAATCATTGACTTCCACTGCCCCTTCCAAAATTTCTAAATTTTTTGCCTGGTTCAAGAGACATTTTTTGGTTGCACCTTGGACTTACATCTGGCTGGTGCTATTAAGTATTTTTTTGTTCTTGTCCATTGGCTTTGTGGTAGTGTTTTTTAGATAAATGGACACTACCTGAATGAACGATCTACAATTCGCTTAGTTGATGGAACTTTGGCCCCCCATTCCTCATCACACATCATGAAAAGGGACCAGACTTTTGTGACCATCACCGCCTGGCCTGTATGTGATGGAATTGCTTGGGATGCTGTGAACTTTCAAATTCATGGTCCCACCGAAGTGATTAATGTGCCAACTGTTTTTCGTGTTTCTATGGGTGATGTAGTTCAACAGAACATCCGATCTGATGATTGGGATGTGCAAACGATAGAAACACTGTTTTCTGATTTGAAATATTATGCTGCATTTGATGCTGATGATTTGTATTTAAATACTGCAAATTACGATGAACAATTTTGTTATCAACATTATGGCACACATTTCTTACACAGGGCAAATACCTTTCGGAATTTTGTTAATATCACTCAGTGGGAAAATTGTCCTGTCCCTATGAGTGGCAGTTCTGCCACTTTAGTGAAAAAATTCACTTACTTTTCGGATTTTAGTGTGTCTGACCCTAATTCTTTTTATTTTAAAGTGGCGGTAGAACCGGCTTCTAAGGTTAGACTGACACACACCAAATTATTATATTCCAAATCCTTTATGGATAAATTGGCTATTGGAGGTTATGACCTCTGGAAAGCTACTATCGATCTTAAATCGGTTTGGGGAACTAAACCATGGCAGGTACAGGGAACAGAAGCTTTGCATCGTGCCTGTCTTATCCCAAATCATATGTTATTTTTGAATTCAACTATTTTTCAGACCACCTGTTTTGGATTGGCTATATCTAAAAAATTGAATTCCCCCACAATCCCGGATCTGGGTGCTTATCCTAATTGGGCGAATCACACAGATCTGTCCCTTGCTATGTTGCAGTCCCTCATCTCCAACACCACTTTCAATATTTCAGCAATAGATCCTGAAGGATGGTTGGTATGGCAGACGGGTTCCGATTCCTGTCAACGTCGGTTTCTGAATTTGACACCAGGGTATACACAATTGAGAGTAGACCCTCGTTTTCAATCAACACACACGGTAACTACCTACTCGGTAGGTAAGTTATGCCAGTCATGGTTGCAACATTCCACATTAGCTTCAGTTAAGCTTCATTTATCACGATTAAATGACAAAATAGATTTGAATGATTTTGTTAAGGGTCCTGCGAATGGCAGGTCCAAGAGATGGGTTTATGCTATTTACAATGAAGTGTGGAAGTTATCGCAAATTGAAGCGGCTTCCAGGCTCCGTGCTATTGACCAAGCCAATATGGAGAAAGTATTGGCTGTTATAGATAATAGTATTAATACCTTGTCTTCTAGAATTTATACATTAGATAATATTGTTTCATCTGTCGTAGACATTGTGCAAGATGAAGTGTTATATCATGGTCAAAATCAGTTGCGTTCAATTATGCAGTTTGCATGGACCTTGCAAACGTTAAAAGCAGGAAAAGTAAATGTAAATGTAAATGTTTTGTACTTGTATAGCGCACAGCTACCCACCATGGGGTCTCCTGGCGCTTGTACGAATACCGCAAGGGAACCCTTCCTGGTCTTCCTTGTGAGGTGTCCACTCCTGGGCACCCCCGTGGTGAAACCAGGCATCCCTTGCGCTGTGGGGGCCGTTGTGGAGGCTAAGCAAGCTATTGCCCAGAGTTGCAGCGTGGGACCCATGATTAGAATAGGCACTGAGGCGAGAATATCCGGTCAGAGGAATTTATGAGCCCGAGACCTGCCGAGGCGGGAACCGAACCCTGGTCCCTGGCCAGAGCTCTGCATCGAGGTCTGCCTGCTCTAACCACTGAGCCACACTCCTCCAAGTCCCTTGGGATTACATGAATACGTCTTCGTTATTCCTTCATTTTAATTTGACTGATAAACAGCAGTTTATGTCCATGAAAGACGCAACTTACGCATTACTGCACATTGAAAAACTAGAACCATTACCTTTTTCTATTGCTGAGTTGAATTCGGCTGTGTGGCTTGTACACGGGTTGATCACGTTGCCTTTCAGTAGGTTTAAGTTCAGTTCGTGCATGAAGCATTATGCCATAGGCAGATATGAACAGCTTGGTAATGCCTTCCTGCACGAAGTTTGGTCACTTCCTTTCACATATAGATGCGTGAGAGATGGCAAGGAAGTGTACTTGAAAGGTAAAGAATGTACTTCAGCTCCTGATCATTCTGTGGTTTGTAGACATATACAATTACATGGCGCTTGCAATATATACGCTCCTAATTTAGCTTGTGTCCAAAAAGGTATTCCGGTACCAGTTATAAAGTCTTCTTTTAAGCTGCTTGCCAACGATAGTTATTTGCTTTTAAATAATGAAGCTTGCTGTGGGATGCTCGTGGGTATTCCTTACATAGTCACCGTTTCACAAAGGGTGGTTTGCTGTAATAACGTCCTTTTCCCACCCCCGCACGGCAGGCTCGATATATCCATCTGGCCGGCGATTCCAACCTTGAACGCAGAGTTCAACAGGATGAGTAGAATAAGAGCTCTTTTGTCTCAAAGAGAAGTTTCTTTGACTTCGTCCCGTGAAACATTTCTTCTTCACATAGCAAACACACGCACTGAAGTACAAGCTCTTTTAAATACTGACCTCCCCCTACATTTTGGAACGTTGATACAGACTATCTTTAATGCTTCGTCTACGACTGGCTTTGTTCATTTTTTTAAAATTGTCAGCTCAGGCCTCGTGACTTCTTTCCAAACTACTTTTGGTGTGATCCCCGCGTTTTTACATTCTATTTTTTCAAGTATCTTCGGAGGGTTTCCCTTGCTACTGGCTCTAGGGGCCGGGATCCTCTTGTTGATCTGCGCTTTTCGTTATGGCTGCACGCCTGGGGTTACAAGACAAAATGCTCCGCCTGCTACATCTTCGTAGCCAGATGCTTGATTACTATGGCACTTTACCGCTGGCGACCTTAAGCGTCAAGTATGGATTGTCATTCCGGTTTGCTTATTTTACCTGTGTACAGCCTGTCTTTCATTGCCTAGATTGTCCCTTCCAATGGGCTCTGGACTTGTGTCTGTCAAACTTGGTGTCGCCTGACCCGGATTTTGATGAACTGATGTGTCCGTTACTGGATCATGAGTTTGCTTGTTCTGGAATTGGGTTCATGGCTTTGGGTGCTACACAAGGAGTCCTTGGTAACTGGGATATCGGAGAGGCCGCTATTGAATTCCTTGAACGAAGTTATCTCGAGGATGCTGACAGTTGTCCTGTTATGGTGCTGGATGCTCCAATAATTGAAGAACACGTGTGTTCTTTTCCGCTACTAAATTGGATAGCAGATACTTTTGCAGAACGCTCCAATGATTTCCTCTTGGAAGCTGTTGCAACTTATGGTGCATATACCTTGATGGATTGACTGTTTCACATAGTCACGACAGGATGTATCCATAGATGTCAAATTTTTTTTGTTATCGAAAAAAAAATTTGGATGGTTTTTTCTATACGACATCGTTTCTATTTTTAACACGATTTTTTCTTTTTTTTCTCGAACTTTACACTTACCTTATATGGACTTATAGTTCATGCTCTTGGTTCTGTTCTATATCACTTGAACTCTGCGTTCTTGCTAAGTGCGACCCTAGTGGTTAGTGATTCGATCAAGGGGGGGTGTTATATGGGTTAGCCACTCCCTATTTACAACACTAAGTTAGCATAACCGAGTCAACTGTTAGAAAGCCAGCTTGCCGTTTCTGCTGCTTTACACGCGACACTGTTGTTATATGTTATTCATTTTAGAAGTGCTTACTCGACTTTGCCTTACAGGATAACAGTTTATTGTTTAACATTCTTAACAGTGTGCTGCGACCTTCGTCTGTACATCATGTAAAGAACAAGGCTAGGACACTAGACGGTGCAGAGTGTTGTGTTCAGATTGATCGTACCACTTTTTAGACATATCATGCATGCAGCTGCCAATATCTGAAGGACAAGTGCCTTTAATATTACAAGACAGAATGTTTTAGATTCATTCGAACAGAAGAGCTGATGCATGAGAGAGCTTGCTGATCCTTTGATGTGATTCTACTAAGCTGATCTATACGGTATGGGGTCGCCCCTGTTAGCCTAAGAAACCTTCTATTAGTCTAATAATAATTTATTCGTTGTTAGAGAAAGGAGTGTGGCTGCATACCACTGTCATTATTATTATGATTGCTCCTTTCATTGTGTATGGTATTGTAACAATGCTGATGGTTCTGATCTTAACCATTTGTCTGCTAGTGTTAGCCAAAGTACTGCATCTTAGGACACGAGGTTTATAAAATAAACTCTTTAAACTTTACCGTGTCTGTATTATTCTGTTGTGGACTGCTAAATAAGTACAAACAGGTAGTTCGGAGTCCCACCACTCCTGAGAAATATCTAAGTCGCATGTTCTGGTTTGTCTATACATTGGGACCGCCTAGCTAGATCTAGGCTAACGAATGGGACACTAAGCTAGTCGGATATGGGGTTCTTGGTTCTGAGGGAAGTACACCACAATTCTCTGAGGTCCTGGTTTCCTGCGCATAGTTCTGTGCATACGCAGAATCCCTGCAACACTGTTAAAGTTCATTTATCTAAATTACATGACAAAATTGATTTGAATGATTTTGTTAAAGGTCCAGTGGGTGGCAGGTCCAAGAGATGGGTGTATGCTATTTATAACGAGGTTTGGAAATTGTCGCAAATTGAAGCTGCTTCCAGATTGAGAGCTATTGATCAAGCCAATATGGAAAAAGTGCTAGCTGTTATAGATAATAGCATTAACAACCTTTCGTCCAGAATTTACACATTAGATAATATTGTTTCATCTGTTGTTGATATTGTGCAGGATGATGTGTCTGTTTTATATCATGGTCAGAAACAATTGCGTTCTATAATGCAGTTTGCATGGACATTGCAAACGTTAAAAGCTGGGAAAGTCCCCTGGGACTATATGAATACTTCATCGTTATTCCTTCCTTTTAATTTAACTGCGAAACAACAATTCATGTCCATGAAAGATGCAACATATTCATTACTGCATATTGAAAAGTTAGAACCTTTACCTTTCTCAGTGGCCGAATTTAACTCAGCTGTGTGGCTTATCCACGGGTTAATCACATTGTCATTTTGATTGTTCAAGTTCAGTTTGTGCATGAAACATTATGCCCTAGGCAGATATGAACCATTGGGTACTGCTTTCCTACATAAAATCTGGTCACTCCCATTTACATACAGGTGCATGAGAGACGGTAAAGAGGTCTATTTGAAAGGTGAGGAATGCACTTCCACACCTGATCACTCTGTAGTCTGTAGGCACATCCAATTGCATGGCGCGTGCAATGTGCAAGCGCCTAATTTAGCATGCGTCCTGAAAGGGATTGCCGTGCCAGCTATTACACCTTCTTTCACGTTGCTAGCTAACGGTAGTTATTTGCTTTTGAATAACGAGGCTTGCTGCGGAATGCTAGTGGGAATTCCCTACATTGTGACTGTATCACAGAGAGTAGTCTGCTGTACAAATGTCCTTTTCCCACCCCCGCATGGGCGGCTGAATGTATCCATCTGGCCTTCCATTTCAACCTTGAAAGCAGAGTTCAACAAGATGAGCAGAATAAGGGCTCTATTGTCTCAAAAGGAGGTCGCTCTGACTTCGTCCCGTGAAACCTTTGTACTTCACGTAGCTAACACCCGTACCTAGGTGCAGGCTCTTTTAAATACTGATCTCCCACTTCATTTTGAGGCTCTGATTCAAACTATATTCAACGCCTCGTCAACAACTGGCTTGGTGCATTTTTTCAAAATTGTGGGCTCCGGCCTCGTGGCCTCCTTCCAAACTATTTTTGGTGTGATACCGGCCTTTTTTCATTCTATTTTTTCCAGCGTCTTTGAAGGGCTTCCATTGATTCTCGCTCTCGTGGTTGGCGTACTGCTGTTGGTCTGCGTACTGCGCAATGGCAGCACACTCTGTGTCACGGCTCCTCCAACTTCGTAACCGGATGCTTGAATACTATGGAACTTTACCACTGGCAACCCTGAGCATTGCCTATGGATTATCTTTCAGGTTTGCCTACTTTACATGCTTACAACCTTTTTTTCATTGCCTAGATTGTCCTTTCGAATGGGCTCTGGATTTGTGCTTGTCAAAACTCGGTGTCTCCTGCCCCGGATTATGATCGACTGATGAGTCCATTAGTGGCTCATGAGTTGGACTGTTCCGGTGTCAGGATTATGGCCTGTGGAGCGGCACATGGAGTCCTTGGGAATTGGGACATCGGTACGGCAGCGTATATCTTCTTTGCACGAAGTTATTTAGAAGAACACGCCAGCTGTCCTCTGACCCTGCTAGAGGCTCCAGTGGTCGAAGAACATGTATGTTCGTTTACCTTGCTAAACTGGATGGCGGAATATTTTGCATCTTGTTCCAATGACTTCCTTTTGGAAGCTGTTGCTACGTACTGTACTTACACGTTTATGGATTAATTGGATTATCGTCCAGCTTCACTAGCACAAACCAAACATTTTTTTTTTTCTTCCCTTCATTTTGGTTTTTTTTTCAAGGTTTTTTCGAACTTTCACTGCTCTTTTTGGATATACAATACATGCACTTAGTTCTGCTCTGTCGATTTTGAACTCTGCGTTCCTTATTGCATCCCTATTTGCTCGTAGTCCAATCAAGGGGGGGTGTTGTGAAGGTAGCTACATATATTGCTATGTTAGCATAAGCGCGTTAGCTCTTAGAAAGCCATCTTGCCACTTTTGCTGCTTTTGCACGCGACACTGCAGATACATTTTATTATTTGAGAAACTGCTTGCTTGCCTTTGCGTCACATGAGAACTGTCTGCACTGCGACCTTGGTCGAACATTGTGTGCAAAACACTTTGAGCAGCCAGACAATGTATGTTTTTGAATCCAGGTTGATCGGCCCACTCTCTAGTCATAATATGCACACAGCTGCAAATACCTGAATATCGAGAGCCTTTAATATTACAGTTTGCATGCGTTTGAAACACACTCTGGAGAAGAACATTTCCAGGCGCAGAGCAAAGCTGATCCTGTGATGTGATCCTCATAAAGCTGATCTTTACGGTATGGGGTTCCCCATTCAAGCCTAGAGACCTTCTACTAGTCTAATAATATTAGTTTACTAGCGAAAGGAAGGTGGCTGTATGCCACTGTCATTTATACTATGATTTCTCCTTTCATTTTCTATGGTATTGTGACAATGCTGATGGTTTTAATTATAATCATTTGTCTACTTATGTTAGCCAAAGTACTGCATCTTAGGACACGTAGTTTATAAAATTAACCTTTTAAACTTTACCGTGTCTCTGATTACTTTGTTGTGGATTGATATATGTATAATAGCGAACAGGTATTTCCAATTCCCACCATTCCTGAGAATACTCTCAGTCGCTTGTTCTGGGTTGTCTATACATTGGGACCTCCGAAATAATACGGATAACGAATGGGACGCTGATGCTGGTCGGATAGGGGTTCTGGGTACTGAGGTGAGTTTTTTGATACACCACAATTCACTGAGGTCCTGGTTTCCTGCGCATAGTTCTGTGCATGAGCAGAATCCCTGCAACACCTATGGGCCTGGGTGTTCGTGTCTGGGAGGGGTGTCATCATTCACGGGCAGACTGCATATCCTTGATCACCTGTGACAGAGGAGAGAGATATGTGTCAATCAATGGTTTTGCATTCTGTGTTGGCAGGCTTAATAGTTTAGTGGTGTGTGATGTGTGCGACTTTGGGATTCAAGTTTGACATGTATTGTTTGTGGTAAATGAGCGGCATACATGTGCATTACGTTGCCTCGTAGCTGTTCCTCACTTCCTCACTCCCCCCCCCCCCGAGCCTATTTACTTGTGTGTGCTGCGCGGTTTCATCACTTGCACTCCTAAGACACACCATTGTCATGAATGTCTGCGCATGTCCACAAGCCTGACAACTACACTGTGATATTGGCCGTTGAATGTGGTCGACCGTGTGTGTAGGCTTATGGTCAGGATATGGCGGACACATGCAGTATTTACTTTGGTGCCCATTCCGGAAGTGAACCACGCCCAGAGCCCCGGGCTATTTATTCCCACTCCTACGCTAGACAGGCGTACGCCGGCCCAGCCCACTCCGCTTATGCTTACGGGGGGGGGACATAGCTACATGTTCAAGGTCTTCCCCACTGCCTGAGGTAACATGGTTGCGTCCACTGTCCACAACACTACAAACACCAGCAGTATATGTCCACCTGGACATGTCTGTGCTCTGCATACTGAAGTCTGTCCAGCACATCACCGCCACACTTGGCATTGTGTACATTCTTATTCATGGGTCACTTGCCTCCTTCGCACAGACTTGGTTCCCACCTCTCCCCACATTCTGCAATTCTGTGGAAAAGGTGCCATGACGTGGATGGTTTATCTACATGGCTGGCCACGGTTACCACAGTTACTTGTGTTGTCATGTCTGGTAGGTGGGCATGTTGTTTGGCATGTATGTGATTTTGTAACATGTGCATTCCTACAGTTGTGATTTGCATGATTGTGGAGTTGAGGTGTGTGGTGTGTTTCTTGGGACTTACCAACGAGCAGTGCACTTCCATAGGTGCCATCCTGGAAGCGTTGGTTGATGATGGACTGCCTGGGTAGTTGGTGACTACATTGCTGAAGAGTCCCCGGTGGTACACTATTGCCTGCACATTGATGGAATGTGTGTGCTTTCTGTTGCGGTAATTGTGTACAGTGTTGGCAGGGGACACAAGTAGGACATGTGTGCAGTCAATTGCCTCCAACACGTGCGGGAAGCCAGCTATGGCGTAGAAGCCTTGCTTGGTCTCCAGCTGTTCCTGCGCAGTGTGGGGGTAGTGACGGTGCTGGGGTACCAAGCTGATGATGGCATCCAAGACAGGTGTGAGGAACTTTGATAGGGCTGGCTCTGAGACTCCTCCGACTCTGGCAGTTGTTGGTTGGAAGGTACCAGAGGCCAACAGGTGCAGCACAGCCAGCAGCTTTGTCTGCGGAGGGATGTTGCTTCTCCGCTGTGTTGGTACCGTCCGCCTGTGGGCAATGTGGGTCAGGATGCAGAGGATGGTTGTCATTTTGAGCCTGTAGTGGGCAAGGACATCCTCTGGCGTTAAGTTTGTGAGGCTGGTGCATTTTTGTAAGGTCCGCTGTCTTGTTCTGCACTGCCTCTGTGGTAGTCCAGGGGGATGGTCCTGGGGGGCTGGGGGTGGTGGGTGTTGTGGCCCTCTTGGGTCTCTGAGCTGCATGATCAGTCGCTCCATGACATGTGTTGGCTTCATATGTGGCTCTGGGCTGGGCTCCCTTTTATACTGCAGGCTGTCGTCCTGATTGACACCAGTAGAAGGCAGGTGTTAAAGCCCTGCTGCTAACGCGCCTTATCGCCGGTTTTTGGATCGCATCGCCGATCTGGCTGACCGTTGAGAATATCTTGAAGTGATGTTTTCCTGAGTTTTTGCACGGGAACGCCTACTCTGCATATGATCAGCGTTAGTTGTCGCTCTCATCCGTGGCAATATTTTTTGCGGCAGCTATCGCTGCAAAACTGGCGATATCGGCAGTTTGCACCAGCTTGAGTACAGGGTGATAAATCTATCGCCACTTTTGCGGCACTAAAGTGCCGATAAATCAGCGATTAAGTCCTTGAGAATATGTCCCTTGGTCTTATGTAGTTGAAACTAGGAGAAATGCTATATTTCTCCTCGTTTTTGCAAAATGGTATTTCAGGAATGTTTATGTGCAGGAAGGGGCACCTTCCTGTACATGAACACCCCTCCCCTGCACACAGACACCCTTGCACTCTGGTGCAAGGATGTCTGTATTGGCGCTCAGTCATAAAACTTAGGGCCATCGCAGGGGGAATCGCCAGGCTGCACCACATTCTTGAGAATAGGGTGCAGCCTTGCGTTTCCGAAGTGGCGATGAAAGAAGTTAAGCCAACGAGGCTAACACCTCTCACCGCCACTTCCTTGAGAATATCCCCCGAAGTGTATTAATAAGGGCTGTGACAGAAGAGATCAGCAGCCAAGCTGCCTCCTGTGTTAATCGCTGCAGAAATCTCTGGGTTAAAGCATAGATTTGATTGAGAGGTTTATTTCAGCTGTACAGGAAGGACCTCTCCCACTCAATACAGAATATAGTCTTACGAGGCATGGGTGTGCTTCATGTCTTTGTTTTTTTTTTTTTTTTTTTTTTTGTTTTTAAAAGTTTTTATTGAACAATAATTCGATTACAAGCACGGGCCTACAACCACCAGGGCCGGCCGCTAAGTACAGAATGAAATATACATTTATCAAAGCTGCAGTCGGTTCCCGGGGGTCGGCCCTGTAGTGAGTCCGGATAGTTCTGGAGGCACAGGAGACTTAGATCCAAAAAACACAGAAAACTAAAAGAAAAACAAAAGGCGAGGCATAAAGACAAACGGCGCAGGTCAGGCTTCCTCCGGGGAACTCCAGGTCAGACCATTAAGCAGCACACGAAAGGAAGGAGTACCGGGAGGCTGGGGACGGGGGGGGGGGCCAAGGGAACTGAACGTCCATATGTAGTCTTTCCGAAAGGTGCCAGGAACCGTCAAGGGTCAGGGGGACAAGCGATATCGGTGTCCACCAGGGGGGGCGTACAGATACCCCCGCGATATGCATTCCATTGCCCCCAGATTCTGCCCCATGTCCCCGGCCTACCACGGGCAACATACACAGTCTTCTCCCTGAACATACACCAGTCCATATTCTCCTTCCATACTGCCACGGTGGGCGGCCGCTGGGCACCCCAAAGCTGCGCTATATCTCTCTTGGCAATCATGTTCCCCAGGGCCGCCCACCGAGTCTGAGCCGCGCTATAATCATTGGGCTCCCACACATTCAGGACACAGCGACGCACCTCCGGCAGCAGCACAACCCCAGTGACCTGTCCCATAACCGTATGTACCCGGCGCCAGTAGTCCGCCACCTCGCAGCACTCCCACAGGATATGGAGAAAGGTGGCACTGAGCCCACAACCCCGCTTACAGAGCCCATCGTCGGAATATCCCATCGAGACCAAGCGAGGACCTGTCACATACACCCGGTGAAGAATCTTAAGCTGTACCAACCGGAGACGGGCTGGAATGGCGACCTCTTTGGGGGACGACAGTGCAGACTGCCAGTCCTCGTCGTCCAATTCCACCCCATCCCCCGTCCAAGCCTCCCGAAGGCGCACCAAGAGGTCAGCCCGATGATTAATCAGTTTCTTATAAATTAAAGAAATAGTGCTGTCCGGGACATGTCCGTCAAGTATGCGGTCCTCGAGGGGCGAGGAAACCGGGATCGTGGTCCCCTCTCCAAAGACCGAGAGCAGGGCGTGTCGAACCTGGGCATAGCGGAAGAACTCCCTGTCCGTAAGCTCATATTCGGCCTGAAGAGCCGCGAAAGTCTTAACTGCGCCCTTATGCCACAGGTCTCCCACTTTGCTGATACCAATCGTGTCCCACTGGTCAAACCCCTTCGTAGTCCAGAGGCTCCCCAGGCGATCGGAGGCAAACAAAGGAGTAGCACATGTCAGTCGCTCACCCCAGCCCGTGGCCGCAGTGGCGGCCCTCCAGGTCCGCACAGCAATCTTAGTAGGACCCGTAAGGGTCCGGCCAGCCGAGCGGGAGTACAGCGCCCTGTTATAGTCCCTGCCGGGAAGCAGGAACTTGTCCATCTCATACGCCGGGTTCAGGCCAGGCGCATACGTGGCATGGTTGATGGCCGAAAGCTGCGCGGCCCAATAATACCTGCGAATGTCGGGAAGCGCGATGCCCCCGTCATACCAGGGGAAAGTAAGCTTAGCAAGAGCAATACGCGCCCGCCCGTCCCACACCAGTCTCCTCTGCAGGCTCTCTACCTCCCGAAAGTAGGCCACTGGGATGACGTCGAAGGAATTCTGGAGTGCATAGAGGAACCTGGGAAGGGACATCATTTTGAACAGCGCGGCCCGACCCAGCGGGGACAGGGGCAGCCTGCACCACCGGGCCGTATCCTCTCGCAATCGCCGAAGCGGACGCAGGAGATTCAGCTCATAGCGAGCCACCGGGTCCAGCGAAACGTGTATCCCCAGATACTTAAAGCCGCTCAGTGATACCTGGATCGGAAGCCGAGGCGGTAGGAGTGGAGGACCACCGGAGATCGGATAGACGCAGGATTTAGACCAATTGATCGTGAGACCGGAATTATTCCCAAAGGAAGTCAGAACGTCAAAGAGGACGTTGAGCGACTGCCGCGGTGAGGTGAGATATAGGAGAATATCGTCCGCATACAGCGAAACCCGATCTTCAAAGCCCGGGGCCCACCGGATCCCTCGAAGCGAGGGCTCCCAGCGGAGCCAAGCCGCGAGTGGCTCCAGGGCGAGCGCGAAGAGCAAAGGGGACAACGGGCATCCCTGCCTCGTGCCCCTGCCGAGGGCAAAGGGCCGAGAGACCCGCCCGTTCACCACCACCTGAGCCATGGGTCCCGTGTACAGAAGCTTCACCCAGCCAATAAATCCTTCCCCAAAGCCAAATTTAGCCAAGACAGCCCAGAGGAATGGCCACTCGATGGTGTCAAAAGCCATCGTGGCATCCAAAGAAACCAGCACGGCCGGTTCGGAGAGGAGCTCCGCCCTGGCGAGGGCGCCATGAAGACGCCGCAAGTTAAGAGCGGTGTTACGATGCGGGATGAATCCGCATTGGTCCGGATGAATCAGATCGCACACGACGCTCAACAGACGATTGGCAAGGACTTTCGCCAGGATCTTAGGCTCCGCATTTAGCAGTGAAATAGGCCGGTAAGAAGTACAGCGATCTCGCGGCTTGTCCTCCTTGGGGATAACGACTATCGTGGCCAAACGCTGATCGGCCGGGAGGGAACCCGCCGCCAGAGACTCACGGAACATGCGACTGAGGAAGGGCGCAAGCTTGTCAGGGCGCAATTTATATAGCTCAATGGGCAGACCGTTGGGACCCATAGCCTTGCCCGAGCGAAGGGAGCGGATCGCGGTCGCTATTTCATCCACCGACAAGGGGGCGTCCAGCCGCTCACGGTCCTCAACGGACAGGCCGGGCAAGGCGATATCCCTCAGTAGAAGGCGAGAGTCGTCCTCATCCCTGTCAGTCACTGGGGAGTACACAGCCCGGAGGTGGTCGGCAAAACATTCCACAATCTCGTCAGGCTCCGTCACACACACACCATCCGCAGCACGCAACTCCGGGACCACACGATTCACTCTCTCCTTCCTGTCCAGCCACGCGATCAACTTTCCCGCCTTGTCCCCGGCATCGTACAGTCGACCCTGCTGCTCCCTATACATAGTTTTGGCCGCGTCAGTGACCAGGGACCTATATTCAAACTGTTTCAGGCTGAGGGCATGGAGCCCGTCCGGAGTAACATTCGCCTCCAAGGCCGACTCCAGCCCCAAGATGTCAGTCTCCAGCCTCACCACTGCCTCACTCTTGACCCTCTTAGCCACCACTATCTGGGAAAGGGCGTGTCCGCGGATCACGGTTTTAAAGGCTTCCCACAGGGACATTGCAGAAGACACCGACCCCTCGTTATCCAGGAAGTATTGGTCCATAGCCTTAACCAGGCTGTCACGAGTCGTAGGGTCTCGCAGGTACCATGGGTTAATGGGAGCGATCCGCCCTGCAGACCGCGGCCCGGTGTCAAAAACAAGCCACAGCGGAGAATGGTCGGAGATACCCCGCGCCAGGTGCCTGACCTCTCGAATCCGACCAGTCTGCGCCGCGGGCATAAGGAAGTAGTCTAACCTAGAGAGACTCCCATGGGCCCCCGAGTGAAAGGTGAATTGGCATTGGGTCGGATGCATTAATCTCCAACTATCCACCAGGCCGAAGGTCTCCAGCATCCCACCCAGCCATGCCTGGGCAGCGGGGAGGGTCCTTGGTGGGTGACGATCCAGTTCACCCGAAACCACAGAATTAAAGTCCCCGCCCATGAGCAGGAGGCTGTCCGGAAGGTCAAGCAGCATTCGACCCAAGTCAGTGAAGGTGGAGGTCTGGAGGCCCGGGGGGACGTAAACTGAAACCAGGGCAAGGGGCTGCCCCTCCCACCTCCCAATCAAACACACATAGCGCCCTCTGTCATCCGAGACTATCTTAGTGATCTCCACCGGAAGTGAGGTGCGCAGCAGAATGCCCACCCCCCTGGAACCAGTTGTGAAACCAGAATGGGCCACGAGGCGGTATCCCCCCCTGTTCATTGCATGACAAACATTGCCAACCAGATGCGTCTCCTGGAGAAACACCACATCAGGAGTCAAACGACGCAAATATTGCAGTACTACACCCCGCTTGATACGGTCCCCCAACCCATTAACGTTCCATGACATAAGCCTCAACCCATCCCCCCCCATCCCCCCCAATAGATCAAGGGTCCCCCAGCCTGCAGCACAGTTCCCAAATGTGGACAAAAATCAGTACCTCGCCCTGTAAACAAAAAACACACAGCAAAACAAACCCTCCTCCCCCCCATCCCCACCCCAGGACCAACTCCCCCCACCCTGCACCCCTGCGGGCCAAAAAACCCCCCCAACTTGCAGTGTGCCTGTCGCCCCACTAACCCCATTCTACGAAAAGAACCCAGAGGAGGTAAGGGACCCGTCCCCGCCCGCCCCCCTCACTGGTCCTGGTAAAACACAATATGCAAATGAAATAAGACCCGACTGTACAGTGCAAAAAGGCAAAATCAAGGACCAAAAGTCATTCTAAAGGGGACCCATCACCTGCGGTGCCCGCAGAGGGTCCGGGACGGCCACCTCCGTCCGGCAGAGAGTCCAGCCAGTCACTTACAGCCACAGGAGAGTCAAAAAAGGCTGTCCGATCCCCATGTTCCACTCGGAGTTTTGCAGGGTAGAGCATCGAATACTTTAGGCCCAGCTCACGGAGACGACGCTTCACCCCTTGGAATCCCATCCGTTGTTTCTGGACCAGTTGCGTGAAGTCCGGGTAAAAATTGATGGTCGAGTTCTCATGGCGAACCGGGCCGTGGGTCCGTGAGGCCTGCAGAATAGCGTCGCGGTCCCTGTAGTAGAACAGTTTGGCCACGATAGGCCTCGGGGGGGCCCCCGGCCGTGGCCGACCGCCCGGAACTCGATGGGCCCGCTCCACGGCAAAGAACTTACTTAGGCCAGCCGAGGACAACTGTTTCAGGATAAGTTCCTCGACCACGAGGTCAACCGGGCGGCCATCAGAGGACTCCGGTACACCTATGACGCGGATGTTGTTGCGTCGGGCCCGTCCCTCGAAGTCCTCAAGCCGCCGGGCCATATGGTCGTTAACCACCCTGATGTCTCCAAGCGCGGCCCGCAGATCCGACACCTCCGCACCGAGGGTAGAGGTCCGTGCGTCGAGAGCCTGGACCTTCTCGTTAGTTTTGGAGAGGTCGGCCCGGATCAGGGTGACATCGATCGCGACAGTGTCAATCTTACGGGCCAGGGCCTCATACTGCGTCGCGATGGTTTCCCTGATGCCATCAATGGCGCCCATAATGTCCTGCAAGGATAGTTCCGTAGTGGCGGTCGCGCCTCCTTCCGCAGTATCCGAGGGGAGGCCGGCAGCGCCAGAGGGCCCCCTGCCCTGGGTGTAGCGGTCCATGTTATTGCTCTGGACTGCCCCCCCGCGGAGGGAAGCCTTGGTCTTGCGGCCCTCGGGACCCCCTTTGCCCCCCATGTGAACACGGTCACCCGAGGGGACCTCCAATCAAGAGGTGTAAGGCACCAGCAAGAAGACCACAAAATGTCGGTATAGGGGGTCCGAGGCGATAGGCGCTCTAGTGGCAGATGAAAGAAAACCTCACGCAGAGGCCCAGGAAGCACCTCTCCACCCCGAGCGCACCACCCTGCCGGTCTTCTGAAGTGCAAAACCGAAACCGAAAGTGGTGGATCGGCAGCTGGCACCGCGCCGAAGCCGCTGTTGTTCAATTGCAGCCCGGTCCCTCGGGTCACCTTCACCCCGGTCACCTCCGTCGGGTGGGTCCCAAAAGTTCCGATGACGACAACTCAGGATTCCCAGGTCCGATTTGAGTTTGGAAAAGAGATATACGCTCAGCTGGTCTTTATCTCCCAGATTCCATAAGCCACGTCAGGATATTCTCAGGATAAATTCCGAGGAGCAGAGAGGGTCCGGGGAGCCCTGTGCTCACGCGACCATCTTGGATGCGCGCTAGGCTCCTCCCCCCCTTCATGTCTTTGTTGAGAGATATCATCAAAAGAGCAACCCACCTCCTGTGTAAATGGCGGGGGCTGGGAGTAAATAACAGGTACAGTGACCTGCAAGAGGGGACTGCCACTTTATTCCCATTCCCCAGAGGCGGGGCCTGGAATGAAGTATTCAAATATGTTTTCCAAAATGGCTTCAGTGCAGATACAGTTGGTTGCCTGCCCCGCCCCCCCCCCCCACCTTGCACTCTGAGAATTAGCGGTTTGATTAATGAAAACAGTATGCTTTGGTTTCCGTTCCAAATTAGAGATGGTGAAGGAAATAGAATTTAAAGCTTGATTTGGGGTGGGGGAAGATGATTGCCGCCTGACGCTCTCGGACGGCCTCTGAGGGAAGGCATTACCTTACCCGTTTCTGCCCCCATATTTCCTGCCCCTTTGCTCTCCGAATGTACTGTTGCCTTTTCTGATGGCCAAAAGGGTTGCTTGTTAGAATACCACACTGTTGGATCTTGGCTCAAGCCTTTCCTTGCTGAAATGCTCTATGCCCTCGTATGCTCCTGCCTCCACTCCCGGAGGTATCTGCCTCACTGACAGCTCACCAACCCATCTTCTGTGCCTGCTTTTCATCTTATTTCGAATAAGGTGCTTGTCTGCTCTTATTGTGTAACCTTGATCTGGACTTTTTCATTAGCTGAGGATTCATGTGTGCTCAAGGCTGGCATCCAGCTATACGATAGTAACAGGAAACAGGTCTGCCCTTCTATGGGTAAATCAGGGAGCATGCAACAGTCAACTAAGAAAGACAATTTCTTTAAGTGGCTTGATGTTGGACTTGGTCCACTGTGCAGACTCAATCCCAAACGTTTTGTCCTCACCCATTCTGTTTTCTGAACCCGTTTTTGATGGCTTTTAGGACTTTGTGCACTTTATCACTGCTAACCACTGCTAAAGTGCTTGTGCTCCCCCTTTAAACATGGTAAAGATGGTTAGGCCTGACAGCCTTAGGTGGTCTTCCCCCAAACCGTTTGCCTTACTCCTCCAGTTTTTTGCTGATCCTGGTTTTGCTAACCTTAGGACTCAGCACACTTTACCACTGCTAACCAGTGCTAAAGTGCAGGTGCTCTCTCCTTAAACAAGGAAACATTGGCTTATTCCCAATGGGCATATTTAATTTGCTGCTTGGAAGCCGCTTGCAAGATGGCACAACATGTGCCCTGGGCCTGTAAAATAAATGCTACTAGTGGGCCTGCATCACTGATTGTGCCACCCACTTAAGTTGCTCTTTTAAACATGTTTTTGACGTGCCATTGCAGCCTGTGTGTGCAGTCTAACTGCTATGGCAAATAAACCATCCCTTTTTATACGCAAGTCACCCGTAGGCCAGGCCATGGACACACCAGAGGGCAGGGCGCAGTGTATTCAGAAGATATGACATGTACTTTTAAGTTTTACATGTCCTGGCAGTGAAAAACTCTTAAATTGGTTTTCCACTACTGCAAGCCACCCTCGACCATAGACTAACATTGGAGTTACCTTATTACATTTAATAAGCTATAATTTCCAAATGAGATCAGATGCCCAGTTCATGTTTGGTGCCTTTGGTATTATAATGAAAACTCCTAAATTATGATGAAGTCGAATTTTAATTTTAAATGTTGAAAATGCCACTTTTAGAAAGTTGGGATTTTCCTGCTTTAGGCTGTTAGTGCCTTTAGCCTGTACCTGGGTCACATGACTGGTTGTAGCTGACAGTTGAGCTTTGTGTATTCCTCCAGCCACACGCGATAGGGAGCTTAGGTGTACCTAGATGGACCGTCACTGGCAGGATGGGAGGGAGGAGTTGGGCACAGCCCCCTTACACTTAAATGGGATGTGTCCTGCCTCCACACAAAGGTCTGAAGTTGGTCTGGAACCAGGAAACAGAAGGCAGGATGCCTGGGAACTTCACTGGGAACCTCTAGAAGCTTCTCCTCTACTTCAAAGGCACAGCTGTGTATAAATACTGGACCTCAGACACCAACTCTTCAGTACACTTCTGAACCTGTGGATACACTGCCAGGAAGAAGGACTGCCACTCTGCTGGACTGCTGCTCTGAAAGAACTGCTGCCCTTTTGTGATGACCTGCTGCCCTCTTGCCTGGATGAGAACAGAACTGGACCTCAAACCCAGGACACCAGCGTGACTCCAAGGGCTAGTCTTTCGGCCTCCTGATCTGAGCCGCAGGGATATCAAAGGCTCCATAACATCCTGCACCAGCCCCTGGACCCAGCTGCAATGCATTCTTGACCCCCCCCCCCAAGTGATGCCCCTCAGGTCCTAGACACTTAGTATGGCTCAAGTGAGCTGAATTCAAGCTTTTGAGCTTTTCATGACCTCGGATGGGCCCATTACCACTGAGACGTCGCCGCTCGCACCTTGATTCATTAAGAAGCTCCAGCAACCCGACTCTTTGCGCACCAGCCTGGATCACTTGCAAGGACCGGCAACACGAAGCTCCAGCAGCGCTTAACCATGATGCCGGCCATCTCTTCACACTACATCGACAGCCTCCTGCATGCTCTCCCTGCTCCTCAAGGCACTCTCCAGTGTGAATGGGACTCTTAGAACAAATTTTAAAAGGCAAACTTCAGCGGGCTTAGCCTGATGACTGTGTCTGACCTGCCTGCCATAGGGGTCGGACTGATAGTTTGACTTTGACCCCGACCACCCAGAAGGAGGCACCGCCATCGTCCACTAAGCACACTCTGACTGACCATGCACTCTAATCACCCAACGACGACCATGGAACGCCTCTACTTACAGATCTGGACCAACCCCAACACCCTTGAGCACCCTTATCTACAGGCCCCCGGGCCCTGAACTCCCTTCATCGATGCCATCATTGACCTCATTGTCCCCCAGACTCTTGCATCCACTGACTACATCCTACTCGGAGAACTCAACTTCCACATGGACAACCCCAGTGACCAGAACACTGCCTTGCTTCTGGAGAACCTCACCAACATTGGACTCAAGCAGCTAGTCACTGCACCGACCAAAATATTCTCCACCAGCGGGAATATCAGCTACAGCCACACCACTAAACTCTCCTGGACCGACCATCACTGCCTGCATCTCGCCTTCATCACAGCCACCGTCTACCACCGTCATCATTGCCCTCTCTTGCAGCTGGATCAAGGCCACCGAAGAACTTGTTGTCAACTCCCTCAGCACAACCACTCCGCCAACGCTGCCAACAGACTCTAACACCACAGCACGCAACCTCCACTGATGGATCTCCAACTGCTCCAACACCCTGGCAAACTTCAAGAAAAGACCAGGCAAGCAACACTCAAAGAAGGCCAGCTGGTTCACTCCTGCCCTCCATTAGTTGAGCCGCATCTGAAGACGACTCGAGAAGAGATGGAGGAACAACAAAACCCCAGAAACTCATGCAACCTTCAAATCCACCATCAACGCATACCACCTCCTCCTGAAAACCACAAAGACAACTGCCCTCCAAGACAGAATCAACACAAATGCACACAACAGCAAAGAACTCTTTGCCATCGTCAAGGAGTTCACCAGGCCCAACAGCGAAACCACAGACGTTCCCCCCACCTAAGACCTCTGCAACAAACTCTGCACCTTCTTCCACCACATGGTCAGGAAGATCTACGATAGCTTCGACACCCTGGATCCGGCCTTCACGCCCACCACCATCACACACAACCAAGCCACACCCCAACAGACCGTGCTCTGCTGGGACCTGATCACAACAGAGGACACACTCAAGAGCATGAAGATCATCCACTCAGTAGCCCTGACGAATCCTTGCCCGTACCACATCTTCCACAGAGCAGCCGCCGCCGCCATCGCCCACAAGTTTCGCCGCACCATCAACTGCTCCATTGAAACCGCCACCTTCCCCGATGATAGGAAACACGCCAAGATCAACCCACTGCTGAAGAAGCCGTCCTCAGATCCAACAGACCTCAAGAACTTCAGACCCATGTCCCTCTTCCCCTTCCCAGCTAAGGTCATCGAGAAGGCCATCATTGAAGTGAACCACATCCTGGACACCTCCCAATCCGACTTGCTAAGCAACCACAGCATGGAGACCGCACTCCTCGCAGCCACCAACATTTTCTCCCTCCTCGACCAGGCCGAGAATGCAGCCCTCCTCCTACTAGATTTCTCGGCCACCTTCAACACCGCACTCAAATCACGAGACTCCACGGGTCCGGCATCCATGACAAGGCTCTGGACTATATCCACTCCTTCCTCACCAGCTGGACCCAGCGAGTTAGACTACCACCGTTCCTCTTAGAACCCACAGAGATCACCTGTAGAGTGCCCCATGGTTCCTCCCTCAGCCCCACCCTCTTCAACCTCTACATGGCCCCCCTTGCTGTTATCGTCAGAAGCCACGGACTCAACATCGTCTCCTACACTGATGACACCCAGCTTCACCAACGAACCCACAAATGCCAGAACCAACTTCCACAGTGGAATGAAGGCCGTTGCTACCTGGATGAAAGACAGCTACCTCAAGCTCAACTCGGACTAGACCGAAGTACTCACCGTGGGACCCACCCCTTCAGCTTGGGATGACTCCTGGTGGCCAGCTGCTCTGGGATATCCCCCCACCCCGATGGACAACGCACGCAACCTTGGCATCATACTGGACTTATTGCCCGCTATGAACTGCCAATTCAACGCAGATTACTCAGCCTGCTTTCACACGCTCCGCATGCTTCAAAAGACATTCAGGTGGATCCCTACAGAATCCAGATAGATGGTAACTGACGTACTCATCACCAGCAGACTCGACTACGGCAACGCACTGTACACCAGCGTCACCCAGAAACAGCTCAAGAAACTACACAACGTCTAAAACGATGCAGCCAGACTGGTCCTCGACATCCCCCGCCTCAGCCACATAATGCAACACCTACCAGTCAACAAGAGAATCATTTTCAAGCTCCTCACTCACGCCTACAAAGCTCTAAATGATGAAGGACCAGCATACCTGAACCACCGCCTCACATTCAACGTACCTGCCAGACAACTCTGATCCTCTCAACTCACCCCTGCCTCCGTCCCCAGGATCCACAACACCAGAACCAGAGGAAGGTCATTCTGCTACCTCACCACCAAGACCTGGACCACCCTGCCCCTCCACCTCAGGCAATCCGCGTCGATGACTCAATTCAGGAAGGACCACAAGACATGGCTCTTCGAATCAACGTCCACCCAGTTAGACCAGCAGCCCCCTCCCCCAGCGCCTTCAGACCCTCACGGGTGAGTAACCACGCTAAACAAGACCCTGATTGATTGACTCAGTCCAGTGCAACCAGATATCGATTTGTGGTGCTATTTTCACTAAAATCATAAAAAATTCATAACTTTGGTTCTACTGATTTGATTTTTTTGTAATTTTGGTCTTGTTTTATTAATTAAATCTTGCTATATCCATAGAAACTGGTGTGGAGTCCTTTGTTGGCGTGTTGTTTTTACTGAGTTACTGTTTGAATTGCTGCACAAATACTTTACACATTGCCTCTGAGTTAAGCCTGACTGCTCTGTGCCAAGCTACCCAAGGGCAATATAGGGTTGCTTGGCACTTCACCCTGAGAAGAATTGTGGTTGTTGCTTGAGAAGGGTTCCCCACCCTCAACCAGTTACCCAATTTCTTACAACTGCCATTGTGACCTGGCAAAACAAACCCTTTGCCAGGCCTAAATCTTCTTTTTTAATACATATAAATCACCCGTCGGGGTAGGCCCTATAAAGCCCATAGGGCAGGGTGCATTGTATTTAAATTTTGGATATGTACTTTTAAGTTTCCATGTCCTCGTAGTGAAAAACTCACAAATTTGTTTTTCTCTATTGTGAGGCTTACCTCTCCCACAGCATAACATTGGATTACCTCTATTATATTTAATAAGTGATAGCATTTGCTCGGGACCAGGTAGAGATTTCATATTTGTTCTCTAAAGAATTGTACGTTAAAATCCTCTTTAATGGTAAAGTCAGATTGTAAGTCACAATTATGTCAATGCCACTTTTAGAAAGTTGGTGTTTTCTTGTCCTAACCATTTGGTGCCTGCAGCCTGTGTCCTGGGTCACACGACATATTGTCATTGGCAGTGGGCCTTTGTGAATTCCTCCCAGACAGTGATACAGAGTAGGAGTATGTGCTGTCAGGGTGGGCAGACTTGTCAGGATGTGAGGGGTGGAGTTGTCACCTAGCACACTTGCTCTTCAAAGGGGCTGCCACAGCAAACTCACAAAGGACTTCCCACTAGTGTATTGTCACCCCAGATCTCTGGGATCCAGGACATGGGGAGGAAAGAAATTACAGAACCAGTTGTGGGTGGAAGTATAGACGCTTACCCAGCTTCAAAGCTGGCTACAGGTATCAAAATTGGAACCTGTGACCAAGTTTTCAGAACACTCTTAGACTTGTGGATACAACAGAAATAGTACTACCCTACTGTATGAGACCAGCCCTGCTGCTTGAGGCCTGGGTAGCTGTCTGAGCAGGAAGACTGGACTGCTCTCTTCATGCCAGACTACCTGAGTGGCTCCAAGTGTCAGTTGGTTGACCTCCTGTCTGAGCAGCAAGGACTCAGCAAGCTCCAGAGTCCTCCCTACAATTTCCCAGCTGACCTGCTGCAACTAAACCTGCCTGGACCTGTAACTGGACTTGCCTGAGCACTGTTGGCCTCTGCAAGAGTGAGTCCCTGATCCCCAAGTGGTGCCTTCACAAGTCCAGGGCCATTGGTTGGCATGAGAGTCCACTCCACTAAAGAAGAAATCCTGTCGTTTTGGACTTTTTTCAGGACTACAAACAGGCCTGTTCCCCCAGCACCACCTACGTAAAGCTCCGGTGGGCTCAACTCTTCATGCTTCAGTGACCGCTACCAACATCTGGAAACATGAGATATGCACTTAGCGCTACAGCATCAACATCTTGAATGACCGCCAACACGAAGCTCCAGCTATGACAGACCATGATGCCCCACAGGATCTTGGCACTCGATATAGTGACAACTGTCTGTTCTGCCCGGCCTGCTCTTTGAGCTACAGCGACGACTATCCACGACGCTGTTCCCAGAGGCCATCTCCACCACGAACTGGACTCTTTGTGCCAGACTTTCAGAAGGCAGCTCTTTCAGCAGTACTAACCTGGCTTCTTTTTTCCGGTCCACACTCAATCAAACAAATGACTCGCACAACCAGATAACCGTGAGTGGCGCTTTGTGCTTTTAGGTGCTAGGCTTACCTAAAATCTTTAAAATTGCATATCTCTGGTTCTTCTGTTTAGATTATTGTTGTATCAGTGTCAAATAATTTAATACATTTTACTCTATTTTTTTTAATTAGTGTGGGATTTTTCTTGTGTTGTGTTTTCACTTTATTACTGTTTAAGTGCTATACACTTTTCACATTACCTCTAAGGTAAGCCTGACTTCTTTTGTGCCAAGCTACAAGAGGGTTAAGCACAGGTTAATTAGTGACTTTTGTGGTTCACCCTTACAATGATTGTGGGTGTTGCTTGAGAAGGGCTCACACACTCCTCTACCAACAACCAATTTCTCAAATTCACCTAAACAATCTAGAGGGTTTAATTGCAACATGAGGAAGACATGAGCAGTTTTTGTCAGAACTAGGCACTGGAGCTGCATCCTGTCTTATGCCCAACACAGCCATTCGTGGGTCTTCAGACAGAACATGAGGAACTACCGCACAATGGGAGATCACTGCTTTCTTCGAGGAACATACAGACTCTTTTGGAATTAAAGGTAGCGCGAGGTATAGAACTCTAATGCCTCCTCTCCACTCTCTCGTAGCAGGGCAACTCAAATAGGGCCCACTGCTGAGGGTACTTTGATGTCATCAGGAGTACAAGGTGATCAGACTCCACATGCCACAGATCCTACGGACTAGGCTGGATATGTGGGAATGACTCTAAATGCCATACACTAGCCCAGGCTTGATCCTCAAACAACTCAGAAAGCCTGCATGTAGATTTTTCTGTACAGGTAGTGTCACAGGCCAAACAATGTAAAAACGTTTTATAGATAACCGAATAACTGCCATTTATTGCAATTTTTTACCTCTGTGTACTTTGTATGCTCTTGTAACCTGCACACGTCACTTTTCCCTTTTGTAACGTATCGTTTGCTACCTCTTGTATTTTGTTTGCTCCTGTTACTTGCACAAATGTCACTATTGCCTCATGTAACGTAACGTTTGATTTTGTAACATGCTCACTTGTAATTTTTCTCCTTATGTATCATTACTGCTCCTATTGTGAAGCGCTCTGACACCTTCGGGTAAAGTCCGCGCTATATAAAAACGCATTAAATAAAATAAAATAAAATAAATAAATAAAAAACTGAAGTATGAAACTGCACCTGCATCCCTAGCTACACCCTTTGTTGTATGGCAGTACGCCACGGCTCAGTGTGTCTTGTGGAGGCAGTTTACTGGTAATGGAATCCTCACCCGCTGCTCAGTCAACCACACAGGTGACCATGGAGAAACAGTACAAAAAAGGAGAGGGGCATTCCCAATTCTAAACCCAAATGCCATCCATAATTTGGCAGCAGGCTCACTCATCATAATTTCATCTGGAATGATGTTTTCTACATTTCTGACATGACAAGTGAAGCTACTAACTCTAGTTCAGGGCAGAAGATACACTTAGGTTCAGATAATATACTTGAAGTCGAAGTGTGAGATATGGATATAGACGGAGAACTTAAGGATCGAGGGGGCTGGTTTACAGAATGCTATCACAGGGTTTCAAAGTGAAGAAATTTGCAAAGGACATCTTTGCAATAAACCCAATGACCGTCAGGGACCTCACAGTCATTGGTAAAAAAGAGACAAATACTAAAGATCCATTACTGTTCCCAGATAAAGAAAATAAACTGCCTCAGAGTCAACACCTTTTGCAATCTATAGCCTGATTCCTGCTCACCAGGAAGAAAACCACTGGGATTACATAGCAGTGAAAACTGGCAATCCTAAAATGGATGTTGTGGTTCAGAGGTTGTCAAAACAGGTTGGCAATGAGGCCTCTCGTCATTTTAGAGGTGGAACAGCAGGTTGGGCCCTTTGAGGAATTCTCAAACAGGATAGACAAGCAACTAACTGAGCAAGCAACCACATATAAAAAAGGAACAAGAACATATTGAGAATCAGGTCCACCAAGACAACCTTCACAGGGTGGGTAGGGGCCCTCAAGGCTTCCCAGTTTGCTTGTTTCAGAAAGTATTCTCTCAACGTTCTGACTGTAATGTGGATACACAAATTTAACGAGCTCCCTTATTCCCTTTCCAGCCTGCTCAGGTGATTCAACCTAGGGGTTAATCTCAAGCAATTCTCATCTATGTAGGGAACATCTTGTTGAGATAATTGCTACCTGAGCAACCATGTCCATGCAAACCCATTTCTGGGCTAAATTGAAAAGACCTCCACAAATACTTTGCTTCCTCCTGAAATAAAAGCTTAGGAATTTTTAAGAAGCTGGCAAAGAAGTGCAACCTTGGATGATTCTCAGATGACCCAACAACATATACACTATTGATATTGGAATTGGCAAAATTGGAGAGTCATTGTTTGTGTGTAGTGATATGATTATGCCATAACATTCTGTGACTGACAGCATCAGTAAAAAGGGGAAATCATTAATGCATAGGTTCCAACTGCTATCACCCATAAAATGGCATCCTTTGGTATAAAGGATTGTAGGTCTACAATAAAGGATAATGAATTAGGATACACATTTCATTCTAATACACACAAGCATTACTCATGAATCAACGTTTTTTGCTTTCTGATGTGGTCATTCTGTAGGTTGCTTATATGCAGATCCTGGGACATTATCAGCATATAACTCAAAGTTCAGGTATGGTACTTGAATCATGGAATAAAACCACTGATAGTTCCTCTTTTGAAAATCCCCATTTTGCTCCAATCCATCATCACCAAAATTACAGAAAGTCTTGTCAATTGCCACATCTGCTTACTGTCTATGTTACCCCTCTTGCCAATCTCAAAGAATCCTTTGGCCTAAAGTTCTACAGTTATGCTGACGATGCATAGATCATTCTCTGACTTGATGGTAAACTGGCTAATCTTAAAACCAGTTTAAAACCTGTTTTTGCTCAGAGGCCCAATCGATGTGCTCCATGTCCTTAAGCTTAATTCTGACAAAACAAAGGTGATCCTCTTTGGAAATATCAATCTGATCACATAATTAGTACCTAAACTTACTGTTACCCCCTCTCCATCAGCTCATAATGTAGGTATTATTGTTTTGAAGCCCACATCAATAATTTACTTCAAGCTGCTTCCTGATTCTGAAAATGCCAGTCAAATATCTTTATTCGGTTTAAGTGCAAACCATAAAAGCATACTATAAAACACGATTATAAAAATAGTTGTAGGTACATAATTCATTTGGCACATAGAAACCTATAAAAACATTCAAGTAAAACCAATAAAAACAATTTCATATTTACACAATAAAAAGAGGATATACATGATATAATTATAAGTTCATTTCCTCAAAATTCTTATAGCTGCTGATAAAAAACTAGCTACGTTAAAAGATTCCCAAACATCAGTTAGCATTTGGAGGTAAAGAAGGGCAGGTCTCACCTGCACAAAGCCTTTGTTTTTTAGAATAGGGAGAATAAAGCGCTTCCTAATGGCAATAAGATGTTCACAGAAAAAAAGGAAGTGTGTGATGTCTTGTTGTGAGAAATTATCACAAGTACAAGGGCCGAGATCCTCTACCCTTTTCCATCCTTTCTGTTCTCCAAAGAGAAAATGCAATTGATTAAATCTGAATCTAGTCAGTAAAAAGCGGTGGTTATTCTTTGTAACATATCCTAGATATGGTTCCATGGATGGTGTTGTTTTACATAGCTGGTGAGCCCTTACTGTCACCTTTAACAGCTCACTCTCTTCCCTATCCATGGTCGCTATACGAAAAAACATTTCCTTACGCCATTTTATGTCACCCTTCACTAGAGCTTCTGGTGAGTGATATAGTTCTGGGCGGCCCAACTTTATTGCCAGCCTCTGGATGTATTTAAGCCAGGGTATACACGACCCATGGTCAAGTGACATACAATCTTTCATGATGATGTGATTAAGCAATAGGTCAGGATTTAACCACATAGCTATCTATTTCAGTAATGGTGCCACAGCAATAGCGTCTTCCACAAAGCCAATTCCTAGCTCCTGATGGATAATGTAGTTGGCTGTTGTTTTAGGGACAGATAGGAGATTCTTTAAAAACCTATCTTCAACAATCTGTATATTCTTTACATTTTTTGTGCCCCATAACTCGGCCCCATACATGGCTATTGAAATACACTTGGCTCTGTATATTTGAATGAGGGCCTTCATTGGCCTGGCTCCTAGTTTTCTTGCAAAACCCAATACAGCCAGAGTTGCTCTAATTAATACATTTTTTTTCGCTGTAATTTGGGTTACCCAGGATCCTTGGTCGTCAAAAAGTACGCCCAGGTATGGGAATGACGACACCCTAGTTAATATATGACCCTCACAATAAAAAGTTTTAACCTTTGTTGATTTCTGTCCAATGGCCATTACATGTGATTTTGAAAAATTTACGCTAAGTCCAGAGCCTTCATGAAACCAGAAAAGGCGTCTAACAATAGTTGAAGACCCACTGCCATTCTTGCAAGGAGGGCGGCGTCATCCGCGTATAAAAGTGCAGGAATCAGGCGTTTCCCTGCGCTGGGAATGTCTTTACAGGAGGCAATTAGGGCATTATCTAAGTTATTTATATATAATGTAAAGAGCAGGGGCGCCAAAATGCACCCCTGTCTAACTCCATTTGATATGGGTATATATTCCGTACAGTTGCCCTGTTGATCATACCTAACCGTTTCAGATAGATCCCTATGCAGGTCGGCTAAGAAATAGACAATGTTTTTGTCTACTCCACAGGTTAGGAGCATGGACCACAGCTTTGACCTGTTTACTCGGTCAAAGGCCGAGGACAGGTCCATAAAGGCTACCAATAGTGCTCCATTCTTTGCCACCGTATATTTACCTATTAGTAATTGCAAGTTCAAGCATTGGTCCGTGGTACCCATCCCTTTTCTGAATCCGTACTGGGCCATAGAGAGTGTTCCAGATTCCTCAAGCCAGCCGGTGAGTTGGCCGAGGACCACCCTACCCAATACTTTCACAGAAGAATCTATTAGGGATATCGGGCGGTAACAACTCGGGTCACCTCTATTACCCTTTTATATATGGGTATGATCACCGATCGTGCCCAGGTAGAGGGCAGGCCCAAATGAGAAGCGTTAACGAAAACATTTAAAAAAATCTTAGACCAGGTTTTTACATCTGATTTAAAAAGGTCTGCCGGGACTCCGTCAGGTCCCGGAGCCTTATTACTTGTCATTTGCATAATGGCATGTGTAACTTCAGATTCTGTGAAGGTCAAAGAATATTTCTCCATGTTTAAGACTGGGCCTTCCAACATCCCATTCCCATCATAAACCTGTTTAAAATGACTGTGCCACATTTTTTCCTGGATGCCACAATCGAGCTTGCTGTTACTTTTATCCTGGAAAAAAGGCTTGTTAACCACAGTCCAAAATTTAGCGCTATTCTTGATGACATCAATTGATAAAAGCTCATTCCAGGCTTCCTCCCTAACTTCATTTTTCCGCTTTCTTTGTGCCTTTTTATAGTCATTCCTAAGGGCAGCAATTTCCGCTTTGTCAGGCGGGTCAGCTTTCAATGCTACCATCAACTTCCGTTGGGCTATTGAGCAGTTATGGTCAAACCATTTCTCCCCATTCCTAGGTTGCCCCTTAACTGCTTTTTTAAGGTCACTATTGACCTGGGAACAGATTCTGCCGTAGGCTACTAGGATCTCCTCCCCTAAAATACCCTCTTTCAGGAAAGTGGTCATATCATCCCCAACCTTTCCCAGCAAATTTTCCTGGAAATCCTTCGGTACCACACGGCACCATTTCAGGCGTCGAGCTTGATCAGTGGGCCTTATATCAAGGATTCCTGCAGTCAGTATGGGATTCGCTTTTTTCCTTAGGTCATCTGTCAGGATCACCTTAACTGGGTTATGATCTCCATAGGGAGACCAACTAACATTATACTGACTAACCCGGTTTGCTAAGTTTACACTCACAAAGATGTAATCAATGGTAGACCCCAGACCTCTCCAATTATAGGTTGGGATGTCTCCGGTAAATTTTGTAGGGTAGATCAAGTCATTACCAACGACCAGATCTTCTAAATACATTCCCTGCGGGGTGTGTTCAAAATGAATATTATCTTGGTTTGCTGGGCCTAAGCTGTCCCAAACAAAACAGTTACCTTTACAACAATGAACATTGAAATCTCCAAGCACAATAACCGAATAATGATTCGTACAATTAGCATTATATAATTCCAGAAAATCATGTAGACTGACTATATGTTCATTTGGGGTACTCTTGACAAAAGAATTATAAAAGTTGACAATGAGCCAATTCCCAGTTGAATTAGTTTGGATTTCCACTGCAAGACAATATGGCGTGCCAGTCTCCACTTTGGTATAAGTCCCTTCAAGTTTTAATGAAATAAGGGTTAAAAGTCCGCCCTTTGACCTCCCCATAGGGGAAGCAACTGCAGCCGACCAAAAAGCCGCGTACCCATCCAGCAAAAAGGTATTCTCCGTGTCCCAGGTTCCTTGCAACCCAATGATTTCACAGTCTGTTAAACAAATCCTACACTGTGCATCATTTGCTTTACTGTTCAACCCAGCGATGTTCCAACTGAGGACCCTCGTACCTAGACGTGTGGCCCTCACTACCACCAAACCATCCGTGGGGCCACCTTGGACATCCCCCATTGTAATCATAACATTTAGGGTACCACCCTCACTAGGGGTCACTGAGTTTCCATTTAACCCACATTCCTCCTCCACAATCAATGTGGGGGCTTCTATGGCAGGTGTAAAATGGATCCAGCCATATTCAAGTCAATCATTTGAATCTAAGTCACTCAGGGGTTGATAACGATTTAGTGTGGCAACCCCGTGGGCAGTGTACCCTTCGGCGCCTATTTCTCTGCCCCTGCGTGAATCATTAGCGGGCTGCTGTGTTAAGTGTCTGTAGAAATATCCCAGTGGGCGGAGTAGGATGCCCTGATCATTATGTGGCAACAAGGACGCTCTTAACAGGGCATTATTAACTAGAAGTGGGTTACTGAAATTTATAATTACACAGTCCCCCCTAATATTCTTGTGTGATCGTCCTATCCATGAGACTCTCCTGGTGGTTAATATCTGGTGTGATAACCCTACTGGAAACCCACACTCTTTATTTAGCCACGAAACAGTTTTGTTCTTTAAGGATTCGTGGGATTCTAACTTATTTTGCAGACCGCCCTCCATTAAAGGAGGAACATTAGTCAACACTGCTACAAATGGGGCACATTCAGGAGGTAAGTCTGGTTGTGCACTGACCGTGCGACCGGTCCTTGCTTCTGCCGGCCCCCTCTTACTCCCTAGGGCTGTTACTGAAGGTGGAGTTTTACTTGCAGTTGTCAGGGGTACAGTGGCTACTAATTCTACTAAACTGGGTCCTTCCTTAAGGGGCTTAGGTAGCTCGTTGTTAACTCTGGGGCCCTTTTCAGCAGTGTTAACACTTACCGTTATATCACTACGGGGTCCCAGGAGGTTTCCTAGTCTCTCAATTTCCGCAGACAACATATCAATTTTGACCACGAGGGGTTTAACTATCTTAGTAATTTTGGCCTCCAAATGATTATGAAAATGCTTAGGTAAATATTACCCCTTCTTCCTAGCACAATCAGATAAAACTTGGTTCAAGGTCTAACTACATCCAGGCTTGACTAGTATATCTTTTTTTGTGCCTGTTACTTAGTGAAGAGACTCCAACTTATTCAGAATTTGGTTATATGTCTAATTTTTTGCCTTAATAAATGTGTCAAAATGACTTCTCATCTGGCCATTCTTTATTGGCTTCCTATTCAGAAACATTGCATATTTAAGACTCTCTGCTTTAGTCACAAGGCCTTTCACAGTCCTTCTACCAAGAATTTATACTCCATACGCTTATACTTCTGCAAGGCCGCTATACTCTAGTGTGTCTCTTCTTGTGCTACTGCCCAGATACAAAAAGGTGTTTATGGTTAATCGTGCCTTCTCATTGATCATGGCCAAGGCCTAGAATGCTCTTCATTGGAAGTCAGATGTGAGAAGGTGATTAGCAGATTTCACAAACTAATTGTTTTGGCCTGTTGTGCTCTTCAGCTGCTTCTGTTGTCTTCAATGATAATGCCAGGGCACCCATTACCTTGATATGTACAATCTATTTAACTACAAAAACAAAGTATTTCTTTATAGATACAATCTGGTTTTTCCAATAAATTGATGTTTGTGATTTTTCATTATTAGTGTACCCTGTATATAAGATGAAGGTGAGGCATACTTTTCAGAAGTCATAAGAAACAGCTCCAGCCAATGTACTATGGGATACATTAAAAGCTATAATCAGAGGTTCCACAATTGACAGAGATAACACGATACGTTGAGAGAATGTTAGGCTCCATCTTAGTTAGGATACTTACTATTACTGCAGTAGCAGTAGGATAGGAGTTACACCAAGGACGTAGCAAGAGTAACCAAATAATTGTTCATCACAGGCATTAATAGCATGATGGGCACATAGTAACGTAGAAATATCATTCAGTAATTAAGACCCAAATTACATCCACTTTAACACGATCCTGTACTATAATCCTAGTGGCTTCTTCCAAATATCCATTCCATGCAGATAACAATAACAAGAAAGTCTTTAAAAAGAAATGCATGTTGGCTGTATCCGATGTATTCTCTGATGTCTCAATCTAATGCTGAGTCATAAAGATTAGCAAGAAATAAATCTGAACAAAGCAAATGTATTGGTGCTTGTATTGGAGCCATCTCACTGACCTTGTCAGTAAACTGCTTTGCTTCCCGCACAGCTCAGCCTAGGTAGCTGCTGCCCCTGACCCTTGCTGGTCTGAGTTCGAGGCCCTCCTCCACCCGCAGGCTCCTGCCTATGCCTCATCCTGGTGGTCCAGTGGGGAGAATCGATGCTCTGCTGCTGCTCTGCCTCTCTGTCTTTCTGCTTTCTGCCTTCCTGATCTCTTTTTCCTTCCTTTCACCTTTCTTTTATTTTTTTCACTTTTTCTTGTGTTCCGCATGCTGCCGCCGAATGACACCCAGGGCACTTTTTCCTGCCATAACTGCAGTCACACCTTCACCTGCCACCACACACCAGCCTAACCTGCCGCTCAACCGATGGATACTGAACCTGACGACCTCAGCTGCATCCTGCTCAACACACACTCCCTCCCCAAACACGCTGTGGAGATCTGGGACCTACTCAACTCCATACACCCCGACATCACCTTCCTCACAGAAACCTGGATGAACTCCACCTCTCAACTGTACAACGCCACCGCCATCCCGGACAGCCACAAAATCACTCACAAGGACCACATCAAAAAACTGGGTGGAGGCATCCCCATCACACACAAAAGAACCCTCTGCCTTACCACCCACTCAGACAACCACTCAACCAACATGGAGCAACTCCAGTTCCAGACAATTCAAACACCACCCTCTGCGAAACCCTCATGTTCTCATGCTCTTTAGCAATTCCATCATCTAATTCATCGCACCCCACGCTCTCGCCTCCACAGACTACATCCTCCTTGGCGACTTCAACTTTCACCTGGACAACTCCAACGACAAGAAAACCTCATCCCTGCTGGAAAACCTCACCACTACCAGACTCAAACAACTGGTGACCTTCCCTACCTACTCTGCAGGACACACGCTCAACCCCATCTTCTCCGCCAGTGACAACATCACCTTCAGCTACACCTCCAAGCTCCTGTGGTCCAACCACTGCTGCAACCACTTCTCTTTCACCAAACCCACCGTACACCACCAAGCTCATCACTACCCTGCAGAAGCTGGAACAAGTTCACCAAAGAACAGCTCACCACCTCCTTTAGCAAAATCCCTCCACCGACACCCACGGACGCTAATACATCAGCACTAAACTTCCGCCAATGGATCTCCAGCTGCACCAACACACTGGCTCCCCTGAAGAAAGCCCCAGGCAAGCGACACTCTAAGAAAGCCAGCTAGTTCTCTCCCACCCTTCGTGAGTACAGACACATCTGTAGACGGTTCGAGAAGAGATGGAGGAGCAGCAAGACCCCGGAAGACCACTCAGCTTTCAAACCCGCTGTCACCGCACACCACGACCCAATTAGAACAACTAAGAAAGCAGCTCTACAACAAAGGATCAACTGCAACACACTCAACAGCAAAGTACTGTTCGTTGGGGTCAAAGAATTCACCAAACCCAGCACAGAGTCAGTCTCAAGACCTCTGCACCTACTTCCACTGCAAGATTAAGGAGATATATGACAGCTTTGACAGCCTCGTTAGCCAAGACCCTCTCACCTCACCCGCAACCACCACACCCAATGACACCGGACCCAAGAAAACCCAGCTCAGCTGGACTCCCCTCACCACTGACAGCACCCTCAAGAACATGAAAAGCATCCACTCTGGAGCACCCTCGGACCCCTGTCTGCACCACATCTTCAACAGAGCCAGCACCTCCATTGTCCCCAAACTCTGCTCCATCAACTCTGCCACTTTCCCTAAAGACTGGGAACACGCAGAGATCAAACCCTTGCTGAAGAACCCTCTGCCGATCTGACGGACTTCAAAAACTTCAGACCCATCTGTCTGCTACCCTTCCCAGCCGAGGTCATCGAGGAGGCCACAGGTGCCCAACTTTCTGAGCTGGTCGAAGCAACCCACATCTTGGACCTCTCCCAATCTGGCTTATGAAGCAACCACAGCAACTAGACGGCCCTCAATGCAGCCACAGACGATGTCTGCACCCTCCTCGACCGCGGCGAAACTGCAGCACTCATCCTCCTGGACCCCTCAGCTGCCTTCGATACCGTTTCCGACCGTACCCTATGCACAAGACTCCACGACGGCGGCATCCGCCACAAAGTCCTGGAATATATCAGTTTCTTCCTCACCGGCCGAACACGGAGAATCAGACTACCACCGTTTCACTCTGAACCCTCAGAGATCAGCTGCAAAGTGCTTTTGGGCTCCTCCCTGGGCCCCACTTTCTTCAACATCTGCATGGCCATGCTCACAGCCATTCTCAGGAACCATGGACTCAACATTGCCTCCTATGCCAACGACACCCATCTCATTTTCTCCCTCACCAACGAACACACAGTCGCCAAGAACAACTTCCACGACAAGATGAAGGCTGTCACCACCTGGATGAGGAAGAGCTGCCTCAAGTTCAACTCTGAGAAGAACGAAATCCTCATACTGGGCTCCACTCCCTGTGCCTGGATTACTCCTGGTGGCCTGCAGCTCTTAAAACCCCCCACACCCACAAACCATGCACGAAACCTCAGCATCATCCTGGACTCCATGCTCACCATTAACCACCACATCAACGCAGTCTCATCATCCTGCTTCTAAACGCTACATCTGCTCTGAAAGGTCTTCAAGTGGATCCCCACTGAGTCCAGAAAGACAGTCGCCAATGCACTCATCAGCAGCAGAATGGACTACTGCAATGCACTCTACACCGGTATCTCCCAGAAACTCCTCAAGAAACTGTAGAACATTCAGAACGCCTCCGCCAGACTAATCCTCAACATTCCCCACAACAGCCACATCACCGGCCACCTGAGAGACATCTACTGGCTCCCAGTCAACAAAAGAATCTCCTTTAAGCTCCTTACACACGCGGGACCTGCATACTTCAACCACGGCCTTGCATTCCACGCACCATTCAGAGACCTCTGCTCTGCCCAACTGGCCCTGGCTACTGTACCACGGATCGGCATGACCATGGCCAGAGGAAGATCCTTCTCCTACCTCACAGCAAAGACCTGGAACACCATGCGTCTCCACCTCAGGCAATCACCATCACTGCCTCAATTCAGGAAGAACCTCAAGACCTGCCTCTTCGACTGAACCACAGTGCCTTCAACGGATCAGCAGTCCCCCCAGCACCTTGAGACCCTTACAGGTGAGTAGCTGCGCTTTACAAGACACTTAATTGATTGATTGACATTAATTGCGGAATTTATATTCCTATGTTGTTATGTTGATATCCTCCCATCATCTCAGTTTTATTTAGAATGCCTATAAGCTGCCCTATTCTGCTCCAAACAAACCCCATACTTGGAAATAGAGATTTATAAACAACTGTTTACCTCTAAATATTTGCTTGTCAAACAAATCAGAGACAAAGTGGGCAAGTCATGTAATCAACCGCGCTTTTTTACATTCCTGCATTAAAGCTGAAAGAGAGGGAACTGATGACTAATATACTGCCAATCTATGATAAAGCTAGAGGTCAAATTCGAGAACCCTTGGATGCCAGGAAAGTCATTTACAACTAGTACTGTGAAGTGCATACAGAGGAAGCAGTTTTTCCTACTACAGTGTATTAAATAAATCAACAAAGATATGACTCCCTTCGACCATTTGACTAGAGCCGCACTAGAGTCATCGATTATAGTGAAGGAAGTTATTACTGTGATTAAAAATCTTCCAACTGAGAAAGCAACATCTGCATATCTTACACCTCATCTCTTTTCCTCTTGAGCACCCATTTTTCACCCTCTACGTAAGGTAGAAATAAAAGCGCTATGATGTGGTCAGAGATGACCATGAGGGGAAGTGATCTGTTTTCTTAGTATGGGGTTATTCTCGACCTTCACAGAAAAAACATTTTCAGGGACAAATGACAGTAACAACTTGTCAGCAAACATAAATCAACAACAAATGTTTACACGTCAATCTTTTTTTAATGTGAGCACAAATTAAGCAATATTAACAAAATCAAATGATAACTGGCATCCATAAAGGGCTGCAAGGGCTGCAGTCTACTTATAGTGATCTGAAGTTGTCAAAAACTAGAGGGATCATAGCATGACTGCAATGTCTGAAACACAAATCTACATGAAGGCATGCAGGGAATAAATCACTTGTTTAATTATCCCACTTTCAAGCTGATGTTTGCTGTGTTGGCCCTGCATGAAGACAGCATCAATAAGGCCATGCAGAGCAGGGAACACAGTGCCATCTGCATTTTTGCAGCATTGTTAAACCGATGTGTGCAACTTTTGAGCCCTTTTCGTTTCTGGGGGATGGAAGTGGGTAAGAAACGAAAGGGGAGGTGGCGGGGGACCAGGCAAGAAGCATCACAAGAGAGGGGTGGACAGGTGGGATAAGGAGGGAGGAAGGGGATGCAAGTGAACAAAAAACATGCCTTTGAAAGTGGTGAGCACTGGAAAGGCACTGGAAAAGGATAGCAGTACTTAAGCCATGCGCTTGTATAGGGACAAGCACATGAAGAGGAAGTGAAGTAGCTGCTCACAGACCAAAGAGAAGCAAAGCAATGAGAATGATGACAAAGTCAACTATTGCTAAGCAATGGGCAGGCTATAACCAACAAAATGTCTTCCAAGCTCTAGCGCATGCTCTTTCTCCACCCTCCTTCACGAGAAGGATGTCTATTGCAAGGCGGTTCTGCATTACTATAGGCCTAACAGCTGTCATTTCAGTGCCCACAGCTAGCAATGAACTTGCAGTACTGGTAGATAACTTACCAACTACAGTAGCCAACTTTCTAATTTTGAAACCACACCCCTCTACCCCCTGCTGCTTTGCTGCCTTCTGTTGTGAGTATCGGGGGCAAGAATCCACCATGAGCACAAGTTTCCTTTTGTGGCTGCACTTGGTGAATAGTATATTGGGCACTATCATAGCGCCAAATTTAATGTTTTTTAATATACATATATATATATTTTATTTATATCTAGACTGAACTAGTTTTCCTTTTTGCCCTGATGATGACCTCCAAAAATATTTGTACACACCCTTACATTCTATGAGGTCAAAACGCGTTGGCACTTTTTCATGGGTATTCATTAGAAGTACCACCTCAAGTATACAAATATTGGTTATGATTCTAAAAAGAATCTATCTCTTCGAAAAAAGAACCATTAAACTTATTTGGACATCGCAGAGTGTGGGAACACAATACTGGCTATATCACCCCATGTATATATAAGGGTTAAGACAATCATTGGACTGAGTTACTTTGGACTTATTGGCAACAACTCACTTTGTTCAGCAGATGTTATACCGTTGAATTATTTCTTTGTTCTGTGTTATATTGTGCTGTCATTTGTAGGGAGTGATTTTGATGTAGTCTGTTTATATTCGTTTTTTTTGATTGACCCAGATGGATATGATTATTACAAAAATGGCAAATACTAAGAATAAAATTTACGTTATGTGAAATGAGATAAATACTAAAGCATACAAGATTGATGTGTACTTAGTGTTCCTTGAATTAATGTTTATTAATGGCCCTGTGGGGTTTGAGAATTCTTGTGCTGTGCGTTTAAGGAAAATCGATCGAGAAAATTTAGAAAAAGCACTCACTGTTTTCAGGCTCAGTAAGGAAAACAGTATAAACAAAATCTGGCCGTCCAAACAGGTAACACATGCTGCAGTAAATGCGGGGGGCTATGATATGGTGGGCTTAATGCCTCCAGAGTCCCCCGTGAGCAGGGGCAGGTAGGTAGACTGTGGGGGTTGGCTGGTAGTTGCTGGTCGGGCTTTCAATGCAGGGTACCCTGATGAGGATCCACAACAATAATGGGTGCATAAATCCTCTGCATCCAACCTTGCTCTCCATGGGAAGCTGAAAGCAACTATGTTTACGTCACTGAATCATTGTCGTGTTGTGGCGTGGGTGCATGCCCCATGTGCAAGGAGGCCCAGGTCCATAACATTAAGCCGGGCTCAGCTCCAGCCGATGATCATCTGGGTTATTGTGGGAAGGTGCCTACTGGAATGAAGGGCCCCTGGACCCTCAGACAATGTTGTTTGCTGTTTGTGATGTGATGATCGGAAGCAACTCTGACTCATCAGACTGGATAGTCGGAAAGGCCCCCCTCCAAGTCCCAGCTGTCCCATGGGTCTCCTGGGTCTCGGCTGCTTGTCACTGCCTCCATTGCCATAATCCTGTCTTGTATCATGTGTGCCAGGGGTGGTATCATGGAGAAGGATCCTGCCCTCCACCGGGATCGACGACCAATGTGGCTCCTCCGGGGGCACCTCAGGCTCTGCTGTGACCCAGGTACCATGGAGTCCGATGGCTCATAGTGGTGCTGTTGCACCCAGTCCTAGTCATCAGCGGGTTCCATAAGGAAGTAGGACGTTTGGTGAGCAATGACTTAATGTCTTGCTGGGAACAGTAGGAAATAGGAGAGGCCAGCATCTCGTAGTTTCTTTGTCATCACCATGAAGGATGCAAGCTTACGCTGGATGGCTACCATATAATCCCGGAACATGAGAATCAGTGCTTTCTTGTACTTGATTGAGCCCTGGTGTCTTGCCGCCCAGACATTTGTATCCTTGTCCTGATAGTTCAGGAGTTTGGCCACCAACAGACGTGGGGGGGTCCGAGCCGATGTGAAATGGGGCGGATAATCCTGTGGTTGCAACATTGGCTGACAGCCAAGCCTCGAAGAACGCTATAGGGTTTCCCCCTCCGCGTCCTCAGGAAATCTCATGATTCAGAGGCTGCTGCATCATAAGCGGTCCTCTGCATTTACCACCCAACCCTCCAAGAAACAGATTTTTACAGAAAGTTCAGCAACTCTGCTGGTAAGGTCTTCAGTATGAGGCTGCATGGTGTTAAGGACTGACACCGTTTGCGCTCTGTGTCCAATAGCTTGCGCTGGTCATCAAACAGCAGCCCCAGTTTGGTCGCCACTTCATCTAAACGGCTGATGAGGTCCTGTCTGGTGGCTGTAATTTCTTCTAGAATCTTGTCCAGTTTAGCTGCCATAGGGTCAGGTGCATCAGGTGGCAGTATTGCCTGAGTCCTCGAGGGAGGGGATGTCTCCAATTCCACAGGGTGTCCCGCTGGCAGGGGCACCGCGCCTTAGGGGCCCTGCCAGTCCCACGATGACCCGTCGGCGATTCACCATTGGGCAGACTGTGGTGGGTCAGTAGGGTGCTCCCAGAAAATAAGGCAATGGTAGTGTTGCTCAAAAATGTATTTACCTTAAAAAAACGAAAAGACAAGAGGCGTTTGGCAAAACAGGAACAAGTTGGTTTAATGAAATGCAGCGGCCAGGAGAGCATCAACAGAGTTGCGTCTGACGAAGTCTCATTGTACAGAAGTTTGGGCCTGTAATATATACAGTTCTTGGGGTACAATAAAACAATTTTTGTAAAATATGTAGTTCCAGGCCAAGTCATAAGGGGGACACAGGTGGCTCCCGACCTCGTAGAGAGCTAGTGTGGGCAAGTGTGTATGTGTCCAGATGTCTGGTGTGGAGAGCACATGATCACTATGTGTGGTATGCATGCTGTGTTCTGATTGGCTGAGTGTTGCTAACTACATGTGGCATCTGATGTTGTGGTATTTTGGGAACACGCGCTTATCGTCAAACATGTTTTATGGGGGTAAATCTCCTCATACCTGCTTGTGGTGTAACTGCCCATTTGTGGGAATGATCAGAGTTTTCCTTGTTTGTGCTTTTGCCTTCAGGCTAAGTGTAACCCCACCTGTGACCTATCAATAACAAAGTGGTCATTGATATCACGTTTACCAACATTCTGATTATTATGCGTACATTTGTAATAGCGCTCATTGTTTTACCTGGTATTGATATTGTAATCCACGCATAGATTATCGCATACATTTACTTTGTATTTACTGGTATTGACGCTGTTATGCACGCACACATAATGGCGTACATTGACATTGCATTTACAGATATTAACATTCCCTCCTCTAGTTGAATTTTCAATTACATAATTTTTCTCATGTCATGACAATCACATTATTCAAAGCTGTGTGTATCTCTGTAGTGTCTGCTACCCTTTCTCTAGATAGTAGCATACTACCTAATTTGAGGACTGCATTTTTACAGTAGGAAACCCCCACTTGTGGGAAAACACACAACAGTAGTATGAAAAATGACAACCAAAAGCAATTATGTGAACACTTTGGTCACCCATAGGTGTATAAAAATACTATGAAACCAGTCCTGCTCAGGGGCACCTCCCTCCTTCTTCATGTCGGCTTTTAGATGATGCAGTGTTTGAATGGCATGAGCACGAGTTCTGATGTCGAGATCATATCCAGGAATAAGCGCACACTAGGAAGCACCAATCTTGGCACACACGCCAGCCTCCATCGCGGTCATCAAGTCCAACACATACCGGTGTTGCATCACCATGAAGTGGATGAATCTTAGTTCTTCCCTGATAGCGTTTAGTCCGATCTCAGTGTCACTGTTCATCTTCAGCATTTCCCACCCGGTTTTCGGCAACCAGCAGGCGTTCGCCTTCATTTGCAAGGTGCAGAAGGATATAGACCCTTCTGTGTTTGCTTGAGTTTCAGAAAACAGTCTAAATTCTTGTGGAAATATGAATTTTTATGGTCAATTGTGTCCCCTATCTTAGACCCCAACGGCTCCATGAACATGCTATAAGTACATGTATGTTCCCTCCAGTTCCAGCTATGAAGACGCAAATACATGTGCGTCCAACGTCAACATGCCCTCTTTCAGATCCGCCATGAATGGGTCGAATATTCCATTCCTAAGTATGAAAGGCCACCGACTTTATGTTGTTCACTTTTCTAGTTTTGTAGTTAAGGCGAGTAGGCCCTGAATTCTGCCATCAAGCCTTTTTCTGTTTCTGCCTCTGAAATGCTCCAGCTTGGACCTGCATCCGTGTCCATGAACTTTGTCTTACTCCCTGCGCGGCTAACGGTGCCTGACGTGGCCTGTTGCCTGCCAAAAACTGTATTCAGCCTTCAAGTTATCTGCTCCGCTCCTCATCCAATGCATTCCTGTCTAGTAGTTTAGGTAAACATCCCTCCAGCTACCGAGCAAAAGGCTCGGCCTCGCTGTCTCTTTTTTTTAAGTAATTCATAGCCACTGTTACGATGGAAGATTCCTGCCCCCTCGCATCGCATGTAGACACATAGACGCTTGTACACGCACTAACAGTCAGTATAGAATAGGATCTGTCCGAGAAGACCTTTCCTTCCAGATAATATAGTTCCTTAAACACAAGATATCAGATATGATTCAGGACTAGGTTGTCCTGACACCCCAGACTTCTGTCTCCACATGTAGAGCCAAATGTCAATTCCCCTTCACTCTCTAGTTGCACGTCAATCACACGTCATGCGGCTGCGCGCGCATCTCTGTCAAATATTTCTGCTGACACTGCAGGATTCTCTTATGGATCCACCCACTTGTGACATCAATTTAAATGACGTTTCTAGTATACGCCTGTATTTACGCCTATTTTCATTACGTATGTGTATTCTTATCAGTATTATCAGCTGTTACGCCTCCTGCATCTGTCCTAATGCAATGCTTTTCATATAAATACTGTTACTTGTCAATAATGTATTGCTGATCCCTTCCTGAACCTTCGTGGTGATGGAATATGGTTGCCTAGTTCGAACTATAATTCCTTTGTAAGGAATAAAGCCCTTTTCAGAACCTCTAATACCACGGATTCTGCCTCTTATTTTGACTGAGTTATTCTTACTAGACTTTACCGCATAAAAAATAGTACAGGTAATTTAAATATTTACCACATAAATTGGCGCCCGAACAGGGACACTTTCTCATCTCACGCGCCGGAGGTGCGTTGCAGGCCCGGTCTCCTGCCACAGCCGGACGGACAACAACGCGTACCCGCAGGATTTCCTGTATCTCCCTCCGACCAAGCGGGGGTGACTGAGGCTGCGATCAACACCCAGACGAGGCGGTGAGAAGTGCGAAGTATCCCGACCAGAGCCTAGCTGAGAGATCAAGATCCGAGGTATACAGAGGCCCACCAGGTTCCGAAGTTTGAGTCGAGTCGAGTCCAGTCCGGTTCAGTTCAGTTCAGTTCCGAGGCCTTCCGTTCCGTGCTACCCGGTGAGTACCGTTGCTGGGGAGGCAGTTAGACGTGCACATTAATTTGTGCCGGTCCTGACGGGTTTGGGTACACAGATCCGGTCTGCACTGTTTTAGCAGTGTATCTGTACTGTTTAGCAGTATATCCAGTATGTTCATGTATATAATTCAGTATTATCTAGTATTAGTATTATGTCAGTAACTAGTTTTCTTCTAATTATCATTGTTCGTTAAAAGTTAAATGTTAAATGTCAAATGTTTTACTGTGTCCAAAAATTGTGGTATGAATGAGTGTTCTATATTGTGTTTATCGTATTAATTGTGTTCAAGTCCAGTTCGAGTAAGAACCAAGTAACAAGGTTTGAAGATGCCGTTCTTTTCAAAATTAAGACAGATCAAAACTAGAAAAGGAGTACTCGAAGAAGCTGTTCCCATTCCGCCTAGGGACACTCCAGGGTATTTCATGTATCATAAACATGGCCTAGATGCCGTATTATATCTTGACTTATGGGTAGACTACACCAAGGATCTAGCAGAAAGTCAGAGGTGGCCCGCAGCTGGGACATGGGATGTAGACTGCATCATGAGAATAGAAGAAGAATTATGGAAAAAGAAAGCCAGACAGTCACAGAAAGATGCTATTGAGTTATGGCGTAAAGAATCGCATAGACGCACAGAGAAAGCGCTCAGACTGGAAGAGAAAAGTATGGAGAACTCAAATAGAGCCCGAGAAAACGTATTAGTTGAGGAAGGTATCCGAGTAAAAACAGAACAAGTAGACAGACAACGAAACACTCTTATGAATGGTATGTATCCTCTTTTGGCCGAAGGTTTACCTAAGGCCACCCCGGAAATACCGAAAGATTTGCCACTCCCATTACTTCCGACTAAAGCACATCCCAAGACCGCAAAGGATATTTTCCTTTCCTCTTATTTAGACGATGTAGCTCCAGAATATGTCAATGGTCCACCACACACGCCACCTGTCGATGGTGCTCAACGCCGAGATCATCTGCCCCCACCTCCGCAACCACAAACTCCTCCGCATAATCCAACAGGTTCATCTGTTTCCACCGCTTTTCCTGTACCCACAGTCTCTACCTTACACCCCACGAATCCTTTCATGCCTAGCACCTCAGAAGGTGCAACAGCAATTTTTGCTACGCCACCATCACGAAGTAAATCATCTCTTAGAGATTTAGCAAACCAACGTACACCCCAAATAGCAACATCCGACATGTTTAAGGAACATCTTGTAGATTGTAGATATGATCCAGTGCCCGGTAAAAATGATAGAATGCTGCTATCATCACTACGTATACGACGGGCTTCACTATATTTAACGACGCTACCAGGAATGATTAAACATTTAGACAATATATATCGCTTTGTCCAAACAGGGCAAGGCCCTGAAAGTATTGACGAAGCCATGGAATACCAGAAAGCGGATATACAGAGACAACTGTTACGTTTCTTCATAAACTGCGTGATCCGAGACAGAGATAGGTCCGAGGTAGACCAGGATGAAATGCAAGTACTTACCCGATGGGGTCAGAATATATCCGAGGGAAAACACGATAAACAGACATGTATAGTAGTTATGTGCCGAAAGATCCGCAAAGAAGTAGAACGAATACATAAAGCCAGATTAGAGGCAGACAAAACTGAGTCAGAGGGAGAGGAGGAGGAAGAATCAGAAATGCCCACAGGACAATTAGAAACGATAGCCTATGTAGGTAGGGGAAGACCTTGTAACAATATCCGATACTTTAATGACCCGATACGCCCGATACGTCCAGAATGTAACAGACATTTTCAAGCCCCTATGTTAAATATGAAGTCCCCTGAACACTTATTCCAGGTTGCTGATAAATTACTTCGAGACCGAAGGGGGTATCATATGCTCGATTCTATGGATGAACAAGATTTAGCCAGGTCAGCAGTACAATGGGCTGACAGTTCTGAAAAATACAGTGATGATGCGTTGGCACACACGTTTTTGAATCTTACCCCAGACGAACAGCGTTTAGCTGGTATATACATGATACAACATCTCGTTATATTATATAGAAGCCAACACTCCGATCCCGGTCCCCTGCCTGATATATTGACAGAATTACTCACGAATAAATGGAGAGGTTCAGGTACTGATTTAATTAAAGAAATTCTAGAATATCGACACCAGTACATTGTCTTCGTATGCCCAGAACATGTTTCAGTTCCCCCCAAGTTGGAAAGAACAACGTATCACATAGACAGACAGAATCCCTTACGCGAAGTGCACCCAGTCAAAGGTGAGGACAATATTCTTAAACGCGTGTTTGTGTACGCGCCCATAACTAAAATTGAATTATTAGAGATGAAGAAAGTAGTACCTAGCCGTGACAAAGACCCAGCAGGTTTCCACCGTGAGATAAAAGACATGTTACTCCTGGGAGAGTATACTTACCCGGACCTTATGAAAATATTAAAAGTCCTATTACCCGCCGGTATTTACGAGAAACTCAAAGAAAAGGAATGGGAGGTGGGAGACCAAAAGATAGATTGGACAGCATTAGAAAACGAAGAAAAGGCCCGAGCTGCAGGTTCAGGGCTTGGGGAAAGGACTACAGCATTACCAGGATTACTAGTGCAGGTACTACCACGTTTATTAACTACGAAAAAGGAAGACTGGGGTGCAATCTCAGCCTGTAAACAAAAACAAGATGAAGACACTAGTGATTTCTATTCCCGATTTGAAAAATGTTTTGGTATTAATAGTGGCATAAAAGCAAGTAGTGAATCGTATCCACATCTGTTTGTGACAAAATTAGTTGAGAATTCCCTGCCCCAAGTCAAGAGTAGAGTACTAAAATTCGAGAGTACCTGGCAAGGAAACACACCGTCACAGATGTTACAAATGTTACAATATCATCACAATAGAATTAGGGAAGAACAAGAACATGAACAAAGACGTATGAAGGACACGAAAATGAAAATGCTTGTTGCTCAGTCAGTTCCAGCTGACGGTCATAAAAAGGGTATGACACAGTCCAATGATTCAGTAGGTCCTGTTAGAGGGACATGCAACTATTGTAAACAGCCAGGTCATTATATACACGATTGCGCAGTTTTGAAACATAATATCTCTACGGGTATAACGAAAGAGAGACCACGTCCGCCTAGACAGGATCAGATCCAACAACAAGTACCTCAGAATATACAGCCTATGCCAGCTGTACAACAGACCGCACCACAACCACAACAACAATTACAACAACAGCCACAGCCTATTGCTGCAACACAAAACACGACACAACAGATGTACCAGTATGCACAAAATGACTACCCAGAGTATCAGCGCTACACATGAAATAGCCTAGAGAGGGAAGTTGGCTTACCCTTATTGAGGTTCCAGTAGATCAAGAAGGTCCTTATGTACAAAGTCAGTTATTAGGGAAAGATAGAAAGTTTCTACTCGATACAGGGGCAAGCAGAACCACTATCCGTCACAGCGAAGTCCCAGGGGTACCCCTCTCAGGCTCACAAAATATCTCCCTTGGTTTTTCAGGAAAGCCTACTGTTAACGAAGTATCGCAACCACTTGCATTTACAGTTGGTCCATTAACACGGACTACAGATCTATTACTTACGAAATCATGTCCAGAAAACTTGTTGGGTATAAAAACATTGAAGGCTCTAGGAGCTGTAATATGTTGTTCTCCGGAAGGAGTACGACTATTTTTGCGTGACTTTAAAGGTCACTACGTGTCTAGAGACATGGATCACCGGTTACAGAATCTACCTGCACATTTATGGGCACAAGGCCCCACTGATGTAGGTTGTATGCACATTACACCATATCGAGTCACACTCAAACCAGGAGTGGTACTACCACGAATGCGACAATACAAATTACCGCCAGATGCTGTTGTGGCTTTACTGCAAATCATTGACGAGCTCATCGCACAAGGAGTGGTTGTAGAAACCGACTCCAATATATGTAATTCCCCGATAATTCCGATTCTTAAACGAACCGATCCAAAGGCACCACCAGTATATCGACTAGTTATTGATCTGCGAGAATTAAATAAATGCATTGTACCACAATACCCTGTGGTCCCAGATATCTCTTCATTATTAACGGCCATAGATTCAGAAGCAACGTTCTTTACTGTAATTGATCTCAAGAACGCTTTCTTTAGCGTCCCAATCGATCCAGAAAGCCAATATTTGTTCGGATTCAGTTTAAATGGACGAAGTTTTAAATTCACACGCGCACCTCAAGGATTCACAGAAAGCCCCAGCATCTATAGCCAAGCACTGAAAAGAGAACTTGACAGTATTCACATGCCAGCTAACACAGCCCTGCTTCAATACGTCGATGATCTGCTGATCACCGCACGAAGCGAACCTGAATGTGAAAAAGCATCACTGACGGTTTTACATTTCTTAGCCGACAAGGGGCACAAAGTGTCCCCTTCGAAACTACAATTCTGTGTCCAGCAAGTTGTGTACCTAGGGCACTTGCTGTCCAAATGGGGGAGACAGCTCACACCTGATCGCATCCAGTTAATTGTAAACATGCCACCACCCAAAACACAAAAGGAGTTCCGGGCCTTCATAGGCCTCACTTCGTACTGTAGGCAGTGGATCCCCCAATATGCATTTTTAGCTAAACCACTCATTCAGTTGACAACACAGGAGGCAGCGACACCGACTGTCCTCCCTTGGACTCAGGAACATACACAAGCTTTTGAAAGCTTAAAGAAAGCTTTATGCCAAGCACCTGTTTTAGCAACGCCATGTTACAGCAAACGTTTTACACTTTTTGTTACAGAACGTGAAGGTACTGCTTTGTCAGTACTCACGCAGGAACAAGCAGGATCACACAAGCCATGTGCTTATTTTTCTAGTACATTAGATCCCGTAGCTCAGGCTCTTCCTGCGTGCCTGAAATCAGTCGCAGCAACAGCTTTAGCAATCAGACAAAGCGACGCCATAGTGTTAGGACATCAATTGACAGTACAAGTACCACACGCAGTAGAGGTTCTCCTGAACCGGACCCAAACACAACACTTGACTATAGCAAGACTGACGGGTTACGAATTAACATTATTCCAGCCACACATAGAAATCAGACGCTGTAGTACATTAAATCCTGCCACACTTTTGCCATTAAATAGAACAGACCCATTGGCACATGATTGTATTGAAGTCATTACTATTACAACGAAACCCAGACAAGACTTGACAGATATTCCATTATCAGACCCAGACCTGACATTGTATGTAGATGGTTCATGCATGAGAACAAATACAGGAGAATTAGTGGCCGCTTATGCAGTCACAACAGACACTGAAATTATTGAAACAAATTGTATCGATACCTTGTCAGCTCAAGCAGCAGAGCTCATCGCTCTGACACAAGCCTGTATTCAAGCCAAAAATAAGAAAGTCAACATATACACAGATTCACGTTATGCATTCGGAGTAGTCAATGACTTCGGCGTGCTGTGGCGAGAGAGAGGTTATTTAACTTCTCACGGTGCCCACATCCAGCACGGTCCCCTTATTCAAGCTCTGTTAGATGCAATACATCTGCCTACTGCAATATCGATTATGAAGTGTAAAGCCCATACAAAAGTGACTGACATTATTTCTCAGGGTAATGACCTAGCTGACAGAACAGCTAAACAGACTGCTCAGAATCAGACTCGTCCAATTGACACGACAAAGACAATAGTTCCGACACCAACACACTGCATGACCGTTAAGGATCCCGCCCTTGATGTAATTGACATACAGACACATGCTACACCAGAAGAAATAACGAGATGGACTGAATTAGGAGGGATCCAAACGGATCAAGGATGGATGACGAAGGGAAAATCTATATGGTTTCTCCCCGACTCAATGGTTCAGGTCATCATTAACACAATACATAGTCCAGCGCACCTAGGAGAGAAAGCTATGCTAGACAGTATTCAACACATTTGGTTTAATAAACACTTACGAGCAGCAGCTAAACAGAAAGTACGTACCTGTATGATTTGTTGTCAGTTCAATCCAGGAAAAGGCGTACCTGTAGACCAGGGTGGATTTCAACCCCCCGATCACCCTTTTGAAGTCCTCCAGATGGATTATATCCAGATGGAACGTTGTCGAGGATTCAAATATGTCCTCGTAGTTGTATGCGCTCTTTCCCGGTGGACAGAGGCGTATCCCGTCTCAGATTACACTGCCCCGACCACTGCCAAGCAGTTAGTTCGAGAATTCTTCCCACGGTATGGTTTGCCCCGTATCGTGTACTCAGATAATGGCCAGCCGTTCTCATCCGAACTAATGAAAAATGTTTCACTTCTGTTAGGCTACCAATGGAAATTTCACTGTGTCCGACCCGAGGCAGCAGGTCTCGTGGAACGACATAATCAAACTCTGAAAATTAGACTGTCCAAAGTATGTAGAGAAAAAGGTGTCGACTGGATAGTAGCCTTACCAGTTGCGCTTTTTTACATGAGAATGGTAGCACATTCTCGAACAGGGCTATCCCCGTATGAGGTGATCTTCGGTAGACCACCAAATATGTGGGGGACGCCTATACCTCGTAAAATCACTGATGTTGACTGTAATATGCTGACAGATCACCTGGCTTCCTTGATGTCTGCACTACAATCTTGTCGTTCACAGGTAGCTGCAGCTTTTCCCGACAACACTGAGGTGAAGCCCCACGATGTGGTTCCGGGGGACCTCGTGTTTGTGAGGAATTTTGACAGGAGGAGCCAGCTGGAGCCTCGGTGGCAGTCGCCGAAGCTCGTCTTGTTGACCACAAGGACAGCCGTGAAGATTGAGGGACGTAAAGGGTGGTTGCACTCGAGCCACATCAAAAAATGTTATGGACTACCGTCCGACGTGAACCCTCAGCCCTGCATTCCCTCACAGACTGATTCAAAATTACCCCTGGTTGAACAAACCAAGAGTGAAACCTATAAACTGAAACTAAGGTCTAGCAAGTCAGACAATTTGATTGTTTAAGTCCTCTCCAAGGTGAATCGGTTGAATTTGTCTCTGACATGTATCCTCTAGACCGAAATAGAGAGAAAAATGGACAGAAACAGCTCAGGACACATGCGTACTGTAAATCGCTTCGTAGTCAATGCATAGTGACATTGTTAATTATGTTTTTTCTAAGTCTTCTGATTATTATCTCCGGTATATTATTACACATGTATTACCCTATCTCCAAGCATGTTTTTAATGCTACTGCCGAACATTCTTTTAGTGAATTACCCCCACATGAGTTGTCCTATAGATTTGCGCTGCGCAACAACACATTCATTAGTATGTTACATCATTCTCATCAGACCAGCAATGCTACAAATTGTTGGATATGTGGCCGACTCCCTCCCTATCAGAAATACAAGGGAGTTCTGCCCCTCTTTCCGTATCCATTCACACACAATGGCTCCTGTGGAGCATGGTTTAGTTTGATTAATTCCCTAGATTCAAATACAGTAGTTTACCAAGACAATTGGGTATGGGGAAACCTGAACCTAGTTTTACTTAAAGTCTGCTACCCTAACAAGGAGGGACTTCCCAAAAGAACAGGAACTGATCTAGAAAATGAAGTATATGGATTAGGAAACTTTACACTTAATCTTATGATCCTGAATATTGAATCCGAAGCTACACCGATCTTGCCCGCTATGTTAGTATTTCCAGTTAGAGGCGAATTATGTGTAAGAAAGAATGGTTCAATACACATGGGCCATAGTAAATGTACCACTGTAATAGAATTCAGTGATAAAGGCAAATCTACATTTAGAGCTTCCCGTCACTCCTACTTCATCTGTGATCACACCGCATACATACGCCTACCCCTAGATTGGGATGGTACCTGTTACATTGCATTCCTTCTGCCACCTGTTTTCCTAGCCCCGCCTGATTATCATAGGAACACCCATTTAGTACACAATAGACAGCAAAGAGACCTCCCGATTGTCGACTACACTGAAACAGCATGGGAGAAATACACAGATTTCAATAAAGGTTTCTTTCCCTACATAGGTACAGTCACCAATAGTAAGCTGATACGTAGATTAACTAGAACCCTTGAAGCAGTAGTGAATGAAACTACTTCCGCTTTGGGCAACTTAACGGAGGAGCAGTCTGCGATGCGGATCGTTGTTCTCCAAAATCGTCTTGTCCTTGACGTCATTCTGGCCGATAGGGGCGGAGCTTGTAGGGTCATCGGATCAAGTTGCTGTGTTTTCATACCAGAAAACGCGCCGTCAGTATATAAAGCCATAACTCGACTTCATACGATCGTAAGCCAGATACACCAGAATCCAGGCACCTGGACTTGGTCCGGTTGGTTCTGGAGCGTGTTGTCAGCCTGGGGATGGAGGATCCTATCCTTCCTAGGTATTGGCTTTCTCATACTATTCAGTTGCTGCTTGTGTCTACAATGTGGGCCAGCGATTTGTGGTCTGTGTGCCACATCGTGTATCCTGCCTTCAAATTTTCATTCAAGATCCCGGAAGAAGAAAGAAGAACAAATGATGCTATATGAACAGATTGATGAATTGATGAAGATGGATATTTCATGAGGGTCCGTAGGGGACAAGGAGGGAATGTGGAAATATGAATTACTTTGTATTTACTGGTATTGACGCTGTTATGCACGCACACATAATGGCGTACATTGACATTGCATTTACAGATATTAACATTCCCTCCTCTAGTTGAATTTTCAATTACATAATTTTTCTCATGTCATGACAATCACATTATTCAAAGCTGTGTGTATCTCTGTAGTGTCTGCTACCCTTTCTCTAGATAGTAGCATACTACCTAATTTGAGGACTGCATTTTTAAAGTAGGAAACCCCCACTTGTGGGAAAACACACAACAGTAGTATGAAAAATGACAACCAAAAGCAATTATGTGAACACTTTGGTCACCCATAGGTGTATAAAAATACTATGAAACCAGTCCTGCTCAGGGGCACCTCCCTCCTTCTGCATGTCGGCTTTTAGATGATGCAGTGTTTGAATGGCATGAGCACGAGTTCTGATGTCGAGATCATATCCAGGAATAAGCGCACACTAGGAAGCACCAATCTTGGCACACACGCCAGCCTCCATCGCGGTCATCAAGTCCAACACATACCGGTGTTGCATCACCATGAAGTGGATGAATCTTAGTTCTTCCCTGATAGCGTTTAGTCCGATCTCAGTGTCACTGTTCATCTTCAGCATTTCCCACCCGGTTTTCGGCAACCAGCAGGCGTTCGCCTTCATTTGCAAGGTGCAGAAGGATATAGACCCTTCTGTGTTTGCTTGAGTTTCAGAAAACAGTCTAAATTCTTCCAGAATGTCCTTGGACTGATCCCAGCTTAAATAATTAGTTCTTGTTCTTTGAGCCTGATGTAACAGAGGGGTTTTCTTTTGTAGCGGATGTTGGCACAACTTAGACAGATCTTCGCCAGGTATAACCAGGGTTGGGGTGTATATTATCACATGGGTGCACAGGCCCTGCCATCCAAGGAAGAGCTGGGTGTAGGCAAGCTCGCCACACTGCTACTACATATCCATCAATGTGGAGGTACCCTATTGCAGGCCCGGTATATACAGGTTTGCTTCACAGTTCTCATTTGAACCAAGCGGTAGGGTTCCTTTGCTTCTGAAACACAAAGAATACAGTGTAACTTTCCACACAATTAGGGGTTGCCCTTTCACTTCCAACCATGTGTACCTAATAATCTCGGTATCCCAGATTTCCAGGCATGGGAATCCCCTCCCATGGGAATAATTTCCCTTAGCATCATTAACGTGAATGGCACTGCACTGAATGGGACTGCACTGGAATTCCATATCATGGGTCCATTTGTCATTAAAAAGGCCACCTCAAATATGTTAGGGCTGCCCTAGTACCACAGACAGTGGCGGGAGCAGACATTTTTGTGCACTGGTGCGGTATTTTTGCTACCTCCAAGAACGTCTTTCTACGAAGTCTCGGGCCAAACGGTGCCCTTCCCTATAGTTCCCCTTCTGTGCATCCTCTCTAGCTCCTTTTGAATGTTGCTAGGTTCGGCAAAAAGGTACAGTGCTGTGAGTTTGGTCTCATACTGGGTGATGTTTATTACTGCCCTATGGGAGTCTATTCTATTGGGTTGTATGTTGGCCTTAATCCTACAAACTAACAAGTGGACAAGGCATTTTTCTTTCTCTGGAGCTATCTCTTGGGATAAGTAAAGCCTGTCTGCGCCTACGGCGTGCATTATCAGCGAACATATGTAACACGACTAGTTTGTGGTTTGGGTGCTCACAGCTGTCTGTGCTGATACCATGTGTTGTGTAGGAGTGCACTGTGTAGTGCGTGAAGAATGCTACCGTTTGGTTCAGCATAAGTGTAAGTGAGGTGGGAGAGGTCCCAACGCAAGCATTTCATGAATGTCAAGGTAGGTTCAAGGAAACTAGGCAGATTTCTGGCTCCGGATGGGATGTGAGAGCACCCATGCTAAACAGAGAGTGTAGAAGAATACATAAATACGTAACTTGGGAAGCTTTTGTAGGTCTTCGGCTGGGGTGTCCTGTCTTGGTGCAGTGCAAAATAGAGTCTTTTTATCAAAAAATGTCGATAAAGTCAACTTGCAGTCTGCGTTCTTGAGCGGTTGGCCTTGTTGATGTCTTTTTGGGAGTTCTGGTTGGAGGGGCGATGGGCCGCTGTAACAATGGTGCATCTACGGCTCGATTGCAGACCTTTTGAATCAGAGCTGTGGGTTGTGGGTTAGCTTGGAAAAAACACATTGTTAGACAGTTTTGGGAAAATTCATGTGTATTCTTTTTGGGGGTATACTGTTTAACTTCACTGTGAGCAAAACTTTCTAGTGGGGTACTGGAGGGGGTTGGTGGCATTGTTTGGGGAATTATGAGCTTAAGTTGTTTTAGCATGATTTTGTGAGTACTTTTGGTCCTCCCCTCTCCTTGCTGTGGCAGGTTCTCTGCACGCTGCTTCTGTCAAATGTATGTGTGTCATTTTATTGATGTGGGGTTGTCCTTTTGACCTGCATGTGCTATGTGTTATGTATGGGGAAGTGAATGCTTAATCATTTTTAGGGCATTGATGAGTAATTGCGATGTTTCTGTTGTCACCTGCATATCTCTCCGGTCTCTGCACATGGCTTTTAAAGAGGTTCTCCCTAATGGAGTTCAGCCATTGGGTTACGCCTTCTTTCTGGAAGTTTGGGGTTTTTGGGCTACTTTTGGGCTTCTTTGTTCAGGTTCCTTTGGGAGTTTACCTATGGTTTTGAGTGATGCTGCTTCTAATGTAGCATACTGGAGGTAGTTGAGGAGTTATATGTGGCCCCTGTATGGCTCTGCAGGGGAGTGACTGGGATCTTGCTTGTTTGCTGTGTTTTCGATGAGTCGGGTGTGATGTTGGGACTCATGATCGGCCCGATGCGGGTAAAGCTAATGGACTAAATGGATTTTCTCTACCGACTGGGATGTGGTTGCTTGCTTCAGAATTTTGAGGAAATCCTTGTCCTTGTTGTGTGCAAAACCTGGCTCCCTACACTGGAGCAGTTGCCTTGTTTTCGAACTGTAAGGGAGCTTCCATTTGGTGGAAACCTTGGGGCTGATGAGACTTACATAGCTCCCCCAAGGCTGGACTTGAATGACCGGACCCGGGTGCTGGTTTTTATGCACCTCGTCAGACTGTCTTTCCCCCAGGGGTGTGGCCAGCCAACCCACCCCGGGGGGATCAACAGCGAAGGGAGGTCCATGCCCCTGCGGACACCAGGATGGCAAACTCTAGTGTGAATTCACAATCAATATAGTTCTGAAATCTAAGAGCTGGTAGCAAATGCAGTTAAGGAAATGTATCTGTAAGTGGTATGAATGTTATACATCATGGTGGGGGAGTGGTTTGGGACTTACTGCATGTTTGTATTCAGAGACTGTGCAAGGGCATTGCCACCCCAGACAGTCACCCTGCTGTAGCTGTGGCCCTGGTCCTTGCTGGGCTGGGCACCCTGTCTGCTGCAGCTGTAGCCATGTGCTCGGTCAACCACCGAGCCCCAGCTGCTGTGGGGTTGCTGTTGCCTGATTTCCCTGAGGCTGATTGTACAATGCATTTGTGTTGCTCTGGGCTTGGATTTGGAGATGGGTATTCTGTGGAGGCTGTCCTGGGACTATTCCTTTCTGTTCATGATGTATTTTTAGGTGACATCAATCAGCCATGTGGCCCATTCTGTGACAATAGTAGCACTCTATGAGGCCTGGCTGTAGCCAGCTTCCTTACCTCTGTCGCTAGGACTGGGTGGATACCACTTGGGGCCTGGAGGCTTAGCTCCTTTCAAGACTGGTACCCTTTGTACATTTGCGGCCAATGCGGACCCCTCGAGGGCAATCTTTAAACAAATATTGGGACCAATTTGGGTGTGTCTCTTTGGGCTTGTTCCTGCTTTTCCCTGTCCTTCTCCTGTCTTTTCTGGTAATAATGTAATATGTGTGCCTGTATTTCTCAACAAGGTTTGGTGTCTAGCCCTACTATGCCATCTAGTCCGGTCTGTATCTCAATGGGAAGTCCCCTTTTGAGGATATTGTAGAAGAATGCAACCTGGGGACACTTGTCGGTCCACAGCTGTCCTGTCTCTTGTCCCCATTGTTCCCTCATTCTATCTAGGAAATTAGTCATGGTCTCCCCAGGCATTATGCTTTCTACCATCAATCCCCCTATGTCTGGGCGGTCGGGGAATATCTCCCTCAGGGCCATCCATGTCAGGTGTCTGAATTAATTGAATGGGAACCCGTCATGCTCTTACTGCTGTCTTTTAGGAAGCGTTTGAAGACCTGTCTCTTCAACAATTAATCTCTTTCTGGCTTGTTCATGCTGAGCCAGCACAAAGACGACTCCGGGTATACGTGCGCTCTACAAATCTATTAACATTAACATTAGCATACTCGGTGTTGATCAGCGTGACTGCTAGGATGTGGGCACGGGAAAACACTGTGTTAGTCTGATCCCCAATGAGGCTGCTGAGCAGCAGGTTGATGTCACCTATAGCTAAGTTGATTCCTGCTGTGTTTTTCTCAAACCATAAGATCAACTTTTCTGCCCCATCCATCAATAGAGGAACTTTGTTCCTGAGCCCATTTTTGTCCATCTGTTCCCATGGCACATAGATGGTCTCTGCCACACCCTTCTCTAGCAGCAGACGTATTTTGGCATGGGGCAGCTATGTCGGTTTCTCCCCAATGTAGCGCTCCCATCTTCTCAGACATTTCTGCATGTACCGGAAGTTCCATTGCGGATCTCCCCCTCCATGCCGAATGCAGTCTTCCACAATGGCCATGTCCTCTGGTTCGAAGGATCCCTCCTCCAGCCAAGGTCTATCATACTGGCGCTTCCTTTTGGTCCAGTAAGCCAGCAGATGGCCAAATGGTAGCGCGAAGGCCTCGCCTTCTCTGGACACTATCTCTCTAGTGGTCAGTTTGCCTGACCAGCGTGTTCGGGGGAAGCGGCAGATGTCCTCATCGTCGCTCTCCTCATGCGTAAAGTTGCCATTCTACTCCTCCTATATCTTAATTGTGTTTCAGTTAGGCTATCCTGACTATTTATTTCTTGGTCAGCCCCTCTCCTAGGCTGACAACTGGGTCGAGTGCAGATTTCTGTTAGGGGACTCTCTTCTTAGCCTTCCCCAGGCTCATCCTCAGGTGGAGCCCAGAACCTAGCTCTGGCTTCCTTCGGGGAAGGATGCATGGTTCTCCCTTCCCGTTGGGATTCCCAGGAGAGAGCTCTTTTTCTCTCTATTCTCAGCTCGCACCTCACCTCTAACTCCCACCTGTGTTGCTTTCTTCACTACGGTTCACCCAGCACCAGCATCGGACCTCAGAGGGGTGGGACCCCTATGTTCCCCTCCAATGGTGGTATGAACCTCCCTCTGACTTTAGGACGTTCAAAGGGGCGGCTAGGAGCATGTACTCCTCATTCCGCTATGGGTTGATGGGCTGTGACCGATGGAAGAGCGACGAACTTTGAGGGAGTCTGGCACCGGACTGGTAGGGGGCTGATTTTGCTTGGGCTGGTTGGTCTGGTGGTATCCCTACCCCAGGTCTGGTGGCTTGCTGCCCAGTGGGGGGCCCACCAGCCCCATTGAATGGTGGATTGGTGTAACCCAGCACAGGGGCATCTAGGATGGCAGGCATCAGAGAGAGCACTTCCCTGCCGGTGTATGGTGAGGGAGGTGCGGGCGACTCATTTGCGGGCTCGAGGATAGCCTTGTAGGATGGGTCTACCTCAAAGATGGCCCATAGTTCTAGTAGGGCCTCTCGTTTGCCTCTCTTTTGACCAGCATATCTGCTCTGTATGTGTGTCCTTGTGTGCTCTATTACTTTGGTATTGAACGTTCCCTCCTCAGGCCAGGCAAATGCATATGCCTTGGTATGGGTGCGCCACTCCCAGCAGTTTTCTCTACCTTCTTCGCCTGTGTGGAGAACCAAGCTTGCATGTGATCTAGTGGTGTCTCCATGATGGATTTAGAAGTCCTGCTAAGGAGTTTATAAACCTTTGACTTTCTTTAGTTTTAAATAATAACAAATTCTACTCTGATTGTGGGGGAAATGGTTATTATTTCATAAATGCACACACCTACCAACAAGACATAACATTTAAACATAAAAAATAATTGCAAAATTCAACAGCACCACAACCTCAACAATGCATAAATGAAAAAACCTTAAAGAAACTAGATGAGAAAAATTGACAGAAAAAATTATTATTTTGTTTAAAATTCTTAACCCTCTACTAGTGCCTACTGCCCGAGGAAAGGGTATACTCTGTGTGGTACACAGAGCTAAGTGAGCTCGATAGTCTGTCAGTATCGATTCAGGGACAAAAATAGCAAAGATTTGTGGGGGAGAAAAATTAACAACATCACAATTATTCACTCTCCCTGGCTAAACACAAGCTACTCCGTACTCAACAAGGTCTGAATTTTTTCCTAACATCCGAAGTACACCCTATATCACTCCCAGTGGTCATGCGTACCATCTGTATACCGCTCAGTAGTCCAAGCGGAAAAACCCCCCACCTCTTCATTTCTTTCAGACCATGCCAGTGTTAAGAAACCGACAGTCTATATGAAAAGTACTTTAACTAAAAAACTCAAGGTGGTGACCCTATATCACACCCAGGGACTACGCAAAATCAATAAAAGTCTGTGTAATGCTCAGCAGACCAAGCGAGAATTAATAGGACCAGTGGTCCAGGCGAACTAAACTGCAAACTACCTTCACCTTCTCTAGCGTGCTGACTAGGGAAAAAGTGATTTACACACTAGTCTTAGTTTGCCACATAGTGGGACTAAGGATCAGATGTAGTCTTTTACCCTGTGGCGACGGCCTCTGGACGAACCTCCGTCCTGCAGAGTCAGCTGAACTTTTAATCAATTATGCCCTCGGCTCACCCGTCTTGTTGTGCAGGTGTGAATCCATTCGGGCAGGGGTCCTTGTCCTTCAGCAGCAGTCGGGCTCGATAAACAAGTCTCTCATATCTGGCTCACCAAAATGTTGCTTGGATATGAATTTACCTTGAAAAAATAAAAAGAGAAGAGGCGTTTGACAAAACAGGAATTCATTGGTTTATCTAAACGAGGTGGCCGGGAGAGCATCAACAGACTTATGCCTCAATGTACAGAAGTTTTGGCTGGTAATATATACAGTTCTTGGAGTACAATAAAACGATGACACATTCTTGTAAAACATGTAGATCCAGGCCTAGTCATGAACCATAAATACAGCCATCTGATAAGGGGGACATGTGGCTCTTCGACCTCGTGGAGAGCTAGTATGGACCAATGTGTATGTATCCAGATATCCGGCATGGGAGCGCGTGATCACTGCATGTGGTGGGCATGCTGTGTTCTGATTGGCTTAGTGTTCCTAACTATATGTGGGTTCGGACTTCGTGGTATTTTGGCCAAACGTGTTTTCATTGGGGCCAATCTCCTCAGACCTGTATGTTGTGTAACTGCCTATCTGTGGGGTCAATCAGGGTTTCACCAGTTTGCGCGTTTGTCTTCGGGCTAAGTGTAACCCCACCTGTGACCTATCAATTGGTAGGCTTGGGTTTGGGTCTCAGGGCCTGCATGACCACGTATCTCCGACTAGGGGTAGATGGGGAGGTCATCTTGGGTGAATTCGACATGATTGATACAAGTTCATAATTACTTGTGCATATAACATGGCGGTCATTAATATCATATTTACCAACATTCTCATTATTATGCGTACATTTGTCATTGTGTACATCAACATTGTTTTTCCTGGTATTGATATTTCTATGCGTGCATAGATTATGGCGTACATTGACATTGTATTTACGAATATTGGCAATCTTTTGCTTGCACACATCATTGACATTGTATTCACTGATATTAACAGTAGGCTACACTGCATTTTAGGGAGGGGAAGGGGCCTGCAGTCCTGCCAGGCTGGTAGGTAGATCCAACCAGCCCAGGGAGGCACGAGCAGTCCTCATGGAAAGTGCCCATGTCCAAATTGGCGCTACAGGTCAGGTGTCGCAAGAATCAACCTCCGGCAGATAAATCCTCTAATTCTGGCGCTTTGCACCAGGTGATCAACCTTACCCCAAGATGATGGTGTCAATGCAGGTCCGATGTGGGAGGCACAAGCAGTCTCTGTGTTGACCAAGTGTCTTTGGCCTTGGGGGGGGGGACTGGCCTGCACGTTGTTGGGGCAACGGATGCAAAGAAATAAGGCCCCTACTCCTTTCTTAATAATGGGGTGTCCCATCAGAGCATGCCGTGGCTGCATGACTCAGCTCACCACTTGCTCATCCAAGCAGCTCGCTCCCCCAGCTGTTACTGGGATTCTAGTTATATACAGGAGCGGGTGGGGGGGGCCAAAGGGCAAAAGGAGCCATCTCCATGTGGTGGGTGCCAGGAGGGCAGCGTGCAAGGAGAAGCATCGCAGGCCCAAAAGCAATGGATGCATGGTCCACCAGCCTCGCGGTTCACCTATCTCATTTTAGTGACAAGGAAATTGGCTGGTTTCTGACTGCAGAGCCTTAGCCAGTGGAAACCTTTATCGATGACCCCTTAACCAGGGTGCTACTGGCCTTTTTAGTGTTAAAATGCCTCCCTATTCTTTCACAGAAATAAATCCAACTTTTGTTTTTTTTCCAAATTTTTCATCAATGATGAGTGAGTCGCCCTGGTATGGTGGCCTGCCGGACACTGCCTTTATGCTAAAAGTGCTCCTACTGTGCTGGGGAAAGCTCTTCTTGCCATTGAGGTCTGGAACTGAAGTTGTGTATGTGGTCATTAGCTGGGCTGTCGTAGATGCTTTGGTCATGTGAAAATCCGCTACTAAAAGTAAACCCCCTTGCACCCTGTTTTTACTTCAAAGGAAAAATTATTTTATCTAATGAGAATGCCATTTATCTACACCCCAATCAAATGTGGGGGTATTCCCCTCCTCACGCTCACCCTGGATACTCATTTCATTCAAGGAACAAGATCTGCTTGCAACAGATTGTGAAAACCCTCAAATGCACACATTTTTGGGTGTTGATCTCGCGCGGGAATGTCCACTCCATGCCCCTGAGAGCAGATGTACTTCCACTCAGTCTTAAAACAGACCTTTATGACTTACGCCATGCTGCTTCGAAGTTATTGATTTTTTACTCGTAAATCATGTCACCGTGCACCCAGGGTGAACAAGAAATTACATTCAAGTACCTTTTTAACAGAAAGTCTCATTTCAGACACCTCACCTGAGAAAGCTCATGAACGGCCCTTTCCCATGAGTGCCCGCATCTCTCCAGTTGATCCAGATGTTGTTTGTTACACTTCAGGTCTTGGATGTCTTGCCTGCTCTTAGGTGCTTTAGAAGTGCTTAGGAATGGATTGAAAAGTGTCTGTCCAAGAAGGAATTCTGTAAATTGTAAATAGCCCTGATTTTTGTTTGAAAGAAAAGAACACAAAGTAATAGTTCGTTTATGTATTCAGACTTCGAAAACGTGAAGGAATTAATCTTGCTACTTTTCTTGTTATCCTAAATAACACATATTGTTCCCATGGACAAACATAAGTTCACTGTAGTCCAAAAGTTACTCAACTGTTTGTGATCAGACGCCCACCTATCAGGGTTTTCTCTGCCAGCTGAACCTAAAATAACATCTAAACAAGTTGTGGATAAACAACAAAATCAAAATCCAAAATCCAAAACTTGATGCCAAAGCACAACATTCGCACTTGACCAAAAAAACGATGAGCCCTGGCAAAACACTTCATCATTCTGTGCGATAGTGTGATTTAAGATGATACTTGTGCACTCTAACCTTGTGATGCCTGATCCTATTCGGAGTGGATTTTTTTAAATAATATCACTGGGTAGTAGGGTGAAGATTGGGATCTTTGCCCACGGTCAGTGTTTCCCACCTTTGCCTGATTCGCCCACGGATTGTTAAAACCTGTGTGGTTGATCCCTGGTGACGATTTTCTGGTACAGAATTTCCCGTGGGCGGGACATCCTGGACAGGGTTCCTGCCTTAACCTGAAAAAAATACACATTTTGTTTAATTTCCAGGATTCTGGCAAAGGCCTGGACATGTATCTTAAATAGGACTTTACAATAAAAGTGTCTGTATACATTTTTAACTTGTCTTTTCTGGCTTTGTTTACTTTATCACTCAGGGTTCATTATTACAGCTCGGAAACGCATCTTAAAGTGCCTTCTTTATATTTGTTCTTTAAGTATGTAATGATAGGGTGACAAAATACTAGCTTTATAGTTATTGTTCCTAATTGTTGTAACTGTTGGGACATTAAAATACCAGTCATGCAGGGGAAAAACGGACAGGTAGAAGTCCTAATCTTGAAGTATTAAGTGATTGCAGCCTGAAGCCCTCCCCGCCTCATTAAGTAAGTGGTGCATTCCATGGTATGTTGAGCAGGGTGCGACGGGGCATTGGTGCCTGAGATCCTTGTAATGTACTGAGGGGTGGGGTCAGTGGTCAAAGTGGGCAGGATCGGAGGGGCATGACGTTTCCATACTTTTTTAATTTAAGAAAATCAATTCCCCAACTTTCTGTGATAAGATAACCGTCCTAGGACGGTTTATTCAGAGACCAGGGAGCAGTGGCGGCTCGCCAAGGCAGTGCTGCGGGGTGGTGGGGTGAGGCGGAGGAGGGGCAGGATGGGGGGTAGTAAACTCCGGCATACGGAGGTACGGAGTTAAGTAAAAAAATAAATAAATACAACGATTTACTTTGTATGCGCTGCAAAATAACTAGGCCGAATCACCCTCCACTTGGCAGTAAGAAGTTAATTTACATAAAAGAAGATCTCTAGGTGTTATTAGCAGACCCCCCTGTCTGAAAGCCTAAACGCAAAGGTTTACATCATAGGAACATTAGAGCTCACCTCCATGGAACGGCTTCCTTCGAGTGTGTTTATAAAACATGCAACCACGTTATATCAAAGCACGATTCTCCCATATTGCAGCTGTTGCTAACATGTCTTGTGTAGGTAATAGGGACTGACCAAAACAGAACAACAAGAGACGTAGTTGATCGACCTTGCACATTATGTCCAAACAGAATTTGAAGGGAAAGCTGAGAACGTGAAAAACAATCTGTTATCATATACAGGGCAGAGGCAAAGTGTCGCAAAAACATACTCTAGCAGAGGCGTGCGCAAAGGCAGCAGCATAGGGCAAGCAAACTCATGCTAACTTAGCAATGTCGACAATGTATCCCAAAGGCCTCATAATCCCATATAACATCCTCCCCCTGGTGAGTCAGTAGGACATAGATAGAAGAACAAAAACAGAGTTCAAAAGTCAGGCAGTGTTCAAAATATCAATGAGGAACTTCCCCAAAAACTAAAAGACAAAATCGGAGAAAAAATTGAAAGTTTGTAGAAAAGGCTAAAGGCACATTGAGCTTTTGAAAAAAGAGTCAATAATGTAGACAGCAGAGTTGTGACGACTTAAGCAGTTAATCCATGAAGGCACGTGTGCAAAGAACTGCAATTCCCTCTAACAGTTCATCCTTGTCATTGGTATAAAAAAGCGAGGACATCCAATTAAGTAAGTCGAAGGAACAATTATGTTCCTCATAAGCAGGAGCATCCAAAACCAGAAAATGGTAAACTTGCATGATATTCAATGAAACTACGTTGTAGGAACGTCTGCGCAGCCGCACAGATGTCCCATTGACCCAACATTCCAAGTAAAGCTGCAAGCGTCATTTGACCATCCACAGAACAAGCCTCGTCATGTGCCTCTAAGTGACCCATCAACTGGCTGCAATCAGGGATTGGACACCACATGTTCGATAAGCAAAGTGCCATCGCCCAGGAGAAATAACATCTTTTGCAATTTTGCACAGGTTGCACGCAAGTATAGTTTGCAAAGTGAAAGGTCATGTCATAACTGACGCCAGTAGGTGCTAAGGGCAAGCATCCACAAGCCTCATACAGGCGATTGCAGTACAGTTGTAGCTGGGCCGGCCTGTGCAGAGCCACGAAGTGAGCAGCCATTACAAAGCACAAAGAGGAGAAGCAGGACACCAGCTGCTAGTGCCAATACTGAGGGGAACCCTCCGAAAACGCTGGAAAATATAGAACGAATAAAAACAAACATAGTTTGAAAAGAAAAGACCAGGCCAGATCCCACACATTTGAAAAAAAGTGCAAGGCCTGTCGTCTCCGATGCATTAAATATTTGGTGAATTAGTTCCTGAAAATGAGGTGGGAGGTCAGTGTTAAGAAGCGACTGTATCTCACTCGGGACCGAGCCACCTGCAATCCCTGAATGTTTCTCTGGCAGAAGCGAGGGCCACCTCCTGTTGGTATAAAAGGGCTTTGTGCCTGCTCAACTTTTTGAACTCTGCTTTCAAAGTTGGAATGGAAGGCCAAAGTGTAGAATCTGAACTCCCTTGCGGGGGCAGGAGAAGGACATTGCTACAGCAAGTTACGCGCTGGGGTACAGTAGTTGCTCCAGCTTCCTCCATGGTGCTTCTCAGTTCTTTGGGTTTTATTTTTTTTTGCAGCTTTTATGGTGAATTTTCCCGCCTGACGTGGGAATAGCAAGCTTGGCGCTGCTTAACGCTGATATTTTTATCACTGTTGGGCCCATTGCAAATTTTTTCACATTCAGGTTTCCTTTTTTATCGGCGTCCCGGTAATTTTCATGTGGACATTTGACGCGTTATGGGGGAACCATCACCTGTTGTCGGCGTGTTGAGAATACGCCATTAACACAGCATTAGTTTCCCGTGATAGACGGCATTATGTAAAATTGCTTTAGCCTAGGTTGGTGATGATTATCGCACGTTCTTGAGACTATCTCCCTTCGACCGCTGGGTGGGGTGCACCTCAGTACCAGCTGACAAGCTGAAGTGGGCCCTGATTGGCAGGAACCGGGGTCATTGCTATGGGCTTCTGAGCACAACACAGAGATAGCTGCCAAAGTGCCCACAACATTTTCCACTGCAGCAAAGGGTTGCTAAAGCTAACAATCTTTTCTTTTTTTCTTAAGCTTTGTTAGTTTTACACTTTGCAAACTTAAAAATATTTGCAAATGTGTGGGTTGTGCAATTTTGTACTTATACACATTCCTAATTACCACCTGCTTCCTAATATATCCATACATGCACAAACAGACAAAATATGCCCTCACCCTCACTGCTTACACCAGTCTATGTCGAGAACCTTTTGTCTTAGATGGCCCTGCTATAATCAACAAGTTCATTGTAGAGTTTTCCACTACATCTTAGAGCTAGGATTGCATTACAAGAAATACTTAACACGAAGCAAACTCTGTTACTGTCAAATGCCTTGATTTTAAATCAATCTTAAATAGTACATTATTTTATCTACTGAACCTATTCATCAATATCCTGGTAATTATTCTGTAACTAAAAACATATAACAAACAGTTACAGAACCAAATCAAAATGTATGTAAAAAATAATATACACAAAATCATATTTATCTAAATGTTTGCATGCTGCTGAAAAATAAAATATCTCATCTCCATTATCTTCTGGATGGCCCAAGAGCTCGGTAAAATACCAATACACAGTCTGAAAGTAGATTTATGCAACCAAACGACACACCCCTCTCTTCTGCAAACCTTTGGTTTAAACTGTTTGGAGGGAGTTTGCCCCAGTTTTTCTTAACAAACGTGGATGTAAAACTTTGGCAAATAAGAAAAAGCTGTAGGCAAATATACTAGGTTGGTCTTTTTGTTAAGGGAAGAATTGGGTGATAGTGGACAACTTTGTATGTGTTGCCTGTAGCTGTCATAAAAATAAAATTCGTGGTGAACCAACATTTTGAACTACAAGATTATGGAAGCTGGGAGTATGGCCCATTTGCGAAACAGACTCCACTAGTGCGGTTAAGCTGTAAACTCAAATGAGAATGTTAGGGAAAGAAGTCAGAAGATGAAGTTTGTATTGCAAGACGTGAATGTAAAATGCATCCACAGAAATTATTTCAAATTAGATACTTTTTGCAAAAGCCCAGTATTTTCGTTACATCTTTAAGAAAGCCTAGGTTCACAATCATTTTTACTTGATATTAAAGCAGTAAATAAGGCATCATATCTCCATGACAGCAGAGTAAAACAAACGAAAATGCAGGGGTAATTAGTGAATGGAACTTTCGAAACAGGCCATTGCCCCAGTTAGCCAAGATGCTCAAATGTCGACTAAGGACCGATGCCTCCGACCCATTGCACCAAACATAACTACTGCCATTGAGAGGGGCACACCTATTTATTATCTCCTGAGGCTTGAGCCGGGAGACACTTAGAAGCGCGACTTGCACTATTTGTATTATTTTGCACATTTACTCTAATGAGATTGTTCTGATTTTTAATTGTGTATAATGTGTTTTTACCTGGTATTTTAAAAACGCACCTGGGACTCTGAGGGATTGCCACTGCACTCTTAGTTGCAGTGTGGCATCTCGCTTGGTGGTTCACGCTAAAATTCTGACAGTCCCGAAGGGCTGAACAGAACCGCCATTTTGGGGATATTGTGGATTAGTGGGCTATTTCCTCGCCCTACCTGACTACAAATGCGTGAGCAGATGCGACCGCGCAGAGTTATTATCTCCTGAGGCTTGAGCCGGGAGACACTTAGAAGCGGGACTTGCACTATTTGTACTATTTTGCACATTTACTCTAATGAGATTGTTCTGATTTTCAATTGTGTATAATGTGTTTTTAACTGGTATTTTAAAAACGCACCTGGGACTCTGAGAGATTGCCACTGCACTTTTTGTTGCGGTGTGGCATCTCGCTTGGTGGTTCACGCTAAAATTCTGACAGTCCCGTAGGGCTGAACAGAACCGCCATCTTGGGGATATTGTAGATTAGTGGGCTATTTCCTCGCCCTACCTGACTACAAATGCACGTGCTGATGCGACCGCACAGAGTTATTATCTCCTGAGGCTTGAGCCGGGAGACACTTAGAAGCGCGACTTGCACTATTTGTACTATTTTGCACATTTACTCTAATGAGTTTGTCCTGATTTTTAATTGTGTATAATGTGTTTTAACTGGTATTTTAAAAACGCACCTGGGACTCTGAGGGATCGCCGCTGCACTCTTAGTTGCGGTGTGGCATCTCGCTTGGTGGTTCACGCTAAGTTATTCTGACGGTTTCATAAGGGCTGAACAGAACCGCCGTCTTGGGGATATTGTAGGTTAGCGGGCTCGTTCCTCGCTCTGCCTGACTACAAATGCGCGTGCTGACGCGACCGCACAGAGGAGGCACCGCCGGCGTGCCAAAGTCAAGCCCGTCTGTGCCCGTCCGCGCTCGGATCACGCTCAGCGCCAGTCCATCTGTGCATTTTAAACCAGGAGTTGCCTCCATCGTAAGTTACACAAAAGCACAGCTACTAGATTTGAGGCAAACTAGTAAATCTTCTGGGTGTGTATGTCTCATGTTGGATTCAAGTCCTCCCTCTCACCTGGTCACCTGCAACAATTGCAACAATAATTTGAGTCAGTTGAGACATGACACCTGTAGTGGAGGATTAGATATACAGCCTAATTCAGGATTGAATACTGGTTGTCTGGGAGGAACAATTCTGGAACCACAGAGGGTGACAGAACAAGTGGGTGCAGTGAAAAAGTCTACTGAAATAACAGCTGAGGATTTGAATGATTGGTTGAAAGTTCTTCAAAAGAAGGATAAAGATTCACAGGCAATTGATGTAGCCAGGTTGCGCATAGAATTGGAGGAGCTTATTGCAGGGACAATTCCTACGGATATACTCAAAAACCATCATGATGGAGAGTTGTTATTTATGTGCAAAAGCATAACCTGGAGGGCTAAGAGTACACATGACAGGTTAAGAGCAATAGCGAGTGAACAAGGAGTTGACATGGATAAGGTGAAAGCTTTGCAGAAGTCTTACAGGATGGATTTTACAGATAAGGATATTGAAAATATAAATGGTGCTGGCAGAACAGGACAGATTAAGGAAATGATTGCCTTATTGCGAAAATGGGGTGATGTAGAAAAGTGGAAGGATAGATGGTACAAGAAAAGGGAAGATTCAGTGGACAGGACTTATTCAGCTTTTCCTGTGAGAGAAAAAGAAAAAACAGTGTATGCTTATCCTATGAGAGAGATTCCTGGAGGAGGATATGTACATGTTCCATGGACTAGACAGGATATTTTATCATTTACGAATGATTTTCCTCGACTGAGAGAAAAGCCCGTCGAGTGATATAGGCAGGTAGACAGGTTTGTGAAATTGTCAAAAGTGCTGTGGATTGACCTGAATAGTCTGTTTGATAATTGTTCCAGCAGACTTGTGGGCTGAGTGTAAAATAGTTGTAGATTGGCCTGCTAAGGAGTATCTAAGAGATCAGAAAACAGGAGCACCAGATCCAGAGGTTATGAAGAAATATGAGCAGGTTATAGTGTTCCTGAAAAATAAAGTACCCCCGAAAGAGACAGACTGGGTTAAGATAGATCGAACACATCAAGAAGCGAAAGAATCAGTTCATGCTTTTTACGAAAGGCTGATACTGGCCTTTAAACAGTTCAGTGGAGATGAACACCTGGGTGACAAGGATTTGAGTCATTTTGTATACAGATTTGTATATGGCCTGAGACCTGAAATCAGTGAAAGGATACGTGAACACACAGTTGATTGGCAGAGTAAAAAGATTGATGAGATCTTGAGACATGCAAAATACTTCAGTGATGAGATTGAAGCAAAACAGAGAAAGCTGAAAGAAAAGGCAATGTGGGCACAGGTGAAAGTTGCTGAGAGACAAGAAGCACAGTTGGTGGAACAGGCAAATAATCCAGGAATTAGACCCAGATATGCGGGGAAAGGAAAAGGGAATTTAGAGGAGGCCAAGAAGAAGTTCCCTTGTCACAACTGTGGACAATTGGGGCATTGGAGATCCGAGTGTACCAATCCACCATTAGTGAGTAATGAAAATAAACCCTTAAATCAACAGGTGCAGAACGAGGGGTGTAATCAACAGCAGCAACAGCAGAAGGTTGTCAGACAGCAGAGTCAAGAGCCAAAACCGCCCTTGCCGCAGAATAGAGGGTCCCAAAATTATAACCAGGACTCAGGATTCTACAATGATGAGCAGGTAAACAAACCGAGACGTTCAAACCCGGTACAGCAGTACTGGTTAAAGAATGAGGGGAGTGAGTCTGAAGGGGACTATTGACGGTGCCGAAGAGAGGAGGAAGAATGCATACTTGGTGCAACTCTAGAAATAGACCAGGCAGGACCATTTGTAGATGGGAAAATAAATGGGGAGAGTGTTTAATCCAGATGATTTGCCTCAGGAGTTGAGACACACAGTGAAAACAGCAGTTTGGGATTTTACTGGAGAAGATGTGGGATTGATGAATAATGTAGATCCAGTAAAGATTTCAGTGAAAGAGGGGATTGTTTATCCTAATATTCCTTAGTACAGATTGACACCAGAGATAATTGAGGGAATAACACCTATAATTGACAAGATGATTCAACAGGGTGTTTTGAGAGAGATACTGAGTAGCCCGTGTAATTCACCAATAATGGGGCTGAAGAAACCTAATGGAAAGTTCAGGATTGTACAAGATTTGAGGAAAGTTAACAAAATTGTGGTGGCATGTTGTCCCATTGTGCCAAATCCTTCAGTGATTTTGTATCAGATTCCTCATGATGCTGAGTGGTACACGGTGATTGATTTGTGTCATGCTTTCTTTTCAATTCCATTGCATCATGACAGCCAGCCAATTTTTGCATTTCGGTTTGGCCAGCGTATTTTAGCATGGTGTCGTATCCCACAGGGGTATACAGAGAGTCCTTCGATATTCAATCAGTTATTGAAAAAATCATTGGAGAGTTTGATCATGCCTGAAAGCTCAGTACTAGTGCAGTATATCGATGACTTACTTGTGGCATCGAAGACACGTGAGGCTTGTGAAGTAGATACCATAGCTTTACTGAATCATCTGGCAGATGGAGGGTTAAAGGTATCTCCAGCCAAATTGCAGTTTTGCAAGAAAGAGGTGCATTATCTTGGACACAATATTGAAAAGGGTCTGAGAAAAGTGACCGATGACAGGATCAAAATTATCAGAGGAATGAGAGCCCCGATGACCCAGAGAGAAGTAAGGATGTTTCTGGGGATGGTGGGTTATTGTCGTCAGTAGATAAGTAATTTCTCCCTGATAGCAAAGCCACTGATTAAGTTGACAAAAAGTGAAGTGAGAGATCCATTAGAACTGGATGGAGAACAAATGGCAGCATTTGAGGAGTTGAAGAGCAGAATGTGTGAAGCCCCTGCTTTGGGAATGCCAGACTATGAGAAAGAGTTTGAGTTGTACTGCAGTGAGAGAAATGGGTGTGCACTTTCAGTGTTAATTCAGAAGCATGGACAACTGAGAAGGCCGATTGCGTACTTCTCATCGACACTTGACCCCGTAGCTGTGGGTTTGCCAGGTTGTCTGAAAGCAGTAGCTGCTACATGCAGACGCTTGGAACAGAGTGAGGGTACAGAGTGAGGGTATAATAATGGGATATCCTGTAAGGGTATTCGTACCTCATGATGTGGCTATTCTTTTGACAAGAAGCAGGATTCAGTACATGTCACATAGTCGGTTGACTAAATATGAGAAAATCATTCTGGGAGCATCAAATGTGACTCTTGAGAGATGTGTTAATGTGAATCCAGCAACGTTGTTACCAGATGCTGATAATGTGAATGTGGGAGATGATGTTGATCATGATTGTTTGGATGTGCTTGACTACTGCACAAAACCAAGACCAGACATAAGAGATTTACCATTGCCTGAGAGTGATCATGTGTTGTTTGTGGATGGATCATGTCTAAGGACTGATGATGGTGTGTTGAGTGCAGCATATGCAGTGTGCAAGGTTTCAGAAGTTATGGAAGCTTCGCCTTTGAAAGGAGTGAGATCTGCTCAAGTGGCTGAATTGGTGGCATTGACGAAAGCTTGCAAGATTGGGAAGAATCTGAGAGTGACTGTGATGACTGATAGTCAGTACGGATTTGGAGTCGTTCATGACTTTGGCCAGCTTTGGCTACAGAGAGGTTTCTTGACGTCGAGTGGGACTCCAATAAAGAATGCTGAAGTGATTGGAAAATTGCTTGAGGCGATACAGCTGCCTAAAGAACTAGCAGTTGTGAAGTGTGCTGCTCATGGACAAGGAGATGATTTTGTTACTCTTGGTAATAGATTTGCCAATGACATAGCACAGTATTGTGCGAAAAATAATCATTCGATTAATAGGGCACGAGAAAGGGAAATGTCTTTTTGTTCTGTGATGTTTACTAATGTCCTAGAAACATGGGATGAAGTGAAACAGTTGCAGGATGAGGCAGGAGATGAAGAAATGAGAGATTGGATCAAGGCAGGTTGTGCCCCAAGAGAGACAGAGCATGTTTGGATCTATAGAGATGGTAGACCAGTCATGCCTAACTCTATGTTGTCGACAATGGCAAGAATGTATCATGGCCAGGGACATTTGGGAAGGGACGCAATGATTAGGTCATTCAAGCAAACCTGGTACAATGCAAAGTTCAGGTTGATTGCAGAGAGCATCTGTCAGAGATGTTTGATTTGTCAACAGTTCAATACTGGGAAAAAGACAGTGGTGAGTCTAGGAACAATAGGCAGAGAAGGAGGTCCTTTTACCAGAATGCAAATAGATTTCATTGAAATGCCCCAAGTGAACAAATTGAGGTATGTTCTAGTGGTAGTCTGTTTGTTCTCAAGATGGGTGGAGGCCTATCCGACTAGGAGAAATGATGGAATAACAGTTGCAAAATTACTGTTGAGAGAGTTGGTTCCTAGGTACGGGTTCCCAGTGACAATTGAGTCAGACAGAGGTGGACACTTCTACAATGAGCTCATGGGTTTAATTTGTGAAGCATTGAGCATACAGCAGAAGCTACATTGTGCATACAGGCCAGAGGCTTCTGGCGTTGTTGAGCAGATGAATGGCACAATAAAAAACCGAATTGGTAAGATGTGTTTAGCCACTGGAATGAAATGGCCTGATGTCTTGCCTCTAGTGCTGATGACTATTAGGTCTACTCCAGATAGAACCACAGGTTTGAGTCCGCACGAAATCTTAATGGGACGTGCGATGAGACATGCATTTGTGCCTGTCAACAAGTTGATGACAATAACTGATGACATGATTTTGGATTACTGTGAAGGCCTGGCTGACGCAGTTCATTCTGTGTTTCACCAGGTTGGAGAAGACGCTACCACACTTGAGAAGAAGCAAGCCCATGATCTGAGTCCAGGGGACTGGGTGAGGATTAAGGTACACAGAAGAAGAAATTGCTTGGTTCCAAGGTGGGGAAGGCCAAGACAAGTTATTCTGACTACGACAACTGCAGTAAAGTGTGCCGGTGTGAAAAACTGGGTGCATGCGAGTCATACTCTGAGAGTTCCAAATCCAAAGGATGGGACTGGTAAAGAGTATTTTGAAGAGTCAGATTCGAGTGATGATGAAGAAACTGAGCCAGTGAGAAGGAGAAAGAATCCTGAAAGAGCTGAAGGAGAAAGAGAGTCAGGTGATTTTTTCTTTCCAAGAGAAGCTTCAGGAGAAACATTGAGAGTTTGAGGGGAAAGATCAGATTCTGTAAGAGTGCCTGAAGTTCCAACAAGCAGTGGAGAAGAAAGAAGAGAAAAGAGCAATTCCACAGAGACTACTCCTGAATCAGATGAGGAGGTTGAAAATCCACTTGAGATTACACCTGAAGAGGCAGGGTCAGTAGAAGTTAGAGAGGGACAGATTGCGGAAGACCCCCGAGGAGGTGTAGGGAACATTCCTGATAAGCTAGGTGAAGGGACAAGTAGACAGCAAGAAGATTGCGTGTTGGAGACCCGAGGAGGGACAGAAATAGGGAAGTCTCAATCGGTGGTGGAAAAGACTGTGGAACAAAAGAAAACTGCTGAAGAACAAGAGGCAAATGAGACAGAGTCAGATGAGAGTGAAAATGAGAAATCAGAGGGTCGAGTTCTGAGAAAGAGGACTTGGATCGGAGAGAGAAATAATAAAGAAGTGAGACCAAAGAGGGTTGTAAGAGGAGATCTTTGGCCTAACAGGATAAAGAGGCTGAGGTACAGACTGACACGAGCAAATTCATCAAAAGCTGAACAGGTGAACGAAGTGTCGAGTCAGAATCAAGCAAAAAGTGAAAAATAAAAGTTCACAAAGGAACCAGAGGAGATCAAGAGAATAAGAAAACCTAACCAGAAGTATAGGTCACCGGAATGGACGTATGTGGCACTGTCTGAAGGTGAAGAGGCAGAGAGTCAAGGAAATCCAGAGGGGACCATACGAGAAGTGGTTGAGGAGAAAACTGTTGGAATCCTGAAAGTAATCTTGACTGACATTGGAGAAGAGTCAGATGCACAGGATGTTGTTGATGATCTGATACAATTTGATGTTGCTGAAGAAGAAGTGAAAAGTGATGAAAATCCAAATTGAGTGAACTAAAAGAGTCACTTGGAGAAAAGTGAAAAGAAGAAAAACTGAAATTAGCTGTTTGAAATAATCTAGTGTTCTAGTGTTTCAGTAGTGGAGTAGAAGAGGCTAAGTCAAAAGACACTGCCAAAGTAGTAAAATGGCTAACACAGAAAATAATCAAAGTAGATGTGCCTTCTGGAAAAGATGGTGTAGAATGTGCTGCTGCTGTACTGGATTATTAATACTATTATGGGGTGTACTAGCTTTACTAGTTACTTTTAGAGTTACAATAGATACTTTTGGAATACATACTGAGAATGTGACTAATGTAGAGAGAAGTTCACAAAAAGTAGTTCCAACTAGAATTAGTAATATTTACATACATAAAGATAGGTCAATTAATGATTTTTCTAGCAATGTTTTTTCAAAGTTATTGTACGAATACGTAAAGACAATGGAAGTTAGAGATTGCTACGTTTGTATGCAATTACCTGCATCCGTTTCAGAAGGTGTTACTTATCACCATTTACCAGCTACGTATGGAATTTCATGTAGTGTGTTAAGTAGTGTTTTTTATTTGTTAGGGAAAATAGATTATGAGATGTCTAACAAAGATAACATTTTTGGGCAATTGCCTATGAACCAAAATCTGAATCCAGCTAAAGAAGCTAACATTTTTGGTGAGATTTTTATTGAGAAAGAAGAATTAACATTAGATTACATTTTTAGAAACAATTTAACTTGCAGTTTGAAAGAGGAAGAGAAGGCTTTCCTAAACATGGTAGAGGAAAGGAGAAGGAGCATGCATGAGAAGGCAGGGAAATATAAAGTGAGTGAGACAATTTGGGACATTGAAATGGGAAAGGAGTTGAAGAATGGGGCTAGTCCAACTTTAGCTTTAGATGCACCACAGAAGGGTAAATTATGCATTACCAGAAAGAAGTCTCAATATGATACATATTTTGTTGGGACTAGTGAGTGTCATGATACATACTTCATTGCAACAGGATGGGGTTTTAAAGGTGGAGAAGATCCAGTTTTCCCAGGAGTGTATTATGTTTGTGGGAACAAGGCTTATTACAAATTGCCTGACCATTGGTATGGCACATGTTATGTGGGCCTGGTCTTTCCAAAGATTTTTCATATAGATAGGATAGAAGATGTAGAACACATTAATTTACTAACACGTTTTAAGAGAGAAACTTGGTCGGAGATAGTGGGTGATATTTTTGGTGCTTTAATTCCAGCAGTGGGAATTTCTTTAAATGCATATGGAATTCGGAAACTGTCAACAGTGGTGGATCGCTTATCGACAAGTACCTCTGGAGGGTTTCTTTTGGTAAATACGGAGATGATTGCCGTACGTGCCATGTCTATGCAAAATCGACTTGCCCTTGATATTCTATTGGCCAAGGAGGGTGGAGTCTGCGGAATGCTGAAAGTTCAACATTGTTGCACTTACATTCCTGACGAAAGCAAAGACCTAAAGGTCTATATCAAAGATATTACTGATTTGCATGAAGAATTAGTACACCTGGAAGCTGAAAGTGTCTGGACTAAAATAGCTAATAAGATAGTTGCTGTTAAGAGTTTTATTGCTAAGATAGGTAGTACCTTTATTGGTAAAATATTTTTTCCTTTTGTTAGAACCGGCGGTCTCTAGTTGGCAGAGGTATACACTTCTGACAAATAGGGACCAACCAACTCTAGTCAGGGCAAGGGGATTACACACTCAGATAACCCCTGCTACCCCCTTGGTAGCTTGGCAGAGCAGACAGGCTTATCTCAGAGGCAGTGTGTTAAGCATTTATGACCACATACAGTAATAAAGTGGATACACTACAGATGGACACGACACAGAAGTTATTATAAAAATAGTATTTTTATATAAGGCTTAGCACAAGACCAAATAACGACAAAAATATACCACAGTCTTAATAAATACTCTTTGGAAGGAAAAATAATAGTTCAAGTAAGGTTTCTTCTTGGCAAATAGTTCTTTAGCAAAGTATTCTTCTGAGCACAGTTCTTTGGCAACAATGTAACCCCCACGGGAGTCACACGACGTCGAGTCTACAAGATTCCCAAGGTTCGGCGTCGACCGCGAGGAGCGCTACGTCGAGCCTGGAGTCGCAACAGACCCCACAAGTACAGTACCTTGAGAAACGAAGAAAACGATGATCCACGGCGTCGAGATGTCGGCGTCGAGGTCGGCGTCGATCGTGCCTCGGAGTCGGGTCAATCCGCAGCGGCGTCGAGGGATGTCGGGCCGGAGCAGCGCTCACGGCGTCGAGACGGGCGCCGAGTCGATGCGATCAGCAGCGGCGTCGGGACGGGGTCGCTTGGAGGCAGAGCCGATACTCACTCCTCACTGGCGTCGATACCGGCGTCGAGACGGGGTCACTTGGAGCCGGGGCCGCTACCCACTGCTCACTGGCGTTGCTGCTGGCGTCGAGACTGCAGATTTTCCCTTGTGTACTGGAAACAACACTTTCCAGCAATTCAGCAATTCAGTAGATGGTGAAGTCCTTTGGCCCTGTGACTTCAACAGGAGACTGGCACTCTTCCAGTCCTTGGAGATTTCCTAGCAAGTGTTCAGAGAGTACACACCAAGTTCCTCTCTCCTTGTTCCTTGGCAAAAATAAAGAAGCAGCTTTCAGGTTCCTCCACAGCAAAACAGCACTCTGGCAGAAAGGGGAGGCAAGTCCTTAGATCAGCAGGCTTCTTGTCCTTGGTACAGGTTTCCTTGTCAGAAGTGATCTGAGTTCTTGGTTCAGGGGTCCTTCTCTTATACCCCGTTTTCCCTTTGTTCCCTTTGTCCAAGCAGGGAGATTCCCACCATCTTAGGTTTGTTGTGGGTGTTGCCAGGCAGAGGCACCTGGCCTATTCACTGGGCAGGGCAGAGTCCTCAGCCGCCCAGCAGGAGGCGGAGCCAGTATTGTCACCGGCAGGAGCAGGGCTATCAGTCGCCCAGCAGGAGGCGGAGCCAGTATTGTGTCAGGCAGGGCAGGCTACTCTTCCCTCACTCTACGTGTAAACGCCCCATTCACCCCACACTGACTCGCTCAGACCTCTGGAGCCACCCAGGCCCTGACACACACACCAAACCAGCAGAGACCGGTAGATAGTTGGACAAGAAAATAGCCACTTTCTAAAAGTGCTATTTTCAAACATAGAATTTAAAAACCATCCATCCTAAAGGGTGCGTTATTAAATTCTGAGTTCAGGGATACTAAACTCGATTTGCTACCATTCTCCCTGAGTCAGATAGATTATAATGGAGTTAATAATCAGTCTGCCCAGTCTGGCCTATTGGAGGCAGGTAGCCCTTCAATAGTGAAAAACGAAAATGGCTGTAATTCACTATTAGGTCATGCCACACACATCAGGGCATGACCTACCTTTTACCAACAATGCACCCTGCCCTAGGGCCTACCATAGAGGTGTCTGAAATGTGGCAAAGTGAAGGTTTAGAGACGGGTAAGTAGGTTTCCTTACCAAGTCGACATGGCAGTCAGGGGCTGCACGCAGGCGCCGCGGTGGCAGGCCTGAGACACCTTTTACACGCTGCTTCTGTGGGTGGCACAACCAGTGCTGCAAGCCCACCAGCAGCAGTTAACTTACACGCCCTTGGCACACACAGTGCACTAGACTAGGGTCTGAACAGTAAGTCAACCAAGCCAATCATGGTAACACCAATCAATATAACAATTTAACATAGGGAGCACTTGCACTGTGGCCCTGATCAGCAGTGGCACAGTGCCCAAAGCAATAATCCAGCAAAAACATCGTAAACAGAGGAGGCAAACAGAAAAAAATGGAGGAGAGACTCATGCCAATGATGCCAGGTCTAACACGTGTCCCCTCCAGCTGAAATGTGGGGAGAACTACCCTTCACCCAGGGAGTCCTCATCACTAAGGCGGAAAAATCTGGACAGACCATCAGCATTGGCGTGATCTGTACCAGGGCGGTGTTCCACCGTAAAGTCCATCCCCTGTAGGGAAATGGACCACCTCAACAGCTTTGGGTTCTCACCCCTCATCTGCATTAACCATCTGAGGGGCCTGTGGTCTGTCTGAACCCGGAAGTGAGTCCCAAACAGGTAGGGTCTTAGCTTCTTCAGCGCCCAGACCACAGCAAATGCCTCACGCTCTATCGCACTCCACCTTTGTTCCCTGGGAAGTAACCTCCGGCTGATGAAGGCTACAGGTAAGTCTCGGCCCTCCTCATTCATCTGTGCTAGAACAGCCCCCACACCATGCTCTGAAGCGTCTGTCTGGACAATGAATTCTTTTGAAAAGTCGGGTGCCTGGAGGACCGGTGCTGTACACATTGCAGTTTTCAGGGTGTCAAAGGCGTTCTGACAGGCGTCAGTCCAGATCACAAGTCTCGGCTGCTTCCTGGAAGTCAGCGAGGTCAAGGGGTGCACAATGTTGCCATACCCCTTGACAAACCTCCTGTAGTAACCCGTGAGACCCAAGAAGGCTCTCACCTGAGTCTGGGTTTTGGGCGGTTCCCAAGCCAGGATGGTATCTATCTTGGGTTGCAGGGGGGCCACCTTGCCACTCCCTACTTGGTGCCCCAAGTACACCACTGAACCCTGCCCAATCTGGCACTTACTAGCCTTGATTGTGAGGCCTGCTCTGCGCAGGGCCAACAACACTTCCCGGAGGTGGCGCAAGTGTTCCTCCCAGCTGGCGCTGAACACTGCTATATCGTCCAGGTAGGCGGCGCTGAAATCTTCCAGCCCGGCCAATACCTGGTTAACCAACCTCTGGAATGTGGCAGGGGCATTCTTCATCCCAAAGGGCATCACACGGAACTGGTAGTGCCCATCTGGTGTGGAGAATGCAGACCTCTCTTTTGCCCCATCAGTCAAGGCGATCTGCCAGTACCCAGACGTTAGATCAAACGTACTAAGGTACCGGGCAGCCCCCAACCGATCGATGAGCTCATCAGCTCTGGGGATGGGGTGCGCGTCAGTCTTGGTGACCGAATTGAGTCCTCGGTAATCCACACAGAACCGAAGTTCTGGTGAAGCACCAGGCGCTGCAGCCTTTGGGACCAAGACCACTGGGCTGGCCCAAGGACTGCTAGAGGACTCAACCACCCCTAAGGCAAACATCTTGGAGACCTCCTCCTTGATATATGCTCTGACCTTTTCAGTCACCCTGTAGGCCTTGTGCCTCACAGGAGTGCTGTCCCCAGTGTCCACATCATGGACACACCACTGAGTGACACCAGGGATTAAGGAGAACAGATCAGGGAATTGTACCAACAGATGGCGACAATCTTGCTGCTGCTCAGGGGTCAGTGTGTCAGAGAGGACAACACCATCCACTGACCCATCTTTTTCTTTTGCACACAGGAGGTCAGGAAGAGGCTCACTCTCCTCCTCCATCCCAGCATCTGTGGCAAGGAGCATGCCCACTTCGGACCGTTCTAAGTGGGGCTTTAACCGGTTGACATGCAGGACCCTTAAGGGGTTCCTGGGAGATTTCAAGTCCACCAAGTAGGTGACATCGCTCTTCTTCTCCACAACCTCAAATGGTCCAGTCCACCTGTCCTTGAGCGCACAAGGTTCCACAGGGGCCATGACCCAAACTTTCTGACCAGGTTGAAGCTCAACCAGAGTGGCATTCTGATCGTACCACCGCTTCATCTCTTCCTGGCTGGCCTCCAGATTTGCCTGAGCAAGATCTCTGAAGCGCCGAGTCTGGTTCCTAAAGGCCAGCATGTAACTATATACATCCTGGGGAGGTTTCCTGGGAGATTGCTCCCAGCCTTCTTTGACCAGACTCAAAGGTCCTCTTACCGGGTGACCGTACAAAAGCTCAAAGGGGCTGAACCCTAGAGACTTCTGTGGCACCTCACGGTAAGCAAACAGCAGGCATGGCAAGAGGACGTCCCATTTACGCCTCATTGGTTCTTCAAGACCCATGATCATGCCTTTTAGGGTCCGGTTGAATCTCTCAACCAGCCCATTACCTTGAGGGTGGTAAGGAGTGGTAAACTTGTAGGTTACCCCACACTCCTTCCACAGAGACTTCATATAATTCGAAATGAAGTTGGTGCCCCGGTCTGACACCACCTCTCTGGGGAACCCCATGCGGGAGAAAACACCCATCAGTGCCCGTCCCACCACGGGGGCCGTCACTGTTCGGAGAGGGATGGCTTCCGGGTACCGGGTGGCATGGTCTACCAAGACCAGGATAAACCTGTTGCCCATGGCTGTCTTGGGGTCCAGTGGCCCCACAATGTCAATTCCCACTCGCTCAAAGGGGGTACTGACGACGGGAAAAGGTTGGAGGGGAGCCTTCTGCTTCCGCCCACTTTTCCCACTTGCCTGGCAAGTTTGACAGGTCCTACAATGGATATCTGAATCCCTTCTCATCTGAGGCCAATAAAAATGGGTGACAAGCCTGTCATAGGTCTTGTCCTGCCCCAGATGTCCAGCTAACGGAACGTCATGAGCCAACCCCAGTAGGAAGGCTCTGAAGCGCTGGGGTACCACCAGCACACGGGCTGACCCAGGTTCAGCCGCCTTAGGCTCGCTATACAGGAGGTCGTTCTCCCAGTAGACCCAATGTGATCCTGACTGATCACCTGTCGTTTGGGCTGAGGCCTGCTGCCTCATACCCACAAGAGAAGGGCACACTTTCTGTTCAGCACAAAATTCCTCCCTGGAGGGACCACCATCCTGCTGCCAATGGGTCAGCTCGGGCAGGTCTCCCAGTTCGGCCACTTGTTCTCCTGTCGATTCCAGGGCATCCCCCTCAGGGTCTGCTCCCTCCTGGACCGCGGGAACGATGGGGGACGGTTTCCCGCGCCCCCTGCCTCTTCCCTTCACGGTTGGGACCTGGGCCATACTTTCAGGCTCCAGGGCCCCATCAACACCCTTACTGACTGACATGGACCGGGTGGTCGCACACACCCATTCAGGCAGACCCAACATTTCCAGATGCGCTTTTCTCTCCACCTTAGCCCAAGGGGAGTCCTCCAAATCATTGCCCAAGAGACAATCAACAGGCATGGCGGGCCTCACAGCAACCTGAAGAGTACCTGAGACCCCCCCCCACTCAAAAGGAACTTGAGCTACCTCACACTTACTCTGTGAGTTGTCAGCAGCTACAACGGGGTAGAATGCATGAGGGATCACCTGCTCTCTGGACACCAAGTGACACTTGACAGCTGTCACACTCGCTCCGGTGTCTCTGAGAGCTTCCACCCTATGGCCATTAATGGTCACCCACTGCCTATATTTCTTAGTGTTACTAGGCAGAGGGGTTGGAGGGACCATTTCCACGTCTCCTAAAGAGACCAGGGACATTTCTGCGGGACCCCACCCACCGGGGGCACCCATCTCCTCCCCTCCCAGGGCTACACTCGCTACCTGACGAGGGGGTGCACGCGGCGGTGCATTCGAATCCTTCATGGGACACTGGGGATCATAATAACGGTGTCCCACCTGCTTACAGGCATAGCAGGTCATGGGGCCCCTGTGAACAGGTTTACCTGTCGGGGCCTCTGGTTTCTTTACAGGGGGAGGCTGGGAACCCTTCCCTTGGTTCCCTTGGGGACTACTTTGGGGCCCTTTCTGAAACTCCCTCTGTTTACCCCTGTCCCCCCCACTCTTCTGCTGGGGACCCTGCCCACCCTTGGCTGAGTCTCCCACTGGACCCTTGTGGACCCTGGTACTGACCCAGCGGTCCGCCTCCTCAGCAAGTTTTCTAGGGTTAGATAGCTTGCTATCAACAAGGTGCTGGCGTAGCTCTGGAAAACAGTTATTAGACAAGTGCTCCCAAGCAAACAAATCATAAAGAGCATCATAACTATCAACCTTGCTACCCTTTATCCAACCATCCATGGTTCTGCAGAAAAAAGACACATATTCAACCCACGTAGTACCAGGCAACTTCTTACATTCTCTAAAGGTTTGTCTGTACTTTTCTGGGGTTAAGCCATATCTCAGCATTAAAGCATCTTTCATATGAGTATAAGACATCCTATCCTCAGCAGGAAGGCTCAACAAGGTATCTCTCCCCTCGTTTGTAAAGCGGCTCCACAACCCCGTTCCCCAATCCTTCTCAGGGACCCGGTGGGCCAACAATGCTAACTCATACGCTTTAAACCATTGGCTAATATCTTCATTCTTACTGTAATCTTTGATCACATCCTTAGGAAAATAAAACCTACTTTCTGCAGGCACAGATGGAGTGCTGCCACCAGAGGGATTCAACTCTAAACTCTTAGTTTTAAGCTCCATCTCCCTCACCATCTTCTCACGTTCAAACGCTAATTTCTCTCTCTCAAAATCTAATCTTTTGCTCTCCATTTCAGCTTCTCTCTTGCTTCTCGCATTCTCTAATTCCAACTGCCCTCCTAATTTAAGTTTCGCCATTTCTAACTTGTACCCCCTCTCCTTCTCCCTGTCTTCTAATTCTTCGGGGGAAAGGCTCCTAGAGGACGCACTACTGCCTGGAGATGACACTGGCCCACCTGTGGGCTCTTCCTCTTCCTCTTCTTCTTCCTCTTCCGGTACCACCACCGGATCAGAGGGATTTCTGGCCTCTAACCAGGCCTTCAGCGCTTTGAGGAAGCCCTCTTTCTTTGAGACACCTGTGGTAGGAACTTTAAACTGCTTGCAAAAACCTTTTAGATCTTTTAGCGTGTAGGAATCTATCTTCTCCTTATCGAATTCCCCCACAACATTCTCCACAGGTGTAGCAGCTCCGGCATTCTCCATGGTCAAAACTGGCAGTGTTTAAGAAAATAAGCTCCAGGAAAGCGGAGAACAAAAATAGAATATCCTACCAACAGACTGTGGCCGCGTTATGGTCTGCTTTCACTATGTAGCGTACACTAATCACTGCACATGAGTCATAAATGCAAAGTTCACATCCTCACCGCTGACCACCAATGTTAGAACCGGCGGTCTCTAGTTGGCAGAGGTATACACTTCTGACAAATAGGGACCAACCAACTCTAGTCAGGGCAAGGGGATTACACACTCAGATAACCCCTGCTACCCCCTTGGTAGCTTGGCAGAGCAGACAGGCTTATCTCAGAGGCAGTGTGTTAAGCATTTATGACCACATACAGTAATAAAGTGGATACACTACAGATGGACACGACACAGAAGTTATTATAAAAATAGTATTTTTATATAAGGCTTAGCACAAGACCAAATAACGACAAAAATATACCACAGTCTTAATAAATACTCTTTGGAAGGAAAAATAATAGTTCAAGTAAGGTTTCTTCTTGGCAAATAGTTCTTTAGCAAAGTATTCTTCTGAGCACAGTTCTTTGGCAACAATGTAACCCCCACGGGAGTCACACGACGTCGAGTCTACAAGATTCCCAAGGTTCGGCGTCGACCGCGAGGAGCGCTACGTCGAGCCTGGAGTCGCAACAGACCCCACAAGTACAGTACCTTGAGAAACGAAGAAAACGATGATCCACGGCGTCGAGATGTCGGCGTCGAGGTCGGCGTCGATCGTGCCTCGGAGTCGGGTCAATCCGCAGCGGCGTCGAGGGATGTCGGGCCGGAGCAGCGCTCACGGCGTCGAGACGGGCGCCGAGTCGATGCGATCAGCAGCGGCGTCGGGACGGGGTCGCTTGGAGGCAGAGCCGATACTCACTCCTCACTGGCGTCGATACCGGCGTCGAGACGGGGTCACTTGGAGCCGGGGCCGCTACCCACTGCTCACTGGCGTTGCTGCTGGCGTCGAGACTGCAGATTTTCCCTTGTGTACTGGAAACAACACTTTCCAGCAATTCAGCAATTCAGTAGATGGTGAAGTCCTTTGGCCCTGTGACTTCAACAGGAGACTGGCACTCTTCCAGTCCTTGGAGATTTCCTAGCAAGTGTTCAGAGAGTACACACCAAGTTCCTCTCTCCTTGTTCCTTGGCAAAAATAAAGAAGCAGCTTTCAGGTTCCTCCACAGCAAAACAGCACTCTGGCAGAAAGGGGAGGCAAGTCCTTAGATCAGCAGGCTTCTTGTCCTTGGTACAGGTTTCCTTGTCAGAAGTGATCTGAGTTCTTGGTTCAGGGGTCCTTCTCTTATACCCCGTTTTCCCTTTGTTCCCTTTGTCCAAGCAGGGAGATTCCCACCATCTTAGGTTTGTTGTGGGTGTTGCCAGGCAGAGGCACCTGGCCTATTCACTGGGCAGGGCAGAGTCCTCAGCCGCCCAGCAGGAGGCGGAGCCAGTATTGTCACCGGCAGGAGCAGGGCTATCAGTCGCCCAGCAGGAGGCGGAGCCAGTATTGTGTCAGGCAGGGCAGGCTACTCTTCCCTCACTCTACGTGTAAACGCCCCATTCACCCCACACTGACTCGCTCAGACCTCTGGAGCCACCCAGGCCCTGACACACACACCAAACCAGCAGAGACCGGTAGATAGTTGGACAAGAAAATAGCCACTTTCTAAAAGTGCTATTTTCAAACATAGAATTTAAAAACCATCCATCCTAAAGGGTGCGTTATTAAATTCTGAGTTCAGGGATACTAAACTCGATTTGCTACCATTCTCCCTGAGTCAGATAGATTATAATGGAGTTAATAATCAGTCTGCCCAGTCTGGCCTATTGGAGGCAGGTAGCCCTTCAATAGTGAAAAACGAAAATGGCTGTAATTCACTATTAGGTCATGCCACACACATCAGGGCATGACCTACCTTTTACCAACAATGCACCCTGCCCTAGGGCCTACCATAGAGGTGTCTGAAATGTGGCAAAGTGAAGGTTTAGAGACGGGTAAGTAGGTTTCCTTACCAAGTCGACATGGCAGTCAGGGGCTGCACGCAGGCGCCGCGGTGGCAGGCCTGAGACACCTTTTACACGCTGCTTCTGTGGGTGGCACAACCAGTGCTGCAAGCCCACCAGCAGCAGTTAACTTACACGCCCTTGGCACACACAGTGCACTAGACTAGGGTCTGAACAGTAAGTCAACCAAGCCAATCATGGTAACACCAATCAATATAACAATTTAACATAGGGAGCACTTGCACTGTGGCCCTGATCAGCAGTGGCACAGTGCCCAAAGCAATAATCCAGCAAAAACATCGTAAACAGAGGAGGCAAACAGAAAAAAATGGAGGAGAGACTCATGCCAATGATGCCAGGTCTAACACCTTTGATATGTGTAATTGTTGCTTTTCTGATACTAAGATTGGGGTGTTTGTGTTGTAAAAACAGGGGAGGGAAAAAGAGAATAATTAGAGGAAATATTGACAAGAAACAAAAGAGATCAAGGAGAGATCAGCAAGAAATAGAATTAGAAGAATTGAGGGAGAGTGTTTATTTGGAGTCAAAGAGGGAGGATGTGAGGGAGTCTGGTGTTTAATGTTGTGTTATAAAAGACATTTTCGATTTCTCCTAAAAATTGGGACTAACATTTTTTTTTTTGGGTTGGTTTTTGTGGTGATAAGATATCACCAAAGGGGGGATTGCTGGAGCAGAGTTTTCTGTTGAAAATTTATCGAATTTTGAGCTCCAGTTTTGTTTATATGTTACGATTAAAATTACTAATCTAAAATCACTAATTAATAGCTTGTTTTGTTAAAAGTTTGACTAATCAATATTACTAATGAGAAGAAATGACTACACGTGGGATGCATATATGTTGCTTAATAATAATGTGCGGTTTAACTAAATGAGTGTTGTAAAAGTGCGATTTGCTTCGTGTTTATGCTTTTAAAATAACGTGTACTAATGCTTTATTGCGTTGCAGAAGGCTAGATAATTACATACACATATGGGTATTAGTGGGGACTAACACTGTTTAATCATTATGCTGTGGTAACGTTGTTTTGTGTTTCTTTTAATTAAGATGGTCCGTTTTGGCCTAAAACAAGATGGCTGCCTTTTACAGCCTGCACTCGAGTGATTGAATTTTGACGAGAGGCCTTGCTGAACATGGTCGAGAGTCACCTGACCACAGTCTTTGCCTGGGTAGAAAGTTTTCCGTGAGGACAGCAGCACTGGGAATGGTTCCAACTGTCCTTGGAAAAGGATAAAGCCACAATGAACAATGACTAGTCTGCGGTGGCTCTGCTAAGATATCAAGGAATAACATTTACGAAAGATACATTTGCAAACTCGAGTTTCCTTCTTCCGTATTTTTATTTTTGTGATTTTTCCTGAGCGGAGGTTTTCTAAATGTAACCGAGTGGCATCCTTTCCTGTTCGCTTTGCTCAGCGGCTCAATGGATATTCAACATTTGTTTGTTACTTTTTATTAGTTATTTTCCCTATAAATATGTTAGACTAGAGAGGGTCCGTGTTCATTGGATTTCCATTGCGTCCATCGCGTTCATTGCGTTCACTTGTGTTTGGACTTCTTCCTGAACCTATGCTGAGGACGGCAGCTCGAGAGACTTTACCGAGAGACCTGTCCTGACCCTTTTAGCTAGAATAGGTAACTATGAGAATATGATTTTGCTATTGATTGACTTTCATCTTGAATTAATTTAGATAAATAAGCATTTGTTTGAATTACAGTGTTGGGTGTTCATTTCTTGTCATTTATTGAGTTTCAAATGTATTTCCTATGTTTAAAATCATGACTCAGGACAATATCATTTATGGTTGCATTGACCTCGTTTAGATGCAGATTGGTTTAGGTTTTCTCTCCTATATTCAGTGTGGATAGAGTAATAGTGTGAATTTAGTGTGATGGGCCCTAGCGTATGATGTGTGTTTGTGCGTGTGACTGTAGGTTTACTCTGTCCGTGGAAGCAGGGAGAATTTATATGCGCCGATCTGCAGCAGTGGCACTTACAGCAACTGCCAGTCCGTTACCTACAGGAATAGATAAGGCAACCACCTTTTACACAGACTGGGAGGGAACAGCATGTAATAAATTAGCCCTAGTAAAACTCTGATTTCCCAAAATATCTCACCCAACAGCTCCCTGGTATACGAAGGAGCTGAGGAAACAGAAACTCACTTGCAAAACCTTGGAGCGGAATTGGAGGACAAAATATGAGGAATCAGATAAAAAGATATACAAACAAAGTCTTGCTTCTTACAAGCTACTGATATTTAATGCTAAGAAAATTTTCTTCGCAAATCAAATCAGTTTAGCAAAGAATTCAGCAAAATAAATCTTTAAAACTGTATCAAATCTGGCCTCCCCCGTCCAGCAAAAATTGAGTCAAATCAGGAGCTATGCGAGGGCATCGCAAGATTCTTCCTGAATAAGGTGGAAGTCATTTTTTCAGCATTTAACCTCCCAAGCTCCGCAGAGCCCAAGGTCTCGCTGGAGAGAAGGACCCTCCCCTTGTCTTTGACAAATTTGCTGAAATATCCTTAACAGATACTAAGAAATTCCTCAAGGCAGCAAGATCAGGTTCCCCCTTTGATCCCTGCCCGGTCTCGGTGATCAAACGCGCCCCTGCACCCGTAGCCCTTGCACTCACCTCCCTCTTTCATGCAATTTTCGAAACAGGGCATATCCCAAAACTGTGGAAAATCGAATCGGCCGAGCCTTGATCCTAAGGATCCAAACAACTTTCGACTGAAATCTCGCTTTCCGCTACCAGCGGAAACGATTGAGAAGGCAATGAATTTGCAACTCAGTGCCTTCCTACGTGAAAACCAAGTGTTAGACCCTATGCAATATGGTTTCAGAGAAGGTCACAGTACTGAGTCTGCACTTATTAAATCTACAGAAGAGATTAGGGAAGCTCTGGATAAGAGAGGTAAGGCCGCCCTAGTTCTGCTCGACCTGTCGACGGCCTTTGATACGGTCCATCATGATCTATTGATGAGCCGTCTGTTGGCATGCAGGATTCAAGGTAAAGTGTGGAAGCTCCTAAAATCATTTTTATCTGGGCGATCACAATTAGTTGCACTGGATGAATTTCACTCTAAACCTTTCACTCTGCCTACGTCTCATCCCTAGTCAGCTCCTTTGTTTTAACCTGACCTCCTACGCTGATGACACACAGATTGTCGTAGCACTGCGGCCTGGTCAGGGAACTAAATTAGATAATCAGTTCCATGACTGTATGAAAGCTGTGGAGAGGTGGATGACAAAAAACTGCCTAAAATTAAATTCAGGCAAGACAGAAGTCATCCTTTTCGGGACCTATGCCAACTTTTGGACCCCCAACCTGTGGCCAATAACAATGGGCACTCTTCCTACACCCTCAAGGAAAGTAAAAAACGTAGGTATTATAGTGGATGACAAGCTTAATTTTGGCGATCAGATTAATGCAGTGTCATTTGCCACCTTCTATGTGCTTAGAATGATCAAGAAAATTCTCCCCTTTCTACCGGCTGACAGCCAGCGGACAATGGTCACGGCGCTTATCTTGTCTAGGCTCGATTATTGTAATGGCCTCTATCTGAGCCTACAGGAACGCTTCATGAACAAACTCCAACTACTGCAAAACGCGGCAGCAAGGTAGCTTTCGGGCACACCTTAAATTTGCGTCCATCTCCAAGGAAATTAAAAAACTTCACTGGCTGCCTGTCAGGAAACAGGTGTTCTTTAAAGCCCTTTGTACAGTTTTCAAGGCTCTCCAAGGCACAAGTCCAGAGTATCTGAAACAGCATATACAATGGTACTGGCCTAAAAGAACCCTGCGTTCCATGGAAGCCAAGCTGGTGATAGTAATACTTACAAAAAACGCTTCTTGGGGTGGAAGAAGCTTTGTATTGAGAGCTGCAAAGCCTGGAATGACCTTCCATTTTTCCTGAGAAACAGCACAGATCTCCTGATATTTAGGAAGGATCTAAAGACCTGGCTTTTTAACCTGTAATTGTGGTTTACCATTTCTTTACCCAGGGGATAATAACTAGCGCCAGGACACCTCCGGGTAACCGCTGCGCTTTATAAGTTCCTATAACATAACAAAAAACTCCTGGGAATCACTTCGAGAATGGCGTAGGGATAACCATAAGGCTAGCTTCATGGAACGCGGCAGGTCTGGCAAACAAGCTTATAAATCTAGATTGGCTAAATGTCATTTAACAAAATGTAGTACTTTGCTTGCAAGAAACTTGGCTGACTGACACTGTGTCCAATGTAGGTTAGGTTCCCTGCTTTACATCTGCCACACTAGGATCCAAGGGTAGAGCCAAGGGAGCACTAATTACTCTTGCCTCCCTCACCTTCCTAGGCCTGGTCAGATGGATGAGCTTGAGTTCTCCACATTATCGACTCATTTTGATTAATTGTCAAAGTACATGCTATTGATAAATCTGAAAAACAACGTTTTTGGTTCTAGTAATGGTGTTATGGCGAAACTACTACATGATGACATCATGCGGAGTGTGAGCAATGTAACCGGTAGTTATGTGATTGAGTGGATGGGGGATTTTAATACTAAACACTGTCCATTGTCATTAGCTGAGTCTTGTGGGCTGGTGGGTGATGATGGGGATCTCATCACCCACTTTGTACATAGCCTGTTTGGAGATTAACTTAATCTGGTACCTATGAAGTATGATTCAATATTCACTTTTGACTCCATGAATATTGGTGCAGTTATTACCCCCAATTTTTGGGGGGAGGCTGTTAGAATCCGGATTCCCTGGGTGACACAGGTGAGTACCTGGGACAAACAGGGGGTCCTTCTTCCAGTCAGGGAAAGGGGGGTACACTCTAACAATAGCCCTTGCTTACCCTCTAGGTAGCTTGGTGCGAGCAGACAAGGCGTTATCTTAGGCGTAATGGTTAAGTATTTGTGATCACCTACAACAATCCAATGTTACCCCCACAAATGGACTCCACACTGGGTGTATCAAAAATATACTTTGTTTATAGAATTCAGGATTATCACAAGACCCAATAACGTGTAAGCGGGCCCACAATATTATTTGGCAAAAAGAGTTCTCAGTTCAGCATATTATTACAAGGTCCATGCACTTCGTTCCCGGTTCAGGTGGGGAGCGGGTCTTACTCGCTCTGCGGGCGCTCCAAAGGGGGAGCGTGCACCTCGATGTCCGATCGGGCACAGGACCTTTATCTTTGGGGAGTTGGCGCGAAGGCTGTGCAGCAGTCAGTGCGATCTCGGATGCAGGGTCGTCCTGGCGATGCATACTACGGTACTCGGCGACCTTGGGCGTTGCAGGCTCAGGGGACGGACATCCGGGGGCACTTTCCAGTGGGTTGCGGCGTTCGCGCCTTGGCGGTGATGGGTAACTTGAAGATCACGCTGCGGGGCACAAACACTCGTACGCTCCTCACAGGGGAGAATCACGGGATCACCACACGCGCCGCAACTTTCCCCACAGTAGAGGGAAGGCGCGTACGCAGGCAGATGTGGTTCGTTAGGGGGGGTGAAGCCGTACGGTCACAGTCCTTCCGTTACGGTGCGAGTTGCGACTCATAGGGGCCAATAGTCACGATGCTCAGGCGGAATGAGACCCTCCTTTGCGGTGCGAGCTACGGCTCGTAGAGGGGCCACAATCACGTTGTTCGGGCCGGATAGCGGGTGCAAGCTTCAGGGAAGTACGCTTCGTTCGGGAAGCGCATGCAGCAGTTCTCTTCCAGATTCCAGGGAAAACAGTCAGTTTTCCTGCTCTCTCACACGGCGGTGAAGTCCACTGGTCCTGGGACTTCGTTCAGGGGGCAAGCTCAGCACAAGCCCTTGGAGATCTTAAACAGCACAAGTTGAAGCAAAGTTTATCAGCAATCTTTCCCCTCTCCTTCAGTAGCAGGGCAACCACTGCAGGCCAATCCCCCAGGTCAGGGACAGTATTCCTCCCACAGCTTTCCTGGTTCCTTCTCCACAGGCAGAGGTTCGTCTTGTAGCAGGATCTAATTTCTTAGGAGCAGGGCACCTATATTTATACTACATTTCTTTTGTTCTCCCCGGCCAGGGGGCCCTTGCCTAGTTCAGTCCAGTTCTGGAGCACTTTGTTTACTCGATGCAGGCTGCTTCATTCAAGGTGCAGGGCAGAGTCATCAGACGCTCCACAGGGGGCGGAGCCGGCATTGTGGTGGCAGAGCACAGTCCTATTCAGAGCCCAGGTGCGCTCCTCCCACCTATCTACCTGCTAATCGTCCTATTCTTCACCAGGCTACCTAGCCCTGCCCATCTGGGTTTCCCCAGGCCTGTCACTCACGCAAGCCAGACAGCAGATACACATCAAGCAGAGGCGGGCTGAAATGGTTAGGCAAGCAAAGGCCAGCTTTCTAAAAGCGGCATTTGCAAACGCGTAATATTAAAGTAAACCTTAATAAAAGGTGTACCTTCTTATTCTGAGTTCAGGCATACTAAACTCGATTTTCTCCCATGTTCCCTGGGCCTGTTAAGATCATAGGATGTAACAATCTTAACAGCCCATTCTGACCTATGAGAACAGGGTAGCCTTACAATAGTGAAAAACGAAAAGGGCTGTAATTCACTATTAGGACATGCCACACACATCAGGGCTTGTCCTACCTTATGCTTACAATGCACCCTGCCCTGGGGCCTACCATAGGGGTGACTAATATGAAGTTAAGGGAAGGTTTTAGGGACTGGCAAGTGTGTGCACTTGCCCAGTCAGCATGTCAGTACCAGACTGCACGCAGGCTCTGCAATGGCAGACCTTAGATACATTTTACCAGGCCGCTTCTGTGGGTGGCACAACCAGTGCTGCGAGCCCACCAGCGGTATTGGTATTTACACGCCCTGGCACTCCTGGTGCACTTTACTGGGGTCTGATAGTAAACCAAATAAGCCAATCATGGAATCCAACCAACATATACATTTTACATGGGGAGCACTTGCACTGTGGCACTGGTTGGCAGTGGCAGAGTGCTCTGAGCGGCCAACACCATAACAACACATGAGGCACAGCGACAAAAAGTGGAAGGGAGACTCACGCCAAGGTGCCAGGTCTAACACGTGTCCCCTCCAGCTGAAAAGTGGTCTGTCTGAACCAGGAAGTGAGACCCAACCAGGTAGGGTCTTAGCTTCTTCAGCGCCAAGACCACAGCAAATGCCTCACGCTCAATAGCACTTCATCTTTATTCCCGTGGAAGTAACCTCCTGCTAAGAAAGGCTACAGGTTGATCTAGGCCCTCTTCATTTATCTGTGAAAGAACAGCCCCCACACCATGCTCTGAAGCGTCTGTCTGAACGATAAACTCTTTGGAGAAGTTGGGAGCCAAGAGCACGGGCGCCGTGCACATAGCAGGGCCTCAAAAGCTTTCTGACAGGTGTCCATCCAAATCACTTTCCTGGGCTGCTTCCTAGAAGTCAGCGCTGTCAAGGGGGCAACAATGTTGCCATACCCCTTGACAAACCTCCTGTAGTACCCGGTGAGACCTAGGAAGGGTCTTACCTCTGTCTGGGTTTTGGGCGACTCCCAATTCAGGATGGTTTACATCTTGGGTTGAAGGGGCGCCACCTGGCCGCTCCCAACCTGGTGCCCCAAGTACACCACGGATCCCTGCCCGATCTGGCACTTACCCGCCTTGATCGTGAGGCCTGCCTTGCGCAGCGCCATCAACACTTCCCAGAGGTGGCGCAGGTGTTCTTCCCAAGTGGAGCTGAACACTGCGATGTCGTCCAGGTAGGCTGCGCTGAACGAATCCAGTCCAACCAACACCTGGTTGACCAACCTCTGGACGGTGGCAGGGGCATTCTTCATCCCAAAGGGCATAACCCGGAACTGGTAGTGCCCATCTGGGGTGGAAAATGCTGACCTCTCTTTGGCCCCATCGGTCAAGGCGATCTGCCAGTACCCAGACGTTAAATCAAACGTGCTGAGGTAGTTGGCAGCCCCTAGCCGATCTATGAGCTCATCAGCTCTGGGGATGGGGTGTGCGTCAGTCCTGGTGACCGAATTGAGTCCTCTGTAGTCCACACAGAACCGGAGTTGGGTGTGGCTCCCGGCGCTGCAGCCTTTGGGACCAAGACCACTGGGCTGGCTCAAGGACTACCTTGAGGACTCAATTACCCCGAGGGAAAACATCTTGGAGACCTCCTCCTTGATGCAGGCCCTCACCCTGTCAGTCACCCTGTAGGCTTTGTGCCTCACGGGGGTACTATTCCCAGTGTCCACATCATGGACGCACCAATCAGTGCCACCGGGAACCAGGGAAAACAGATCAGAAAATTGTCCCAGCAGCTGGCGACAATCATTCTGTTGCTCAGGGGTCAGGGCGGAAGAGAGGATGACACCATCCACTGACCCATCTTGCTCCTGGACCGACAGGAGGTCAGGAAGAGGTTCGGTCTCCTCTTCCATCCCAGCATCTGTTGCCAAGAGCATGCCCACTTGGGACCTCTCCAAGTGGGGCTTGAGGCGGTTGACATGTAGGACCCTTAAGGGGTTCCTAGGAGACTTCAGGTCCACCACGTAGGTAACAGGACTCTTGCGCTCCACAACCTCAAAGGGACCGGTCCACATATCCTGGAGCGCGCATGGCTCATAGGGGGGCCAAGACCCACACCTTCTGTCCAGGCTGAAGCTCTACCAGAGTGGCATTCTTCATCTCCTCCTGGCTGGCTTCCAGATTTGCCTCAGCAAGTTGCCTGAATCGCCTAGTCTGATTCCTGAAGGCCAGAATGTAACTATATACATTCTGGGGAGGTTTCCTGGGAGATTGCTCCCAGCCTTCATTGACCAGACTTAGAGGTCCTCGCACTGGGTGGCCGTACAGGAGCTCAAAGGGGCTAAACCCTAGAGACTTCTGTGGCACCTCACGGTAAGCAAAGAGAAGGCATGGTAAGAGGACGTCCCACTTACGCCTCATGGGCCCTTCTAGGCCCATTATCATGCCTTTGAGGGTTCGGTTGAATCTCTCAACCAACCCGTTTCCTTGGGGGTGGTAAGGTGTGGTGAACTTGTAGGTTACACCACACTCTTGCCAAAGAGATTTCATGTATTTGGACATGAAATTGGTACCCCGGTCAGACACCACCTCTAGAGGGAATCCCACTCGGGAGAAAATTCCCATCAGTGCACGTCCCACCACGGGGGCCGTCACTGTCCTCAGAGGGCTGGCTTCCGGGTACCGGGTGACATGGTCCACCAGGACCAGGATGAACCTATTGCCCATCGCTGTCCTGGGGTCCAGTGGCCCCACAATGTCAATCCCCACTCGCTGAAATGGGGTACCGACCACAGGGAATGGTTGGAGTGGAGCCTCCTGCTTCCTTCCACTCTTCCCACTTGCCTGGCAAGTCTGGCATGTCCTACAGGAATCACTGACACAATATCGAAAGACTAAAAATCGACCTACAAATATATCGATACAAAATAATCGATCACATTATTATCGACATCATATACTTATTTAAAACATTACAAAAATATCGAACACACAATTTCGAACTACAGAAATATAGGTACACAAAATATCGGCAACACAAATATCGAAATCCTAAAATATCGATGCTCAATAATATACATATACTTCATAACAAAATATCGTAAACTAAAATATCGACCACTAAAATATCTCCATTTTACTAATATCGACTCTATAACATTTAATTAAAACCTAAAATCAAACTACATAAACACCAAATAATGTCTTTTATCTATACACAAAATTATTATTAAACAATTATATATTTACTACATTTAAAAATGGATTTAAATAATTAACTCTTTACTAAAACATTATTAACAACATTCCTACATTAAACAACTATATTATTAAATTATACTTTATCAATTCAAGCATCCAATACATAATATAATGTTTAGAAAAATACATATAGAATAATACACCACAAAACCACTAATTAGCGTTTTCCTTATTAGGAAACTAACTACCAGAAAAAAAAAAAAAAAATTCGAACTAACCAATAAAAACACTCCGAATTCAAACTGACCAATAAAACACATATTACAACATCCAAAACACTATAAAAAGAAGTTCAACTTTATTCACAGTCCAAAACCAAAAAAACGAAATTGAATGAAGAGGAAAATCGACTGGATTGCAACTACAGATATAGGAAAATCAACATAGAGGAAATGTTTAAAACTATCAAAAGTAAGTTAACTATATTATTCTCCTGAAGACTCAAATAGAATAAATTGTAATTACAATATACATACACTATAAATAAATTAATGTCTTCTTTCTATTTCATGTTTTCACTACAGGAAACTCCAAAAGAAACTAAGAAAATACAGAACAGCACCAAAAAAGATACAACTAAAAAGTTAGTATTTCATAACCAAAAATCAACTAATAGATTAAAATACCACCCTAATTAAATCCCAATTGCAAATCCCCTAACCATTCCCTATAAAAATATAGAAACAATTATTACAACACATTTCCTTTTCTTTTCCAGACAAAGAAAATACTAGAGGAAAATCCCACAAATAAAGAATCAGGAGCATTCTACTCAAACACATCAAAACCAACTTTGTAAGTATATAGTAACTAAATCTTGTTTTTTTCTACTGAAAATTAATATAACATCATATATAATAACTATAATATATATTTTTCATAGATAAAGCTACATCAAAATGACTGAAGGAGCTGAATTCATAACAAGCCAGAAGGGAAAAATGTTACTATGCTATATGGGGTACACTTACACACAGGAAAAAGTATATGGTTTAAAAGTTAACTGGAAATGCACTAAATACTACTCTAATAAGTGCTATGGGCGTGCTACAACACGACAAACAACAGTACTATACACTAGAGAACATAACCACCCACCAAACATTACTGAAATCGAAGTCAGATCTGCTTTAGAAACTATAAAGGAAGCTAGCACAAGTTCTCAAAAACCTACCAGTGTAATTTTAAAAGAGCAGCTTCCCAAAATTCCTAAAACTGCTACTACACAAATGCCATCTGTAACTTCACTCAAAAGAACTATTGCACGTACTAAAAAAACCACTACTACTTCAACCCCAATTCCTCACACATACAGTGAAGTTATTCTAAGTCCAGAACAAAGTATAACTTTAAACAAAGAACCATTTGTCATTTTTGATAATAAAAACAATGACAAAAGAATAATAATATTTGGAACAGCTAATAATCTCTGTAAACTACAAGAATCACATAACTGGATGATGGATGGGACTTTTACCATATGTCCCAAACCATTTTTCCAACTATATACAATACATGTCCTATATCACAATTGCAATATACCATTAATTTACACATTATTACCAAACAAACATAACTCCACATACACTGAACTATTAAATATAATAAAACAAAAAACAAATGACTTTTCCCCACAAAAAATAATCCTAGATTTTGAACATGCAATGATTAATTCTATATTAAAAACACACCCCCATACCTCCATACAAGGCTGTTACTATCATTTTAATCAATGCCTATGGAGACACATGCAAAAATCAGCCCTAAGCATTGAATATGCAACTAATTCATCTTTAGCATATCAAATAAAAAAACTCATAGCACTAGCTTATGTACCTGACACAGACGTAACAGAACATTACAACATTTTAATAGACAGCGCCTTCTACAAACAAAATGAAGAAAAACTAAGTTCACTATTGGACTATTTCGAAGATACATGGGTCGGCAGACTACATAGATCTGGCCACAGAAGAAACCCTAAATTCTTAATTCCCTGGTGGAACGTATACAGAAGCACCTTAAATGGAGAATCCAAAACTAATAACGCAGTTGAAGGATGGCATAACGCCTTCCTACAATCAACAGGCAGAACAAAACCAACACTAGAAAGATTTATATCATGCCTACAAAAAGAACAGAGTTATCAAGAGTTCCGAATGGAACAATCCATAACTCAGCTAACTCCAAAAACCTCAAAACAAACTAAACAAATGTATAAATATCTAGAGCAACAAGTAAAATTGTACCCTACTACCAAAGGCCTAGAATACCTAAACATCATAGCTAAAACACTTCTTTAAAGTACAAATACAAATAAATGACTAATTACCCATTTTCAATAATATCAAACACATAAAATATATGTATCTTATTACAAAAATAATTACTGTGTGTAACATATTTATACATATTGTCAAAAATATATTAACACACATTAATAATATTTGTAATAAAATAAAAATGAACAATAATATTAAACAATACCCACCCACAAGAAATAATAATAAATTAACTTACCACGTTTATTCCAAAATCTGAAAAATCCATTTCCTGCTTACACAATCCAAACTTAAAAAAAAAGGTTCCCAAAAAAAAATGCAAAAATACAACTGGCGATTAAATCCATAAGCCATTCACCAAATATCCTTCGAAAATCCATGAAAAACCCGAAAATAGCTAAAAATATTAAAAAACGATCCATGAAAACCGAAACTTTTAAAGTAGTGTAAAAAACATATTGTTCAATAAAACGAACACACACTTCTTAAAAAAAAAAAGAGTCCATCCGAAACGAATAACCTAGAAAAGAAATAGTAAAAACAAAGCAACTGACATTCCCACCCACATAAAACAACACATAAACACTTACTAACAATAATACTAGATTTAAAACACTTCTAAATATACATTAAACACCTTAAACCTAACTTTCGAAACATGCCTACACATCGTTAAAAACACGTAAAAACACAACACGCAACTCTAACACATAACATTTCCAAATATAACTAATAGATGTACAGCTACACTAAACATTATCTAACTAGGCTCAAAAGTAAATTTAAAACCATCTAAAACACATAAAACAAACCTTACCTTTCAAGACGCGAAGTAACTCCCAACCGCGAGCTTCCCTTCAAACCAAATGACCCAAAACAACATTACCCGGTTACAAAATAGAGTGTCCAAAACATAATAAAACATTTAACTATACTAAAAAGCCCTAAATAAATCAGGTAAAACAGTAAATTCACACACAAATATTTTATATTATTTAGCAAAAATATACCTATTTTTTTAATTTACCTACAAATTGTCAACAAATGTTCCTAATTTGTAAAATTATATAAATAAATATTTTAAAATTTAAAATATTTATTATTATAATTTCTAAAAAGATAATACTACAGAACAATGTATGAAAAATTGTTAATTTTTTTTTGCATGAATGCTAAAATTTTATTTATGTTAAAAAGATGTTTGTTTCGAAAACATTGTAAAAATAATTAAAATTAATATTTTACATATTAATATTAATAAAAAAGGTATAACATGTTTGTACTACAAATATTAAAATGTTTATATATGAAAATATTTGTTAAAAGTTTTGTATAAAGATTTACAAAACCTATTGCTATGTTAATTTTAATTTAAAACACTACATTGTACAACATTATTAATATTCTTTATAATTTACTTAAAAATGTTAGAAAATATACTTAATGTACATAAAATTTGTTCTGACCTATATTCAATATGTTTGAATGTAATTACAATGTAAATAATGCTATTTCTGAATGATCTTACTCAAATGAATAAACAATAACAAATTTAAAAAACTACAATAAAAACCATGTTCTTGTCTTATGAATTGTGTTTCTCTGATTATTAATATTAATCTTCTATTATGAATATTTAACATATAGAATAATTATTTTATAAAAAATTACAAATCAATCAATATTATAAAATTACAGAATGCCATTACCCATTATTCCAATACAAAATATTCATATATTTTTCCTAATAATAATATTAAATATTCCAAACATATCAAATTAAAAGGTTACATGTATATATTATCCTAAACTATAAATATAGAATTAATTACTACAAATCCAATATATAATAATACAATACAAATAATATTCACTTAAATATATTTTTATAACTACTATATCAATGTAATTTAATTAAATTAAATACCAGACAGATTAGAGTAGTTGCTGGACACTGACCATAAACAATTTACTATTCCCACTCCACTCTATAATAAATAAAAGTAGATGCTTGACACTGACCATAAATAATTTACTATTCCCACTCCAGTCTATAATAAATTAGAGTAGGTGCTGGACACTGACCATAAATAATTTACTATTCTCACTCCAGTCTATAAAAAATTAGAGTAGGTGCTGGACAGTGACCATAAATAATTTACTATTCCCACTCCAGTCTATAATAAATTAGAGTAGGTGCTGGACAGTGACCATAAATAATTTACTATTCCCACTCCAGTCTATATTAAATTAGAGTAGGTGCTGGACACTGACCATAACTAATTTACTATTCCCACTCCAGTCTATAATAAATTAGAGTAGGTGCTGGACAGTGACCATAAATAATTTACTATTCCCACTCCAGTCTATAAAAAATTACAGTAGGTGCTGGACAGTGACCATAAATAATTTACTATTCCCACTCCAGTCTATAATAAATTAGAGTAGGTGCTGGACACTAACCATAACTAATTTACTATTCCCACTCCAGTCTATAATAAATTAGAGTAGGTGCTGGACACTGACCATAACTAATTTACTATTCCCACTCCAGTCTATAATAAATTAGAGTAGGTGCTGGACACTGACCATAAATAATTTACTATTCCCACTCCAGTCTATAATAAATTAGAGTAGGTGCTGGACACTGACCATAAATAATTTACTATTCCCACTCCAGTCTATAATAAATTAGAGTAGGTGCTGGACACTAACCATAAAAAATTTACTATTCCCACTCCAGTCTACAATAAATTAGAGTATGTGCTGGACACTGACCATAAATAATTTACTATTCCCACTCAAGTCTATAATAAATTAGAGTAGGTGCTGGACACTGACCATAAATAATTTACTATTCCCACTCCAGTCTATAATAAATTTGAGTAGGTGCTGGACAGTGACCATAAATAATTTACTATTCCCACTCCAGTCTATAAAAAATTACAGTAGGTGCTGGACAGTGACCATAAATAATTTACTATTCCCACTCCAGTCTATAAAAAATTACAGTAGGTGCTGGACAGTGACCATAAATAATTTACTATTCCCACTCCAGTCTATAATAAATTAGAGTAGGTGCTGGACAGTGACCATAAATAATTTACTATTCCCACTCCAGTCTATAAAAAATTACAGTAGGTGCTGGACAGTGACCATAAATAATTTACTATTCCCACTCCAGTCTATAATAAATTAGAGTAGGTGCTGGACAGTGACCATAAATAATTTACTATTCCCACTCCAGTCTATAAAAAATTACAGTAGGTGCTGGACAGTGACCATAAATAATTTACTATTCCCACTCCAGTCTATAATAAATTAGAGTAGGTGCTGGACACTAACCATAACTAATTTACTATTCCCACTCCAGTCTATAATAAATTAGAGTAGGTGCTGGACACTGACCATAACTAATTTACTATTCCCACTCCAGTCTATAATAAATTAGAGTATGTGCTGGACACTGACCATAAATAATTTACTATTCCCACTCCAGTCTATAATAAATTAGAGTAGGTGCTGGACACTAACCATAAAAAATTTACTATTCCCACTCCAGTCTACAATAAATTAGAGTATGTGCTGGACACTGACCATAAATAATTTACTATTCCCACTCCAGTCTATAATAAATTTGAGTAGGTGCTGGACAGTGACCATAAATAATTTACTATTCCCACTCCAGTCTATAAAAAATTACAGTAGGTGCTGGACAGTGACCATAAATAATTTACTATTCCCACTCCAATCTATATTGAATTAGGATTACTATATATGTTACATTTTTTCAAACAATTACTAATTTGTAAACACTACCCACCCTTATCCCCTATAAATCCTACATCACTCTTATTAAATGAATTATCTTCTTAAAATTGTTAAATGTTAATTAAAATAACATTTCTAAATGTAAATAATTTTTTATGAATAATAAAAATTTTATATATTTATAAAACACTCCCCACCCTTATCCCCTATAACCCCAAAATACCACTTATGAAATTTATTTTATTATTAAAAAGATTAAAATTTACTTTTATTAAGAAATTAGAACTTTGCATTATATTTTTCAAAAATAAAATATTACATATATTTTGAAAGCACTCCCCACCCTTATCCCCTATAACCCCCAATTCCCACTTATGAAATTTATTGTATTAGTAATTTATTTAATTTAAATTTTTAAACCCAAAAATTAAATTTCTAATTTTTTTTTTAAAATATTAAATATTTCTCAAAAACACTCCCCACCCTTATCCCCTATAACCCCAAAATCCCACTTATTAAATGTATTTTATGATTAAAATGTTTAATTGTAAATTTTAATACAAAAATTTAAATTTAACTTTTTTTGAATTCAATATTAAATAATAAATATATATCTAAAACACTCCCCACCCTTATCCCCTATAACCCCAAAATCCCACGTATTACATTTGTTTTCTTATTACAATTTTCACATTTAAAATTTTAAAACTAATTTGAAATGTTTTTATTTCTAAATATAATATTTCAAAAATTATATCATAAATTATTAAATTTTATTACTAAAATTTTTAATTGTAAATTTTCATACCAAAATTGAAATTTTTTTTTTAATTAAATATTAAATATATATCTAATACACTCCCCACCCTTATCCCCTATAACCCCAAAATCCCACTTATTACATTTATTTTATTATTACAATTTTCACATTTAAAATTTAAAAACAAATTTGATTTTTTTTTTTTTTTTAAATATAATATTTCTAAATTTATATCCTAAAATATTAAATTTAATATTTATTTCCAAAACACTCCCCACCCTTAACCCCTATATACACAACATCCCACTAACAATATTTTTTTTCAGTATTAAAATTTAAATATTACTATTTTGTTCAAAATTTAAATTCAAATTCTACAAATATTTATTAAAATATTTTATTTCTAATATATATTTTTAAAACACTCCCCACCCTTATCCCCTATAAACCCAACATCCCGCTCCTAAAATTATATATCCAAATTAAAAAAATTATATTAATAATATTTCAATAATTATATCCTAAAATATTAAATATAATATTTATTTCCAAAATACTCCCCACCCTTAACCCCTATATACACAACATCCCACTAAAAAAATTTTTTTTCATAATTAAATTTTAAATAATTGAATTTTGTTCAAAATTTAAATTTAAATTCTACAAAAATTTATTAAAATATTTTATTTCAAATATATTTTTTTAAAACACTCCCCACCCTTATCCCCTATAAACCCAACATCCCGCTCCTAAAATTATATATCAAAATTTAAAAAATTATATTAATAGAAACAAAATTGTTATTTTTAATACACTTAAATAAACATTTGTTGACACTTCTAAACAATAATTTTTGACAAATCACAAAGTAACTTAATACTATACTTTTTCGATATTTTTAATACACGATATTCTGTCTTTCGATATACTATACCTCGATATTTTACTACACATCACAATCTCGACATTTTTTACATCGATATTGTTGACAGAGATATATTGTTCGATCGATATTTTGACTTCGATATATCTGTATATCGATATTACATTTCCGATATTTTGTCTACTCACCTCCTACAGTGAGTGTCTGAACTCCTGCGCATTTGAGGCCAATAAAAGTGGGTGACAAGCCTTTCAAAGGTCTTGTCCTGCCCCAAATGCCCTGTTAATGGCACATCGTGAGGTAGTATAGTGGATGACAAGCTTAATTTTGGTGATCAGATTAATGCAGTGTCATTTGCCACCTTCTATGTGCTTAGAATGATCAAGAAAATTCTCCCCTTTCTACCAGCTGACAGCCAGCGGACAATGGTCACGGCGCTTATCTTGTCTAGGCTCGATTATTGTAATGGCCTCTATCTGAGCCTACAGGAACACTTCATGAACAAACTCCAACTACTGCAAAACGCGGCAGCAAGGTAGCTTTCGGGAACACCTTAAATTTGCGTCCATCTCCAAGGAAATTAAAAAACTTCACTGGCTGCCTGTCAGGAAACAGGTGTTCTTTAAAGCCATTTGTACAGTTTTCAAGGCTCTCCAAGGCACAAGTCCAGAGTATCTGAAACAGCATATACAATGGTACTGGCCTAAAAGAACCCTGCGTTCCATGGAAGCCAAGCTGGTGATAGTAATACTTACAAAAAACGCTTCTTGGGGTGGAAGAAGCTTTGTATTGAGAGCTGCAAAGCCTGGAATGACCTTCCATTTTTCCTGAGAAACAGCACAGATCTCCTGATATTTAGGAAGGATCTAAAGACCTGGCTTTTTAACCTGTAATTGTGGTTTACCATTTCTTTACCCAGGGGATAATAACTAGCGCCAGGACACCTCCGGGTAACCGCTGCGCTTTATAAGTTCCTATAACATAACATAAAAACTCCTGGGAATCACTTCGAGAATGGCGTAGGGATAACCATAAGGCTAGCTTCATGGAACGCGGCAGGTCTGGCAAACAAGCTTATAAATCTAACAAAATGCAGTACTTTGCTTGCAAGAAACTTGGCTGACTGACACTGTGTCCAATGTAGGTTAGGTTCCCTGCTTTACATCTGCCACACTAGGATCCAAGGGTAGAGCCAAGGGAGCACTAATTACTCTTGCCTCCCTCACCTTCCTAGGCCTGGTCAGATGGATGAGCTTGAGTTCTCCACATTATCGACTCATTTTGATTAATTGTCAAAGTACATGCTATTGATAAATCTGAATAACAACGTTTTTGGTTCTAGTAATGGTGTTATGGCGAAACTACTACATGATGACATCATGCGGATTGTGAGCAATGTAACCGGTAGTTATGTGATTGAGTGGATGGGGGATTTTAACACTAAACACTGTCCATTGTCATTAGCTGAGTCTTGTGGGCTGGTGGGTGATGATGGGAATCTCATCACCCACTTTGTACATAGCCTGTTTGGAGATTAACTTAATCTGGTACCTATGAAGTATGATTCAATATTCACTTTTGACTCCATGAATATTGGTGCAGTTATTACCCTCAATTTTTGGGGGGAGGCTGTTAGAATCCGGATTCCCTGGGTGACACAGGTGAGTACCTGGGACAAACAGGGGGTCTTTCTTCCAGTCAGGTAAAGGGGGGTACACTCTAACAATAACCCCTGCTTACCCTCTAGGTAGCTTGGTGCGAGCAGACAAGGTGTTATCTTAGGTGTAATGGTTAAGCATTTGTGATCACCTACAACAATCCAATGTTACCCACACAAATAGACTCCACACTGGGTGTATCAAAAATATACTTTGTTTATAGAATTCAGGATTATCACAAGACCCAATAACGTGTAAGGGGGCCCACAATATTACTTGGCAAAAAGAGTTCTCAGTTCAGCATATTATTACAAGGTCCGTGCACTTCGTTCCCGGTTCAGGTGGGGAGCGGGTCTCACTCGCTCTGCGGGCGCTCCATAGGGGGAGCGTGCACTTCGATGTCCGATCGGGCACAGTACCTTTATCTTTGGGGAGTTGGCGCGAAGGCTGTGCAGCAGTCAGTGCGATCTCGGATTCAGGATCGTCCTGGCGATGCGTACTACGGTACTCGGCGACCTTGGGCGTTGCAGGCTCAGGGGATGGACATCCGGGGGCACTTTCCAGTGGGTTGCGGCGTTCGCACCTTGCCGGTGATGGGTAACTTGAAGATCACGCTGCGGGGCACAAACACTCGTACGCTCCTCACAGGGGAGAATCACGGGATCACCACACGCGCCGCAACTTTCCCCACAGTAGAGGGAAGGCGCGTACGCAGGCAGATGTGGTTCGTTAGGGGGGGTGAAGCCGTACGGTCACAGTCCTTCCGTTACGGTGCGAGTTGCGACTCGTAGGGGCCAATAGTCAGGATGCTCAGGCGGGGTGAGACCCTCCTGTGCGGTGCGAGCTACGGCTTGTAGAGGGGCCACAATCACGTTGTTTGGGCCGGATAGCGGGTGCATGCTTTAGGGAAGTACGCTTCGTTCGGGAAGCGCATGCAGTAGTTCTCTTCCAGATTCCAGGGAAAACAGTCAGTTTTCCTGCTCTCTCACACGGCGGTGAAGTCCACTGGTCCTGGGACTTCGTTCAGGGGGCAAGCTCAGCACAAGCCCTTGGAGATCTTAAACAGCACGAGTTGAAGCAAAGTTTATCAGCAATCTTTCTCCTCTCCTTCAGTAGCAGGGCAACCACTGCAGGCCAATCCCCCAGGTCAGGGACAGTATTCCTCCCACAGCTTTCCTGGTTCCTTCTCCTCAGGCAGAGGTTCGTCTTGTAGCAGGATCTAATTTCTTAGGAGCAGGGCACCTATATTTATACTACATTTCTTTTGTTCTCCCAGGCCAGGGGGCCCTTGCCTAGTTCAGTCCAGTTCTGGAGCACTTTGTTTACTCGATGCAGGCTGCTTCATTCAAGGTGCAGGGCAGAGTCATCAGACGCTCCACAGGGGCGGAGCCGGCATTGTGGTGGCAGAGCACAGTCCTATTCAGAGCCCAGGTGCGCTCCTCCCACCCATCTACCTGCTAATCGTCCTATTCTTCACCAGGCTACCTAGCCCTGCCCATCCGGGTTTCCCCAGGCCTGTCACTCACGCAAGCCAGACAGCAGATACACATCACGCAGAGGCGGGCTGAAATGGTTAGGCAAGCAAAGGCCAGCTTTCTAAAAGCGGCATTTGCAAACGCGGAATATTAAAGTAAACCTTAATAAAAGGTGTACCTTCTTATTCTGAGTTCAGGCATACTAAACTCGATTTTCTCCCATGTTCCCTGGGCCTGTTAGGGTCATAGGATGTAACAATCTTAACAGCCCATTCTGGCCTATGAGAACAGGGTAGCCTTACAATAGTGAAAAATGAAAAGGGCTGTAATTCACTATTAGGACATGCCACACACATCAGGGCTTGTCCTACCTTATGCTTACAATGCACCCTGCCCTGGGGCCTACCATAGGGGTGACTAATATGAAGTTAAGGGAAGGTTTTAGGGACTGGCAAGTGTGTGCACTTGCCCAGTCAGCATGTCAGTACCAGACTGCACGCAGGCTCTGCAATGGCAGACCTTAGATACATTTTACCAGGCCGCTTCTGTGGGTGGCACAACCAGTGCTGCGAGCCCACCAGCGGTATTGGTATTTACACGCCCTGGCACTCCTGGTGCACTTTACTGGGGTCTGATAGTAAACCAAATAAGCCAATCATGGAATCCAACCAACATATACATTTTACATGGGGAGCACTTGCACTGTGGCACTGGTTGGCAGTGGCAGAGTGCTCTGAGCGGCCAACACCATAACAACACATGAGGCACAGCGACAAAAAGTGGAAGGGAGACTCACGCCAAGGTGCCAGGTCTAACACGTGTCCCCTCCAGCTGAAAAGTGGGGAGAACTACCCTACCCCAGGGAGTTCCTCATCACTAAGGCGGAAAAATCTGGACAGACCGTCAGCATTGGCGTGATCTGTACCAGGGCGATGTTCCACCGTGAAATCCATACCCTGTAGGGCAATGGACCACCTCAACAGCTTTGGATTCTCACCCCTCATATGCATCAACCATCTGAGGGGCCTGTGGTCTGTCTGAACCAGGAAGTGAGACCCAACCAGGTAGGGTCTTAGCTTCTTCAGCGCCAAGACCACAGAAAATGCCTCACGCTCAATAGCACTTCATCTTTGTTCCCGTGGAAGTAACCTCCTGCTAAGAAAGGCTTCAGGTTGATCTAGGCCCTCTTCATTTATCTGTGAAAGAACAGCCCCCACACCATGCTCTGAAGCGTCTGTCTGAACGATAAACTCTTTGGAGAAGTTGGGAGCCAAGAGCACGGGCGCCGTGCACATAGCAGGGCCTCAAAAGCTTTCTGACAGGTGTCCGTCCAAACCACTTTCCTGGGCTGCTTCCTAGAAGTCAGCGCTGTCAAGGGGGCAACAATGTTGCCATACCCCTTGACAAACCTCCTGTAGTACCCGGTGAGACCTAGGAAGGGTCTCACCTCTGTCTGGGTTTTGGGCGACTCCCAATTCAGGATGGTTTACATCTTGGGTTGAAGGGGCGCCACCTGGCCGCTCCCAACCTGGTGCCACAAGTACACCACGGATCCCTGCCCGATCTGGCACTTACTCGCCTTGATCGTGAGGCCTGCCTTGCGCAGCGCCATCAACACTTCCCAGAGGTGGCGCAGGTGTTCTTCCCAAGTGGAGCTGAACACTGCGATGTCGTCCAGATAGGCTGCGCTGAACGAATCCAGTCCAACCAACACCTGGTTGACCAACCTCTGGAAGGTGGCAGGGGCATTCTTCATCCCAAAGGGCATAACCCGGAACTGGTAGTGCCCATCTGGGGTGGAAAATGCTGACCTCTCTTTGGCCCCATCGGTCAAGGCGATCTGCCAGTACCCAGACGTTAAATCAAACGTGCTGAGGTAGTTGGCAGCCCCTAGCCGATCTATGAGCTCATCAGCTCTGGGGATGGGGTGTGCGTCAGTCCTGGTGACCGAATTGAGTCCTCTGTAGTCCACACAGAACCGGAGTTGGGTGTGGCTCCCGGCGCTGCACCCTTTGGGACCAATACCACTGGGCTGGCTCAAGGACTACCTTGAGGACTCAATTACCCCGAGGGAAAACATCTTGGAGACCTCCTCCTTGATGCAGGCCCTCACCCTGTCAGCCACCCTGTAGGCCTTGTGCCTCACAGGGGTACTATTCCCAGTGTCCACATCATGGACACACCAATCAGTGCCACCGGGAACCAGGGAAAACAGATCAGAAAATTGTCCCAGCAGCTGGCGACAATCATTCTGTTGCTCAGGGGTCAGGGCGGAAGAGAGGATGACACCATCCACTGACCCATCTTGCTCCTGGACCGACAGGAGGTCAGGAAGAGGTTCGGTCTCCTCTTCCATCCCAGCATCTGTTGCCAAGAGCATGCCCACTTGGGACCTCTCCAAGTGGGGCTTGAGGCGGTTGACATGTAGGACCCTTAAGGGGTTCCTAGGAGACTTCAGGTCCACCACGTAGGTAACAGGACTCTTGCGCTCCACAACCTCAAAGGGACCGGTCCACTTATCCTGGAGCGCGCATGGCTCCACGGGGGCCAAGACCCACACCTTCTGTCCAGGCTGAAGCTCTACCAGAGTGGCATTCTTCATCTCCTCCTGGCTGGCTTCCAGATTTGCCTCAGCAAGTTGCCTGAATCGCCTAGTCTGATTCCTGAAGGCCAGCATGTAACTATATACATTCTGGGGAGGTTTCCTGGGAGATTGCTCCCAGCCTTCCTTGACCAGACTTAGAGGTCCTCGCACTGGGTGGCTGTACAGGAGCTCAAAGGGGCTAAACCCTAGAGACTTCTGTGGCACCTCACGGTAAGCAAAGAGAAGGCATGGTAAGAGGACGTCCCACTTACGCCTCATGGGCCCTTCTAGGCCCATTAACATGCCTTTGAGGGTTCGGTTGAATCTCTCAACCAACCCGTTTCCTTGGGGGTGGTAAGGTGTGGTGAACTTGTAGGTTACACCACACTCTTGCCAAAGAGATTTCATGTATTTGGACATGAAATTGGTACCCCGGTCAGACACCACCTCTAGAGGGAATCCCACTCGGGAGAAAATTCCCATCAGTGCACGTCCCACCACGGGGGCCGTCACTGTCCTCAGAGGGCTGGCTTCCGGGTACCGGGTGGCATGGTCCACCAGGACCAGGATGAACCTATTGCCCATCGCTGTCCTGGGGTCCAGTGGCCCTACAATGTCAATCCCCACTCGCTGGAATGGGGTACCGACCACAGGGAATGGTTGGAGTGGAGCCTCCTGCTTCCTTCCACTCTTCCCACTTGCCTGGCAAGTCTGGCATGTCCTACAGTGAGTGTCTGAACTCCTGCACATTTGAGGCCAATAAAAGTGGGTGACAAGCCTTTCAAAGGTCTTGTCCTGCCCCAAATGCCCTGTTAATGGCACATCGTGAGACAGCCCCAGTAGGAAGGAAGGCTCTGAAGTCCTGGGGTACCACCAGCGCACGGGCTGACCCAGGCTCAGCAACCTTAGGCTCTGTATACAGGAGGTTGTTCTCCCAGTAAATGAAATGTGACCCAGACTGATCACCTGCGGCCTGGTCTGCAGCCTGCTGCCGCATACCCACGAGAGAAGGGCATTCTTTCTGCGCTTTGCAAAAGTCCTCCCTGGTGGGACCCCCTTCCTGCTGCCAATGGGTCAGCTCAGGCAGGTCTCCCAGTTCAGCTATCTGTTCCCCTGTAGGTTCCAGGGCATCCCCCTCAAGGTCTGCTTCCTCCTGGACCGTGGGAACTTTAGGGGCCGGTTTCCGTGCCTCCTGCTCCTTCTCTCTAAGGCCGGTCCCTGGGCCTCCCTCTCAGGCTCCAGGACCTCTTGAGCACCTCTACTCGCTGCCATGGACCATGTGGTGACACACGCCCAATCCGGCATACCCAACATCTCCAGGTGAGCACTCCGCTCCACCTTAGCCCAAGGTGAGCTCTCCAAGTCATTCCCTAACAGACAGTCTACAGGCATGGCGGGCCTCACAGCTACCTGAAGAGTACCAGAGACCCCCCCCCCACTCAAAGGGAACCTGAGCCACCTTGCAGTGACTCTCTGTGTTGTCAGCGGCAACAACTGGATAGAATGCTCCTGGGAGAACCTGCACTTGAGACACCAGGTGACACTTGACAGCTGTCACACTGGCTCCTGTATCTCTCAGAGCTTCCACTCTATGGCCATTTATGGTCACCCACTGCCTGTACTTCTTAGTGTTATCAGGCAGCTGGGTTTGGGGGGCCACTTCACAGTCTCCTAATGAGACAAGGGACATCTCTGTGGGACCCCACCCACCTTGGACACCCATCTCCACCCCCAAGGCTACACTAGTCACCTGCCGGGGTGGAGCACCAGTGGGTGCTGGTTTACCAAACAAAGGACATTTTAAATCAGAGGCATAAGGCCCTATGTTACCACACTTGTAACATTTGACGGGCCCCTTCTGGACAGGAGGACCTGTCTGGCCCGGTCGGTTTCTGGGGTGGGGGAGGCTGAGAAACTTTCCCTTGGTTCCCTTGGGGATTACTTTGGGGCCTTTTTGGGAACTCCCTCTGGTTACCCTTGTTCCCCCAACTCTTCTGCTGGGGACCCTGCCCACCTTTGGCGGAATCTCCCACGTGACCCTTGTGGACCCTGGTACTGATCCAGCGGTCCGCCTCCTCAGCAAGCTTCCTAGGATTAGTCAGCTTACTATCAATCAGGTGTTGGCGTAGCTCAGGAAAACAATTACTGGACAAGTGCTCCCAAGCCATTAAATCAAGAAGCCCTTGAAAATCATCAACCTTGCTACCCTTCACCCAACCATCCAGTGCTCTGCAAAAAAAAGTCACATACTCCATATATGTACTGTTAGGAATCTTAGTGCAACCTCTGAACCTTTGTCTATATAACTCAGGGGTCAACCCATACCTAGACATCAATGCTGCCTTCATATGGGGATAAGAATTATAAACATCTGAAGGTAAGTCTAGCAGTGTGTCCCGCCCCTCACTAAGGAACCGTCCCCACAACCCCGCTCCCCAATCTTTCTCAGGGACCCAGTGGGAAGACATCGCTACCTCATAGGCCTTGAACCCCTGCCCTATGTCATCATTCTTAAAAAATTCCTTAACCACATCCTTGGGTATGTACACCCTTGATTCTGCCTGCACTGACGGTGTGCTGCCACCAGAGGGAGTGGACTCTAAACTTTTAGCTTTCAGATCCAATTCCCTCAACTTCATTTCATGCTCCATTTGGATTTTTCTCTCTTCCAGAGCCAGCTTTTTGCTTTCTAGCTCCAGTTGCCCACTCAATTCAAGTTTTGCCATCTCCATTTCATGCATCCTGGTTTCTTTTCTGTCTGACAACTCTTCTGGTGACAGGCCTCTTCCAAAACTCTGGACGCTTTCTGCTGGTTCAACAACTACCACATCTCCAGGTGCCCTTGACTCAATCCAGGCCCTCAGCGCCTTGAGTAGATCTGCCTTGAGCTTACATCCAACAGTGGGGACTTTGAACTTCCTGCAGAAGCCCTTCAGCTGGGTCTTGGTGTAGCTCTCTAGTCCCATTCAATACCTTCAATGTCAGAGATTACAGATTCTGCTCTCTCCACAACGACTGAATCAGGCATGATTTCTTCTAGGGGTGGGCGAAATTTGCGAAATTAACTTTCGCAAATTATCGCGAAAATGTTTAAAATTATCGCAAACAAGCGGAAATATCACGAAGATGAGGACGTTTTTTTCCGGCATGTTCGCGAGATTTTCTGCATGGTTGCGGGTCGCCAACTTACCCATGTGGTTGCTTGTGGGCGCGGCCATCTTGTTTTGAGTTGTCTCGCGGTGCATGATCGCAAGAAGAAAGATGTGATCGCGCGACGCATGACGTCACTGCGGGCGCGAACTGTCGCGAGACAGCGCAAATGGCTAAAAACAATACAACATCTCATGGAGAACGCGACCGGATCAAGAAAACTTGTCGGCGAATGCAGGGATTCAGGTAAGGCGATTGCGCGCGCGCGAGAATGTATTATTTTACAGCGCGAGCAAGAAACAAATTATCGCCAAGCTGCGGAGACCGGAATTTTTGACATTTTCGCGCTCTCCGCGGAACGCGAAAATGTCAAATTATCGCAATTTCCGCGAACGGAACGAAATTTTCGCCCAGGCCTAATTTCTTCCAAAAATGGCGATTTCCAGCAAAACGGTAAACAAGTATGTGGCTACGTTATGGGTCTGAACTCACTATGTGATGTCTCACAAAAAATTGCTGTACATAAATCGCAAATACAAATTCAGAAACCTCACCGCTGACCACCAATGTTAGAATCCGGATTGCCTGGGTGACACAGGTGAGTATCTGAGACAAACAGGGGGTCCTTCTTACAGTCAGGGAAAGGGGGGTACACTCTAACAATAACCCCTGCTCACCCTATAGGTAGCTTGGCGCGAGCAGACAAGGCGTTATCTTAGGCGTAATGGTTAAGCATTTGTGATCACCTACAACAATCCAATGTTACCCCCACAAATGGACTCCACACTGGGTGTATCAAAAATATACTTTGGTTATAGAATTCAGGATTATCACAAGACCCAATAACGTGTAAGCGGGCCCACAATATTACTTGGCAAAAAGAGTTCTCAGTTCAGCGTATTATTACAAGGTCCGTGCACTTCGTTCCCGGTTTGGGTGGGGAGCGGGTCTCACTCGCTCTGCGGGCGCTCCAAAGGGGGAGCGTGCACCTCGAGGTGCGATCGGGCACAGTACCTTTATCTTTGGGGAGTTGGCGCGAAGGCTGCGCAGCAGTCAGTGCGATCTCGGATGCAGGGTCGTCCTGGTGATGCGTACTACGGTACTCGGCGACCTTGGGAGTTGCAGGCTCAAGGGACGGACATCAGGGGGCACTTTCCAGCGGGTTGCGGCGTACGCGCCGTGCCGGTGATGGGTAACTTGAAGATCACGCTGCGGGGCACAAACACTCGTACGCTCCTCACAGGGGAGACGCACGGGATCACCACACGCACCGCGACTTTCCCAACAGTAGAGGGAAGGCGCGTACGCAGGCAGATGTGGTTTGTTAGGGGGGGTGAAGCCATATGGTCACAGTCCTTCCGTTACGGTGCGAGTTGCGACTCGTAGGGGCCAATAGTCACGATGCTCAGGCGGGGTGAGACCCTCCTTTGCGGTGCGAGCTACGGCTCGTAGAGGGGCCACAATCACGTTGTTCGGGCCGGACAGCGGGTGCAAGCTTCAGGGAAGTACGCTTTGTTCGGGAAGCGCATGCAGCAGTTCTCTTCCAGATTTCAGGGAAAACGGTTCGTTTTCCTGCTCTCTCACACGGCGGTGAAGTCCACTGGTCCTGGGACTTCGTTCAGGGGGCAAGCTCAGCACAAGCCCTTGGAGATCTTAAACAGCACAAGTTGAAACAAAGTTTATCAGCAATCTTTCTCCTCTCCTTCAATAGCAGGGCAACCACTGCAGGCCAATCCCCCAGGTCAGGGACAGTATTCCTCCCACAGCTTTCCTGGTTCCTTCTCCTCAGGCAGAGGTTCGTCTTGTAGCAGGATCTAATTTCTTAGGAGCAGGGCTCCTATATTAATACTACATTTCTTTTGTTCTCCCAGGCCAGGGGGCCCTTGCCTAGTTCAGTCCAGTTCTGGAGCACTTTGTTTACGCGATGCAGGCTGCTTCATTCAAGGTGCAGGGCAGAGTCATCAGACGCTCCACAGGGGGCGGAGCCGGCATTGTGGTGGCAGAGCACAGTCCTATTCAGAGCCCAGGTGCGCTCCTCCCACCCATCTACCTGCCAATCATCCTATTCTCCACCAGGCTACCTAGCCCTGCCCATCTGGGTTTCCCCAGGCCTGTCACTCACGCAAGCCAGACAGCAGATACACATCACGCAGAGGCGGGATGGTTAGGCAAGCAAAGGCCAGCTTTCTAAAAGCGCCATTTGCAAACGCGGAATATTAAAATAAACCTTACTAAAAGGTGTATCTTATTATTCTGAGTTCAGGCATACTAAACTCGATTTTCTACCATGTTCCCTGGGCCTGTTAGGATCATAGGATGTAACAATCTTAACAGCCCATTATGGCCTATGAGAACAGGGTAGCCTTACAATAATGAAAAACAAAAAGGGCTGTAATTCACTATTAGGACATGCCACACACATCAGGGCTTGTCCTACCTTATGCTTACAATGCACCGTGCCCTGGGGCCTACCATAGGGGTGACTAATATGAAGTTAAGGGAAGGTTTTAGGGACTGGCAAGTGTGTGCACTTGCCCAGTCAGCATGTCAGTACCAGACTGCACGCAGGCTCTGCAATGGCAGACCTTAGATACATTTTACCAGGCCGCTTCTGTGGGTGGCACAACCAGTGCTGCGAGCCCACCAGCGGTATTTGTATTTACACGCCCTGGCACTCCTGGTGCACTTTACTGCGGTCTGATAGTAAACCAAATAAGCCAATCATGGAATCCAACCAACATATACATTTTACATAGGGAGCACTTGCACTGTGGCACTGGTTGGCAGTGGCACAGTGCTCTGAACGGCCATCACCATAACAACACATGAGGCACAGCGACAAAAAGTGGAAGGGAGACTCACGCCAAGGTGCCAGGTCTAACAGAGGCGCTGTTCTAGGTTAATTGATGTTATTCTACTTTCGGTAAACCTAAAAGAATGGGTAATTGATTACACACTAGCAGTTTCTCCCCCCAGCGATCATAAGCTTCTGTCAAATCAATTCACAGAGCTTTTTTTGCAAAGAGACAGTTGGAGGTCAGTCCTTTACCACTGACCTATACGAGCAATAAAGGGGTGATTATGAGTTGGGCAAAAGTTGACAATGTCACTTTTGTCTGCTTTAATGGGCTCAATGTTTCCTGAGTTCCTGTGCTTTGTTGAAAATATCAATATCTGGTGGGAGGGGAGCTGCGCTACGTAAGAGTTTTGACAGAATCTGTGGCATGGCACGGGACATGCTTACAGTCTCAATTAGACTTAATAAGGGGAAGCAAGTTGAGTGGTTTGTCTCCAACTGCACAAAGGCTCACAATCAGCTGCTAGTAGGACTCATAGAAGTTCCTAGGAAATTTTGAGTGGATGCATAACTGCAGGAAGGCATATAAGAAGTGTAAAGGACCTGGAAAAAGATAATCAGCGAGGAAGCTTATCATTCCTTAGTATTTGCCAGTGAGCTTAAAGCTAGTAAAACCTTTTGGCAGACTGTAAATCACAATCATTTAGAGAAAGCCCAGGAGTCTGGGCTTGACACAGTAATCCCACCGGAAGACTTGGTCACACACTTTACTCAATTACATTAAAGCCCTACCTCTATGGAAGGATCTATTCCCGCTGAGACAGTGGCAATTTCCTCATGAGCTTTTCCAGTTTCTTTTTCTCAATACTTAGTCCTTTTTCCCCTCCCAGGACTAGAGATTTTTAATTGAGCGATGTGAAAGATGCAATCTATAGATGCCTTGCTGGGAAAGCTCCTGGGCCGGATAGAATACCAGCTGACCTATTCAAGGTAAATATGCCTTTGTGGGCTTCCATTCGGCCTAACGTCTTTAAGGCTTCCTTCATAATGGGTCCCACCGAGGCCTGGTCCCATGCGACTGTCGTTCCCATTTTTAAAAAAGGGTCCAAGGGGAATCCGCAGTGCTATCGCCCAATATTGCAGATCAATTCAACTGCTAGAAAAATAGGAAGGATTCTGTTAGAGCGATTGCAAATCTGGATGAGCGAATGCATGTGCTTTCAGTGCTTCAATTTGGCTTTCGCTCTGGTCTTGGGACAGTTGACCAGTGCCTTCATTTATAGGCCCAAATAAACAAGTATACTGTGACAAAAGAAGAAAAGGTGTATCTAGCATTTATATATATATATGAGTTCAGCCTTCAACTTAGTCAATAGCTCTAAGCTCAGGAGTATTAGGACAGAACTTGAGGTAGAGGTGAACATTGTAAACTTTTCGAGAGAACTCCACATAGAGGTGACAGCTAGTGTGAGGTATGACCCTGAACGGGAGACAACTAAACCCTTTAAACTTGCTAGAGGTGTACACCAGGGCTGTGTTCTAGCTCCCTTTCTCTTTTCTCTATATGTCAATGGCCTATAAGAGCAATTATTGGATCTTAATGCTGATTGCCTGCGAGTTGGTAACCACATTGCTCCAACGTATGGGGTGGGTGGCGGTTCCTCCGCTATGGCAGAGGGGCGTCACCTCACTGTTTTTAAGCAGTGTGAAGAAGAAACATAAAATGATAATAACTTTTAAGTTATTATCATTTTATGCTTCATGTCCAGCTGCTTTGCGGGCGGGCGGGCAAGTGAAAGGGGCTGTTCTGATCTCGGAGCAGGGCAGGGGAGGAGTGGTTTGCCCACTCCTAAATGCGCAAAGACTGTTTGGTCGGCCCTCTCCGGCCGCTCAAACCAGTCATGCACACCTTTCCCCTTCTCTATGCAGGCTGCATTACAGCCTGCATGGAGAACATGCCCACCCCTCCAGCCCCTAGCTGAGGGCCATGTCAGAGCGCTCAGACCAATCAGAACACTGCATTGCAGTGTTGTGATTGGCTTAGGGGAGGGAGGCTGGCTGCCTGCTTCCTATTCCTGGAGTCAGAGACAGGAGAGCAGGAGCAGAGACTTGGGACCTGGCCTAACAGTAAGTTTATGTTTTTTTTTTTTATTCCTTACCCCCGGTGCAACACCTCCCATGCCCCCTCACAGATCCCCCCTCGCGACACCTGGACCCGCCACACCACCCGCGAGCTATGCCGGCCGCCACTGGTCTGGGGACCAACCTGGGCTGGAGAGGGTTTAAAATGGCTTTGTCAAAGGATTGGATGTGTCAAAATCCACCAGCACTCATATCTATCACTGTGTAATTGGACTAGGCTATATTAATGATATTGATAAGCTGCAGACACTTCTGTTATGGCTCAAGATGTGGATTAAGTGCAAAACTTCTTTTAAATGGGCGGTTCTTGCTGACTGCCTAAAGCTGGAACATTGTTAAAAAATACTTTGGATTTCATACATACACAACATTTGTATCAGTCTGAATATAATCGACCTGTTTGAGATTCCAGAAACCTATGAGTCCAGCTTTTCTAAAACACCGAGGGCAATGTTTTTAGCTAAATGATCTGATGAGAGAAGGCACTGTTCTGGCCCATGCAGCAATCTGCACCAGCACTGGCATCGAGCCATACTTAACTTGGGTTAGCAATTCACATCACAGTTTTTTTTTAAATAAGACTAAGGCTGTAAAATGTTCATTTCCTAGTGGCTTATCCTGCACAAGATACCTACGTTGCTAACTTACCTGTATGCCCATGTGATGGCCGCTCTTCACAAAGCATGTTGCAGTTTATGCTTTTTTGTGAGTTTTATACCCCCTTAAGAAAGCTGCTTATTTTACCTTTTTTAAAGCAGCTCCCATCACCCAACGCTACTGGAAATAGAAATGGGGCAATACAAATATCGATGAAATGCCACAGCCTTGACGAACTGCCCATTCAAACAATAGCAAATGATGATAAACACATAAAAGCCAGTTGCCGAAGGGGGATTACTAAAAGCCTGCTCTGTTTACTTCCTATTGGACATTTTAGAGGAATTGATGACATGAGGTATGGGCCTAAAGATGTCTGTAGCTAGACCTAAACATAGGAGGGTAGGACTGAAGTTATTTCAAATACATCCAAGAATAAATGAGTAGGCGGCAGGAGAGGGTGTAACAGGCAAAGAAAGTAATTCCTCCTCACTGTGATATAGGCTGGCATATAAAGTTCACACAGACCCTCAGAAGGATCTTTAATGTCTTGCAACATCATTCTGCAAATCAATGTGACTATGTTTTTGTCATCGTCTCAGATTATTTCTGAATGTCATTAAATAACCGCACCACCATCTGAGGCTACGGGTCCTGGGGCCCTTGCCATTTTCCTTGCCCTAACCTACCTTACTCCTATTTTTTATCAATAACCAGTTCATTCACTAAACACATCACTCACTCAGTGAATATACCTTAGAGAGTAGTCCGGCACCCGCCCGCACCGACATGGGCACCTACATATGCTCTCCTTTTTGAGGAGTGATACGACTACTATGGACCACAGTGTACATACATGCACAACCTTTACTACCATAGGCAGGCTTCACATGATGACTACTTACGGTGTTTAATTTGTTACATACACATAATATTGCTTTCTAGGAGTTTCTGGAGTGGTCACCTTGGGGCCTTTTAGCTTGTTACAGCAGCATCTTGCTATTTTTGGTTCATTTGTTTTCATTACAATATTTTTATTGCAAACATGTTTTCCCTTAGGAATACAGTAAAGTGATTTCAGGTTTCCCATAACGCCTTTTACAGGTTTACAGCCACAAACCAGCTTTTGAAATTGCTTATCATATATTACTATGTAACAAAACAAGTGCACTTCCTGTGAAACATGGTGCTTATGTATCTCATAACACCGCAATAGTAAAAAATGTATGATGCACATGTTATTGTTACCTTATGTTGGTCTAGAACGCAGGTGCTCAATTTGAGCCCGGATCCTGCATGCGAGGAAGGGGTGTGGCTGCAAAGTAGCCTTTGAGGTAAATCGATTTTTTTTTATGAAATATCAGCACGAAAAGAGGACACCCATTTACTCTCCACACATGCATATAATTCAAAAGCACATTCATATTTGGAAAAAGTTACAACGTGGCATGAATTTGATGACAATAGCTAGATTTCCTTCTCGTTCTTCATATGTTGCCTTTAACTTAAAAAACACTGTCTCCTAGCTATCAGGCACTGGATGGTTCTCACGCTTACTGACTAAACAATTGATTGTCTACATTATTCGCCCTACTACTTTCACCGCCATTATTTCCTTTTGCAGCTGACTCGCTCAAATCCACCCCCTCTGCCAGGAACTTGATGCACAATTTCACTTCAGCTTGAGCCTTGTGATCTTCATCACCACCACCACTGCCGCCAAACCCTAAGTGCTGCAGTGCACATCTAAAATATTCACCCACACCTCCACTGTAATGAAGAAAGGTGCAGGCATGCTTTATACTTTATTCGATGGGGCGAAGGTTACAGATAAGCTTTCAGCAATACTCTTCACCGAGAACTCCAGGTGTAACCAAGGCATCTCCTCAAGTGAGGAACTCCCTCAGATTCAGAAGGAGCACTGCAGGACACAGGACACAGGGCACAGTATCTTTCCAAGCATTTGGCACGCAGGTGGAATAACTTTAACAACGCACAATGGTGTAACTCACTACAACCTTCCCGTCTACGCCCACAAGTATCTCATCATCAACCTAGTCTGGAGCAAGAAAAACAACTTCAGAAGCCGCCTAGTTGATCTCCCGCTGCTTGTCCAATAGCCAATATCATCATCTTTTGCCCATTCACTTTGTGAGGTTGACTCACTATCCACCCTACTCAAGACACTCTACAAACTCTATATCTTTCTTGTGAAGGCAAAACATGGCTGTTCACCTCCCTTATTTTCACTCTCCCTATTTAACTTCAAACTGAAGCTCTGTTTCTGCATTCAAGTCAATCCTGAAACGACCACCTTTCTAACGTTCTGCTGGCGGACCACGTTGATGACTCTACGCTAAGCCAGGGCGGAGTTCGCGGATTTACGCTATGCGGAACTCCACGAAGTGACAAAAAAAGCTCTGCCAAGCAATGTGGAGTTCCGTGAGCGGCGGAGTGGGTTACCTTGTGCCATTTACACTGATTTTTAGTGCTGGGTGTTTGTCCCGCCGTGTAAAATCTTTTACAGCGTGAACAGCATCTCGCACAGTGCAAGAGGTCGCTGATTCTTTCTGCCGATGCGTAGAAGTTCTACTTGAGCAGCAGCTTTCTCAACGCAAATGGAAGGTTTCTCAACTTGCACGGTAGCGACCATCTGCAACCGCCCACATTGAGAAATCTCGTTGGGAAGTGGTCTAGTGTTGGATTTTACTTGCTTGCGCTCGCCAACTTACCGTTGGAGAGCTATGCGGAACTCTACGAAGTGACAAAAAAACTCTGCCAAGCAATGTGGAGTTCCGTGAGCGGCGGAGTGGGTTTCCTTGTGCCATTTACACTGATTTTTAGTGCTGGGTGTTTGTCCCGCCGTGTAAAATCTTTTACAGCGTGAACAGCATCTCGCACAGTGCAAGAGGTCGCTGATTCTTTCTGCCGATGCGTAGAAGTTCTAATTGAGCAGCAGCTTTCTCAACGCAAATGGAAGGTTTCTCAACTTGCACGGTAGCGACCATCTGCAACCGCCCGCATTGAGAAATCTCGTTGGGAAGTGGTCTAGTGTTGGATTTTACTTACTTGCGCTCACCAACTTACCGTTGGAGAGCTATGCGGAACTCTACGAAGTGACAAAAAAACTCTGCCAAGCAATGTGGAGTTCCGTGAGCGGCGGAGTGGGTTTCCTTGTGCCATTTACACTGATTTTTAGTGCTGGGTGTTTGTCCCGCCGTGTAAAATCTTTTACAGTGTGAACAGCATCTCGCACAGTGCAAGAGGTTGCTGATTCTTTCTGCCGATGCGTAGAAGTTCTACTTGAGCAGCAGCTTTCTCAACGCAAATGGAAGGTTTCTCAACTTGCACGGTGTTAGATCTGGGGGTCTCTAGTTGGCAGGGTAGGTACCACTGTCCAAGTAGGGACCCTTGCTTCTAGTCAGGGAAAGGGGGATACACTGTTAAGATAACCCCTGCTCACCCTCTAGGTAGCTTGGCCTGAGCAGTCTAGGCTATCAAAGGCAATGTGTAAAGTATTTGTACCAACACTCACAGTAACACAGTGAAAACACCACAGATTTACTCCACACCAGTTTTAGAAAAATAATGTATCTTTACTAAAAACTTCACAAGACCAAATACTACAGACAAACCAACATATAATTCAAAAGGTTACTTTAAAGATAGTTCAAGAGTTTGCAGAAAGTACTCCAGGATGTCAAAATCAGTGTCCTGCACAGTGCGACTCTCAATGCACAAAATGCGACACTCTCGTGCCCAACAGTACCTGTAGTTGCGATAAGGTTCCCAAAAGCTATAACAAGGAAGATGGCAAAGGTGATGCGATGCTCCTGAGATCCTGGGGAGGCTTTGCAGCAGCCCTGCTTCACGCAGCAGAGGTGGATGCGCCGGCTCCGATCTGTAGGGGGAGGATGCGATACCTTTGGCTTTCGTTGCGTAGGTTTCTTTGGGGGGAAGCTTCACGCACAGGTTCGATGCGACACTCTTCGATGTGGTGCGATGCGTGGCGCAGCGTTGCCTTCCGGCGCCGCAACTCTCGATGCGCCACGGAACGGGACTCTGCGTCGACGCACGCAGCGATTGGAGACTTTTCACGCACCGGCAGTGGTGTGGCCCGCAAACTGGTTCTGCGACGACCCTCGCAGTGTCAGGAATCTTCTCGCACTGGGACGATGCTCGACGCACTCGGCGATGCGGGGACCCTGCGTGTTGCGATGGTGCTGCGATGAAATTTTCCTCGCACTCTCGTCTTGCGACACGCAATCGGATGATGCGTTGGGTACCAGTCACTCTTGTTCACGCTTCTGCTTCACAGCAAAACGACCTCCTGAGGCCCCAAGACTGGGCAAGCACTCCAAGGCAGGTCAGAACTCTCTCAGCAGAGTTCCAGGGGAGCTGGTGGTGAAGTCCTTTTGTTCCTGGGACTTCTTAACAGGGAGCCAGCTCTTCTCAGGCCCTTGGAGATCAGAATCAAAAGAAGGGGACACAGCAAAGTCCTTCCCCTCTCCTTGGCAGCAAAGCAAAACAGCAAGCAGGCAGTCTTCTCCTCTTCAGTCCTTTTCAGCTTTCTCCTTGGCAGAGGTTTCTTCTTAGTTCCACAGTGATCTAAAGTTTTAGGTGTCTGGGGTCCTCTTCTTATACCCCTCCAAGTCTTTGTCTCTCTTTGTTCCAGTGGGGGGATTCCCCTGCTCAAACCGGTTCCTGGGTGTGCTCTGCTCTGGAGCACCTGGTTCCTTTCAGAGTGAGGGGCAGGGTCGTTAGACGCTCAGCAGGAGGTGGAGCCTTCTTTGTGCCAGCAGAGGCAGAGTCCTCAGCCTGGCCAGCAGGGGGTGGAGCCAGCTTTGTGTTTGGCAGGGACAGCCCTATTCAAACCCAGGGACTACTCCTCCCACCCATCTAAAGCAGATCTCCCTATTCACCCTGCTGCTGACTCATCCAGGCTCCTGGAGCCACCTGGCCCATCACATGACACCCTTCAGCCAACCAGCACACAGGCACACAGGAAGGTTAAACAGGAGAATAGCTACTTTCTAAAAAGGGCTATTCTCACACAGTGAATTTAAAAACCATCTTGCTAAAAAGATGTATAATTAAATTCTGAACACAGAGATACCAAACTTGGATTTTCTATCTTGCCCTTATGGGAAGATAGGCATGTAAACAGCCTTCCCCATTCTATCCTATGGGCAAGATAGCCTCTCAGCAGTGAAAAACGAAAATGGCTGTAATTCACTACCAGGGCATGTTACACACCTCAGTACATGCCCTACCTTTCAGATACACTGCACCCAGCCCAGGGGGGTACCTAGGGCCACCATAGGGATGCCTTACATGTACAGAAAGGGAAGGATAAGGCCTGGTCAGTGGGTGCACTGGCCAGGTTGACATGGCAGTCCTGGACTGCACATAGGCACTGCAAGCAGGCCTAAGACATCATTTTAGCGCTACTTCTGTGGGTGGCACAATCAGTGCTGCAGCCCACTAGTAGCATTTGAATCACCAGCCCTGGCACACGCAGTGCACTTTACTAGGGGCTAACAGGTGAAACAAATATACCAATCATGGATAACCAATCAATATAACAATTTATACAGAGAGCATATGCACTTTAGCACTGATCAGCAGTGGTAAAGTGCCCAGAGTCCTATTGCCAACAACCACGGGTCGGAAAAAATAAAGGAGGAAGAAGCAAAAAGTTTGGGGATAACCCTGCAAAAAGGGCCGTTTCCAACACAACCCCCTTCCAGCCTAAAGCCAGGGTAGACCAAGCGATACCTCGATGGGATTCCCTGCTTAGGGCGATAGAACACGGAAACTGGCCCAAACAGCAGGGCACTATTCCTGTTCTACGCCTTCCTGAACCCGGTTGGATCTCTCCATCCATACTCTCAGGGTCCACCAAGCCAACCCAAGTGGAACCCTTCTCTTCACCTGTGGACACCACCTGTGCAGCACCTAGCCTTAACTTGCTCACAGGTGTGTCCCAACAGACAGACAGCAGGCCACAGTGACCAGTGACAGTGGTCAGGGATGAGACCCAGGCCTTATGCCTCTCAGGGCTCTCAAACCCCTGTGGCGTCAGAAGGAGGGGGGCAGTAGCCCCAGGTGCTCGGCACCCTTCGTCCACTTCCTTTCCTGTCAGGTCTGGTCTGACAACCTGGCACTGACCCACCAGCCCCGGGCCTGTATCCGGCGGCTGGACAGGAGGCTGGGATGGACCGTTCCATACCTGTTCCTCCTCTTCCTTGGGCCTCTGTACCCTCCCACCTGGTGCGGTACCCCCTTCTGGAATAGTCAGGGCACCTGTGGCAGGTGTCCTGCACCATTCGCCCACCAGTTCGGGGGTTCTATCCTGCAACTGGGACTCCAGGTCAGGGGGGACACCCTGGACCTGGCCCTCCAACCTAGGGTCTAAACCCTCTAGGTGAACCGGGGTCAGAGGCGAGGGCTCCCTCCCTCTGCACCCCCTTCCAGAATTCTGCACCCTCCCACTTGGAGTGGTACACCTCAAAGACAAACTGGTAGAGACACTGCTTACAGATGTCCCTCCCTCCAGTTCAGGACCTCTCTCCAGCAACTGGTCTCCCAACCTAGGGTCTAAACCCTCAGGTTGCACCGGGGTCAGAGGCGAGGACTCTCTCCCTCTGAACCCCCTTCCAGAGTGCTGCACCCTCCCCACTGGAGTGGTACCCCTGGAAGCCAAACCGGTCAGGACACAGCTTACAGATGTCCTTCTCCCCAGGTCAGGCAGATCCTGAACCTGGCCTCCCAACCCAGGGACTAAACCCTGCGGTTGCACACCTGCCTGGCATGCCAGGACTTCTGGGGACTCACACAGTATCTCCCCGAGGGTGACACATGACTCATGTGTCTCGTGACAGTCTGCCTGGCGCAGATCTCCCGGCCCCTGTCCACCTGACAGTGCGCGAAGATCCCCCAGGACAGAAGTGGTGTCACCATGGTCACTCCTAAGGGACTCAGCCCTTCTGGCTGGTCCCTGACCCACTGGTTCTCCCACTGGGGAACACATCCCCCTCTCACCCCTCAGTCTGGACTTCTGCACCCTCCCAACTGGAGCGGTACCGCCAGACACCAGAAACACTGGAGCTCTGTTTACAGAGGCTCCAGGTTCTCCTGACACTAGGAGATCCTTCTCAAATGGCCTACTAGAACTGTCTAGGCCCCCAACCTGGTGTTCCCTTAAGGAACCCACCAGGCCCTGAGACTGGGTTTCGGGCACCTTGGGACCCACAGTCCCACACTCACCCCTTCTCCACTGAGACAGGACGTGAGCCCCTACACCCCTCCCACTACACTGGGACCTAACCGGGCTACACTGAACCTCTTCCACCTCACAGGTCTGGAAGATATCTGGGCCACTCCTTTTGGGATCACTCCCCAATGCCTCTCCAGACCTTTTGGCATCCAACCAAAGGTCTGCCTCCAACGCAAGCTCTCTGGAACCAGAGAACTCACACTCCACCGGGTGTTGGCATAGCTCTGGAAAACAGGGACTTAACATATGCTCTCCAACAAATGAATCACACAGCCCCCCAGAGTTGTTAACCAAGCTACCATTTGCCTCACCCTCCAGTGCCTCACACAAGTACCCCACACCACTCTCCTGAGATTGGCAAGACAGTACCTGACTGTCTCTGTCACACAACTCACACTCTTCTGGGCGGTCTCCACACTCACACACCAAGGTTTCTACCATGGGGGAACCCCTCTCCCTGTACCTCTCATCTAGGGTCAGTAGAGTGTCCCTCCCACCACTAGGAATATGGTCCCCTGTGTCAGTTCCCCAATCTACTTCAGGGACACTGCACTCCACTGGAACTACATCATAAACCTGAACCCCCTGGTGTATGTCAACCCCCTCCTTCAAGTTTGGTGCCACATCTCTGGGTGTTTGTACCTTTCTCTCAGCACTAGAATCTACAATCTTGCTGCCACCATCTGATCTGAACTCCACCTCCAACTCAGCAAAGCTCACTTCTTGAGCTACCCATTTTTCTTCTTCAGCTGAGACACCCATGGCCTCAAGCCTCTCGAGCTCCATATCAAGCTCCCTCATTCTTAATTCATGTGCCAAGGTCAATTTCAATTCTTCCAAGGCATACATCTTCTTGCTCTCTTCTACTTTGTTTTGGGTTTCCATTTCCATCAGCTCAAGCCTCATGACTTCTAACTCATGATCTCTAGCCCTTTGATTCTCCTCCAACTCCTCTGGAGTGAGACTCCAACTGGAATGGGAGCTGCCAGCCCTTGAGACTGGTCCAACCACGGGCAGAGCTTGGGGAACGAAACCATTCTCTTCATCTGCATCATCTTCCTCTTGAGCCTCCCACCAGGCCTTCAAGACTATTTGTAGCACATCCCTTCTAGATCCGCTTTTCACAGTGCAACCAAGGTCTTTGCAGAATTGCTTGAGCTCCTCAACCTTGTATGAATACAGATCCTCCATGGAAAACTCCAATTCTGCCCTCTCACTTGTTGCCACCTGAGACATGATGCTCTTGAAGAGTTACTCAAAAATAGAATCAAAAAATAATACAGTATGTGGTTGTCTATTGGTCTGCCCTCCTAGTGATGTACACCAATTACTGTGGGTCAAGTACAAATACAAGTTCAATCCTCACCGCTGACCACCAATGTTAGATCTGGGGGTCTCTAGTTGGCAGGGTAGGTACCACTGTCCAAGTAGGGACCCTTGCTTCTAGTCAGGGAAAGGGGGATACACTGTTAAGATAACCCCTGCTCACCCTCTAGGTAGCTTGGCCTGAGCAGTCTAGGCTATCAAAGGCAATGTGTAAAGTATTTGTACCAACACTCACAGTAACACAGTGAAAACACCACAGATTTACTCCACACCAGTTTTAGAAAAATAATGTATCTTTACTAAAAACTTCACAAGACCAAATACTACAGACAAACCAACATATAATTCAAAAGGTTACTTTAAAGATAGTTCAAGAGTTTGCAGAAAGTACTCCAGGATGTCAAAATCAGTGTCCTGCACAGTGCGACTCTCAATGCACAAAATGCGACACTCTCGTGCCCAACAGTACCTGTAGTTGCGATAAGGTTCCCAAAAGCTATAACAAGGAAGATGGCAAAGGCGATGCGAGGCTCCTGAGATCCTGGGGAGGCTTTGCAGCAGCCCTGCTTCACGCAGCAGAGGTGGATGCGCCGACTCCGATCTGTAGGGGGAGGATGCGATACCTTTGGCTTTCGTTGCTTAGGTTTCTTGGGGGGAAGCTTCACGCACAGGTTCGATGCGACACTCTTCGATGTGGTGCGATGCGTGGCGCAGCGTTGCCTTCCGGCGCCGCAACTCTCGATGCGCCACGGAACGGGACTCTGCGTCGACGCACGCAGCGATTGGAGACTTTTCACGCACCGGCAGTGGTGCGGCCCGCAAACTGGTTCTGCGACGACCCTCGCAGTGTCAGGAATCTTCTCGCACTGGGACGATGCTCGACGCACTCGGCGATGCGGGGACCCTGCGTGTTGCGATGGTGCTGCGATGAAATTTTCCTCGCACTCTCGTCTTGCGACACGCAATCGGATGATGCGTTGGGTACCAGTCACTCTTGTTCACGCTTCTGCTTCACAGCAAAACGACCTCCTGAGGCCCCAAGACTGGGCAAGCACTCCAAGGCAGGTCAGAACTCTCTCAGCAGAGTTCCAGGGGAGCTGGTGGTGAAGTCCTTTTGTTCCTGGGACTTCTTAACAGGGAGCCAGCTCTTCTCAGGCCCTTGGAGATCAGAATCAAAAGAAGGGGACACAGCAAAGTCCTTCCCCTCTCCTTGGCAGCAAAGCAAAACAGCAAGCAGGCAGTCTTCTCCTCTTCAGTCCTTTTCAGCTTTCTCCTTGGCAGAGGTTTCTTCTTAGTTCCACAGTGATCTAAAGTTTTAGGTGTCTGGGGTCCTCTTCTTATACCCCTCCAAGTCTTTGTCTCTCTTTGTTCCAGTGGGGGGATTCCCCTGCTCAAACCGGTTCCTGGGTGTGCTCTGCTCTGGAGCACCTGGTTCCTTTCAGAGTGAGGGGCAGGGTCGTTAGACGCTCAGCAGGAGGTGGAGCCTTCTTTGTGCCAGCAGAGGCAGAGTCCTCAGCCTGGCCAGCAGGGGGTGGAGCCAGCTTTGTGTTTGGCAGGGACAGCCCTATTCAAACCCAGGGACTACTCCTCCCACCCATCTAAAGCAGATCTCCCTATTCACCCTGCTGCTGACTCATCCAGGCTCCTGGAGCCACCTGGCCCATCACATGACACCCTCCAGCCAACCAGCACACAGGCACACAGGAAGGTTAAACAGGAGAATAGCTACTTTCTAAAAAGGGCTATTCTCACACAGTGAATTTAAAAACCATCTTGCTAAAAAGATGTATAATTAAATTCTGAACACAGAGATACCAAACTTGGATTTTCTATCTTGCCCTTATGGGAAGATAGGCATGTAAACAGCCTTCCCCATTCTATCCTATGGGCAAGATAGCCTCTCAGCAGTGAAAAACGAAAATGGCTGTAATTCACTACCAGGGCATGTTACACACCTCAGTACATGCCCTACCTTTCAGATACACTGCACCCAGCCCAGGGGGGTACCTAGGGCCACCATAGGGATGCCTTACATGTACAGAAAGGGAAGGATAAGGCCTGGTAAGTGGGTGCACTGGCCAGGTTGACATGGCAGTCCTGGACTGCACATAGGCACTGCAAGCAGGCCTAACACATCATTTTAGCGCTACTCCTGTGGGTGGCACAATCAGTGCTGCAGCCCACTAGTAGCATTTGAATCACCAGCCCTGGCACACGCAGTGCACTTTACTAGGGGCTAACAGGTGAAACAAATATACCAATCATGGATAACCAATCAATATAACAATTTATATAGAGAGCATATGCACTTTAGCACTGATCAGCAGTGGTAAAGTGCCCAGAGTCCTATTGCCAACAACCACGGGTCAGAAAAAATAAAGGAGGAAGAAGCAAAAAGTTTGGGGATAACCCTGCAAAAAGGGCCGTTTCCAACACACGGTAGCGACCATCTGCAACCGCCCGCATTGAGAAATCTCATTGGGAAGTGGTCTAGTGTTGGATTTTACTTGCTTGCGCTCACCAACTTACCGTTGGAGAGCTATGCGGAACTCTACGAAGTGACAAAAAAACTCTGCCAAGCAATGTGGAGTTCCGTGAGCGGCGGAGTGGGTTACCTTGTGCCATTTACACTGATTTTTAGTGCTGGGTGTTTGTCCCGCCGTGTAAAATCTTTTACAGCGTGAACAGCATCTCGCACAGTGCAAGAGGTCGCTGATTCTTTCTGCCGATGCGTAGAAGTTCTAATTGAGCAGCAGCTTTCTCAACGCAAATGGAAGGTTTCTCAACTTGCACGGTAGCGACCATCTGCAACCGCCCGCATTGAGAAATCTCGTTGGGAAGTGGTCTAGTGTTGGATTTTACTTGCTTGCGCTCGCCAACTTACCATTGGAGAGCACTTGCAAGGAAAAAACTTTTTCGGAACTCTGCGAGCTCCGGAGCGCGCGGAGTGCGAAAAACTCTACAAACTCCGCGAAAGGAGTGGAGTTCACCACACAGGCTTACTCTACATCCGCCATGCACCACTCCTTGCTCTTGGGCTTATTCCTTAACCATTTGCCTTTCATTCTGTACATCATCACAGGCCTTACTGAAGACACACATCTTGCTGTTATGTGTGGTTGCCACCACAACTTGTGTTGCTGTCTTTCAAACCTACAGCTTCTGCATCAAACGTTTGCTACCTTGTTGGAAAAGGTACATGCATGTTATGCAATGTGAACTGTTCTGCAGCGTTCAAAGTCACCTACACCTAACAAGGTTATTAAGTTCATCTTAACAACGTTAATAAAAGTGTAACTTCATTTTTTCAGAGTGCCTTAATGAAAATGGAACTATACTACTACTATACTATATACGACTAAGCTGAAGACAGAAAAAAAATGATAACTCAAGGACTGCATCCACTGCAGTGATCTGGGACCTCACTGAGGGCACAAACCAGCGACACGTTCTGTGCTGCTTGGTCTGAGAGCTACCACAATTTTTGTTCACATTTTGTTTTAGGGGTGGGTAAAATCACAAATCTTTCACGTGTCGGGTGATGTGCATAATTTCCCTGAAAATTGTGCTTATTATGAGAAATATTTTGCCTTATGTGGAGTACTTTTCCTTCCCGATGAATCCTTGCATACAAAAGTTACTCGCGATAAGGGTTACTGGGTTGAACGGGAAAATGCCTCACGGCCACAGCACCCAGTTTCCTACAAGATATTTTCAGGGTGAACCAGTTTCTGCCGACGGCCATAAATTTAAAAAAAATAGCGAACGCTACGTGGGAAACAAAAATACACAAAATAACTCTAATGCAAAAATTCAGGAATTAAGGGGCATATCATCAAGACAGGCGATAAAATTATCGCCGCTTTAGCGGCAAAAAACTGCCGCTAAAACGGCGATAATGGGCTTGATAATATGCTCTATGGAATTCCAATTGAAACCCATGTTAGATATGAAGGACATCTAACCTGAGCTTCAATTGGAATTCCATAGAGCATATTATTAAGCCCATTATCGCCGTTTTAGCGGCAGTTTTCTGCCGCTAAAGCGGCGATAATTTTATCGCCTGTCTTGATAATATGCCCCTTTATTGCGCATTGTCTATTTAAAATTGAAGCTGGTCGTAGTCTTTATGTTTCTGGTAATTCTAAATCATGTTCTGTCACTGTATTGTGCCGCAAATGTCCCATCCAAATGAATGCAAATCCAAAACAAAATTTAGAGACATAATGTCAATTTTTCCAAGATATTTTTTACGTTTTTTCCTTCCTTTTACCTATTAAGTACGCCTGACTACTGAAATCCATCACAAGCGGCCATTTGCTGATAGGAAAGAAATATTGTGTTTTTTCTCGCAGTTCTGAAAGTGGCATTTGATAATTGATTCTTCACTGACAAATGCAGCCATATGAACAAAATCTCGTATGTGCCAAGTAAATGTGAACCGATGCTTCATTTTTTCTGAGAGTTAGTTCCTTCTCGGCGCCCGATTCCTCATCTTTGCTCTTGCACATAGTCGATCAGATCCAGGTGCGGCACTAAGATGGCGAAAGTGCGACGCCAGAGACCCAGACGCGGGCCACGTGATGGATCACGCGTGTCACGTCTAATTATCGATCGGTCAGATGACAATTTCCTATGCTCGAGCGCAAGCCTATTGTTTAGTGCTCCATACATAACAAATGCTATAATTCTCATCGTTATAGAACAGTGCGGAATCCAAAACTGATTTCATGTAGCTTGGCAGGACAACGTGCTTTTGTAGTTCAAGGACAAAATGGAGTCATGATTTGCGTTACTCCTTCCAGGCCAAAACAAGAAACTTAACCTCTTTTCGTGGTGGAATGAGACTGTGCAAGCTCAGCTCGCGCTGCCAACTCTTTCATGGAACTGGTGATGAGCGCGTCACGCGCAGATATGGGCTTCAATTGAAAGCGGTCAAATTGCGTGGGTGAGGTCCGAATCTAAGCGACTCTTTTAAGTTTGTAGCGAAAGAAAACTTGCTTTTCCTGGGGGACACACATCTGAAAGAACACGTTCCTGCTTAAAAATGTCCGTGCAGTAAACAATTTTGAAGTATACAATGAGGCTGTATGTAACATTATTTTGTACGTTTTTGTAGCTTTCTAAACAGAGGATGGATCACACATATTTCGTCCTGCCTTTGTTTGTATTACATATAGCATCCATAATTGGGTTTGGCGTCTCCAAGGTAGTTTTCGCAAATGATGTGTAACCGTGCCAAAGAACCTCATCGCTGGATGTTGTATAATGGTTTACACTGCAACTGTCAGCTCATTAACCTTTAGTGGAGTGGCATCTTGGGCCGCTACGCCCTCATGCTGCAGCAATGACCACACAGAGACAGTAGTGGGGTACTGGAACTGGCCCAGGGCACGTGTGCCTGGCCCCTTTTATTAGCAGGGTCACCTGACTAGTGACGCCTGTGATGGGTGGGTGTGCACTGTGGGGTGTAACAGAGATGGAACACTAGAACGTGTCCAACACGACGCTACATCCCTCCCAAACTTTAATGAAAAAGAAATAAACAAAAGTCCAACCTAAGTAGAAAACAAACAACAATACACAGCACCAAAGAGTCTCTTCAGGCCGTCTGCTGAGCGGTGCTGGAGTTCTGGACCGCAAGGTCAGGAAGCTTAGGACCACTTCAGCGATGAAGTTCGAACCGACCTGGTCTCGCGGTGTTGGAGTCTATTTACAAAGTTCAAATGGCGGTGCATCTGGAGCGGTGGTTGAGTCCACTTTGGAGATCTTCTTGCAGGTGCTCAGGCTCCGGTGGACAGCCAACCTGCAAACACGGAGGATGACCTTGGTGGATGAGGGATTTCCTTGGTGGCGATGATACTTTCCAGTTCCCGATAGCCGAGCAGCTTCAGACTTGCCTCTCCTGCCTGGACTCCCCTCTCACAGGAGTTTCCTGGAGGGCCTTCCTGCCAGGCTGCCATTAGACCATGTGGGCTTCGTTTAGGCCGCAGGAAAGCGTAGCTGAGTAACTGCTAACAGGACCACATCCAAGTCGCTCATGTAGCCACAGATGGTGGTGTCTCAGTCTGGGAGTTCTCAAAAGCAGGACACAGGTTCTATGCGATTGCAGGGCCTGTGCGCGTAGTGTTACTGCCGCTGTGACGTGGCACCTAAAGTGTGTGCCATGTCTGTGGCCCCCCTTTTACCACATGTTAATCACCCCTAAGGTAGGCCCTAGCTAGCCCTATGGGCAGGGTGCATTGTAGGTGAAAGGAAGGACATGTAGCTTAAGTGTGTGACATGTCCTGGTAGTGACAAACCGCCATTTTGGTTTCTCACTGCTGTGAGGCTGCCCTCCAATAGGAATGCATTGGGGATTCCCTGATAAGTGTTTCAGTGGTAATTCCTGATATGAGAGAAGCAGCGTGGTCAAGTTTGGTATGGTTGGAATAGTAATAAATGCTATGCAATGGTGTGCGCAGATTTATTATCACTATTTTAGAAATGCCACTTCTAGAAGTTGGCATTTCTGTGTGCTATGTGTCTGCCTGCCTGATGTGGATTGCATGTCTGGCTTTGGAGTGACAGGAGATGGTGAGGTGTGTGTGGCTCCAGGGAGGGCAGGGTGAGTCAGCGCTAGGCTGAATAGGAGATCTGCATTTGGAGTAGTGGGAGGAGTAGTCCCCTGACCCTGAATAGGTCTGTGCCTACCTGGGTGAATGCTTGCTCGACCCCCCTGTGGTGGTCTGATGACCGAGCCCCCACTTGACAATGGGAAAGAGGAGCCCTGTAAACAGAGTGCTCCAAAACCCCCGAGAACCAGCTCAGGCTGGTTCCCACAAGCCCTGAGTCAAGGGCAGACAAAGGAAAAGGGTGTGTAAATACTGGGGCTGTGACCCCATGAAAATGTTGTGCTTGCTGGTACCTGTTCTGGGGCGAGGGACTGCTGGGCGACAGGAGGAACCGCTGTGGGACCCAGCTGCTGGCTCCTGAGGGTCCCTACGTGCTGGCCTGCCTGTGCCCAGCTCAGTCCCTCTACAACTGGAGGCTTAGCGCCTCATGGACGCTATCTTTTTATTGCTGGGGAAAGAGGATCACGTGTGTCCTGCAGCACTGGGCTGCGACGAGCTCCGAGGGAATACCGGTGTGTGGGATTCCCCCTGTGCTGCCTGCCAGAGGTGCGGGAGCCCACCCCGCATTTGTGCTCATATTGAAGCGGGAGCCTACCCCGCGTTTTGCCTGTGGAGCGGGAGCCCACCCCGCAATTTTGTGTGCTCCTGAAATCAGGAGCCCACACCGCAGAGGTGTTTATTTTTTGGCGGGAGCCCACCCCGCACTTCGCCCCAAAGAACGTAGCCGCCGAAAGGCACCGCTGTGGCCCTCAAGTCAGACATCTTGCCTGGCTGGGGGCGGAGCCTCCCACAGCCAAGACTTGGAAGCTGCCAGCCGGCCAGAGGAAAGGCAGATTGATGCGGCCCACCAGCCGACCATGTTGTAGAAGAGCAGGACCCCCATGTCCCAGGGGGAGCCCCACGGGTTGTCGAGATGAGAACGGGGCCCTGTCCCTAGCCCAAAAAGGACCGGAGGAGTCCAGAAGGGGACCTGAGCCTCGCAGGCTCTATTTCGACGTCCACAGGAGAGCCTGTTGAGTGGGGCTCCGTGAGGCACGCTGTTGTTGCCGACTTTTGAAGACAGCCCCGGTGAGGGGGGCTGGAATTGAGCCCGCTTGGTACCGAGAATGGTACTGGGAGGAGCCCAGTGAACGGGGTTCCCCAGGCACGGTGGTGCCAGTGCTGATTTCCCTTTGGGAGCAAATTTTGTGTTCAGAGTCCCATTGTGGGGATCCCCAGGCACAGTGGTGCCAGGCCTAATTTCTCCAGCTGTACTGCGAGAGAGCGGGTAGCTGCAACATTGGGTCATTTTTGATTTTGGATAATGAGAAAGGAGTGAGATACACTCCTCTGCCCCAGCGCATTGCACACTTTGCTTTTGCTGCATTGGCAGCCAGAGGGCCTAGTGTCAGGAGGACTGGGAGTGTCTGTAAGCAGGCCTCCATCAGTTCTGGTGTCTGGAAGTGCCACTCCTAAGTGGAGGGTGCAGAAGTCCAGATTGAGGGGTGAGAGGGGGAGAGAGTCCCCAGTGGTAGAACCAGTTCCACTGACACATGAGTTATGTGTTACCCTCGGGGGCGGCATGTGTGCCCCCAAGGAAGTCCTGGTGCGCCGGGCAAGTGTTTAACCGCAGGGTTCAGTCCCTGGGTTGGGAGCCCATGTTCAAGTTATACCTGACCTGGAGGGAAGGACAACTGTGAAACACTCCAGTTGGGATGGTGTAGAACTCTGGAAGGGGGTGCAGAGGAAAGGAGTACTCGCCTCTGACCCCAGTTCAACCTAAGGGTTTAGATCCCAGGTTGGTAGATTAGTTGCAGGGTCAAGGTCCTGAACTGGTGGGAGAGTTGTGTTCTGAGGTTGCCTCTCATAGGAGGAGAGTGCAGAACCCCAGAAGGAGAGGTTGGGGGAGGAGAGCCTCGCCCATGACTTCTGTTCAGCCTGAGGGTGCGGACCGTAAGTTGGAGGATCAGTGGCAGCTTAGAACTACACTGATGAGAGGAAGAGTGGAGAAGGGTTACTATGTGCCTGAGGTTACTGCCCCCGCTATGTATATTGGCAAGGACCAGAGACATCTGGATGGCCTAGGGCCTGGTCCTGGCTGTGGACAGCTAGGGAGTACCAGTGGGATAGCCGAGTTGGTCTTGGGAGCTTTGACAGAGGGAACCACATGGGTTCAGAGTGGCGTAGAACTGGAAGGTGTCCATGCAGTTGCGGGCCCGCGTCCGTGTTCTATCACCAAAAGCGGGGAAGCCCATCAAGGTGGTGATTGGTCTACCTTGCGTTTTGACTGGAAGGGGGTTGTGTTGGACTTGGCCCTTTTTGCAGGGTCATCCCTGAACTTTTTGCTTTCCTCCTAGCTTTTTTTTTCTGACACGGTGTTGGTGGTTCTAGGACTCTGGGCACTTTAGCACTGCTGTCCAGTGTAAAGTGCGTGTGCTCTCTGTGGTAAATATAGTAAAGATTGGTCTACACCTGTTTGGCATATTTAATTTACCTGTCATTCCCCTGTAAAGTAGTATCTCAGATACCCGGGGGCGGTAAATTAAATGCTACTGGTGGGCTTGCAGCGCTGATTGCATCACCCGCCAAAGTAGCCTTTCAGACCTATCTCAGGCCTCTGTGATTGCAGAGCCTGTGTGCACCGTGTTACTGCCGCTGTGACGTGGCACCTAAAGTGTGTGCCATGTCTGTGACCCCCTTTTTACTTCATGGCAGTGACCCCTAAGGTAGGCCCGAGCTAGCCCTATGGGCAGGGTGCATTGTAGGTGAAAGGAAGGACATGTACCTTAAGTGTGTGACATGTCCTGTTTGTGACAAACCACCATTTTGGTTTCTCACTGCTGTGAGGCTGCCCTCCCATAGGAATGCATTGGGGATTCCCTGAAAAGTGTTTCAGTGGTAATTCCTGATATGAGAGGAACAGCGTGGTCAAGTTTGGTAGGGTTGGAATAGTAATAATAAATGCTGTGCAATGGCGTGCGCAGATTTATTATCACTATTTTAGAAATGCCACTTCTAGAAGTTGGCATTTCTGCATGCTATGTGTCTGCCTGCATGATGTGGATTGTATGTCTGGCTTTGGAGTGATAGGGACTGGTGAGGTGTGTGTGGCTCCAGGGAGGGCAGGGTGAGTCAGTGCTAGGCTGAATAGGGGATCTGCATTTGGAGTAGAGCAAGGAGTAGTCCCCTAACCCTGAATAGGTCTGTGCCTGCCTGGGTGAATTCTGGCTCCACCCCCCTGTGGTGGTCTGATGACCGAGCCCCCACCTGACAATCGGAAGGAGGTGCCCTGTAAACAGAGTGCTCCAAAAAAAAAACAGAACCAGCTCAGGCTGGTTCCCCAAGCCCTGTGCCAGGGGCGGACAAAGGAAAAGGGTGTATAAATACTGGGGCTGTGACCCCATAAAAATGTTGTGCTTGCTGGTACCTGTTCTGGGGTGAAGGACTGCCTGGTGACAGGAGGAACTGTCGTGGGACCCAGCTGCTGGCTCCTGAGTGTCCCTTCGTGCTGGCCTGCCTGTGCCCAGCTCTGCCCCTGTACAACTGGAGGCTTAGCGCCTCATGTGCGCTATCTTTTATTGATTGGGGAAGAGGAGCGCATGTGTCCTGCACCACTGGGCTGCAACGGGCTCCAAGGGAATCCCGGCATGTGGGATTCCCCCTGTGCTGCCTGCCAGAGGAGCGGGAGCCCACCCCACATTTGTGCTCATATTGAAGAGGGAGCTTACCCCGCGTGTTGCCTGTGGCGCGGGAGCCCACCCCGCAATTTTGTGTGCTCCTGAAAGCGGGAGCCCACCCCGCAGTGGTGTTTATTTTTCGGCAGAAGCCCACCCCGCACTTTGCCCTGGAGGAGCCACCGAAAGGCACCGCCGCGGCCCGTAAGTCAGGCATCTTGCCTGGTTGGGGGCGAAGCCTCCTGCAGCCAAGACCCAGAAGCTGCCAGCCGTCCAGAGGAGAGGCAGAGTGATGCGGCCATCCGTCCGACTGCGTCTGTAGAAGAGCAGGGCCCCCGTGTGCCAGGGGAGCCCCACGAGTCATCGAGAGGAGGACAGGGCCCTGTCCTCAGCCCAAGAAGGACCGGAGGAGTCCAGAAGGGGACCAGAACCTCACAGGCTCCATTCCGATGTCCACAGGAGAGCCCGGTGAGTGGTACCCCATGAGGCACGCTGTTGGTGCCAACGTTTGAAGACAGCCCTGGTGAGGGGGGCTGGAATTGAGACCGCTTGGTACCGAGAATGGTACAGGGAGGAGCCCAGTGAACGGGGCTCCCCAGGCATGGTGATGCCAGTGCTATTTTCTCTTTGAAGGCAAATTTTGTGTTCAGAGTCCCGGAGTGGGGCTCCCCAGGCACAGTGGTGCCAGGCCTAATTTCTCCAGCTGCACCATGAGAGAGCAGGCAGCTGCATCGTTGGGGGCAATTTTGTGAGTAGAGTCCCCGAGTGGGGCTCCCCCAGGCACAGTGGTGCCAGTGTTCATTTTGTTCGCCACAGCTGCACCGCGAGAGAGAGTGGGCAGCTGCAACCAAAGGGACATTTTTGATTTCGGCAAATGAGAAAGGAGTGAGATACACTCCTCTGCCCCAGCGCATTGCGCACTTTGCTTTTGCTGCATTGGCAGCCAGAGGGCCAATGAAAGGCCCTACCTTATGCCCAGAAAAAATGGACAAAGGGCATGGGGCCCCCAGAGAAGGCCAGTTGGCCTGGGGTCATTTTTATGGTGATGCCTAATATGATTGTTGCATACTGTGTTTTATGCTAATGTTATGCTTAGGATGTTTATGCATAATGTGTTTATGCCCACAGAGATCGCATAACGTGTTTATGCTGATGACTATGTCTAATGCTAATGTGATATAATGCTGAGGTCATTATTTTGGCAGTAGATACTGGTAGTTTTTTATTTTTACTACTTGTGCTTGTGATGGTTCTGACAGTGGCCCGTTTGGCCCTGTCCTGTATATAATCCCCTGTGAATATTGCCCAGTGCCAGTTGGCACAGTGTATATTGTGTGATTCTGATTCTAATGTGTTTTGGATAATACAAAGGCTATTTTTTATATAACCTTGTGTGGAGTTTCTTTTGTAGTGTGCCTATTATGTTGTTGCTGTGTGTGGGTGTTGCGTAAAAGCTTTACAATTTGCCTCTGGGATAAGCCTGACTGCTCATGCCAAGCTACCAAGGGGGTGAGCAGGGGTTATCTTCAGCGTGTAACTCCCTTGCCCTGACTAGAGTGGTGGTTTCTGCCTGGCTTGTGCGCAAGCCCTAGCCAACCAGAAATCCCATTTCTAACAGGGCTTGGCTGCTTTTGGTCCTCTTGCTTTTCCAGGATTCTTGGCAGGTTCCTTGGCTGGACAGCTTTGAGCTTCTTAGAGCTCTTTCAGCTGGGTTTCAGTCTCTCACCTTCATCCACCCGGGAAGTGTGCTTGGGCGTGCTGCATTCCCTTTTGGCTTTGGCTGCTTGGAACGCAGTCTTAGGAGTGCTGTGAGGCCCTCTACTGGCTGTGTCTCGGGCACATGGTGGCCACATGTGCCTGTAGTTCTCCAAGGATGTCTTGCTACTCCCTCGTGATCTGCAGGCAGGTGCAGGGGTGATGCTCCAAATGCTGACTATTCTCTCAAAATGTTTTCTGATGTGCAGCGTTGGCGTGCAGTGTTGCTGCTCTGTTTGTTTGTTTGCTCGCCTTGTCGACGCTAAGGAGTCACTACCTGCACTACGTGCTGCCTCGGGCAGGCAGTCCTTCCTTTTCTTCTGTTGCGGCGGTGACAGAGGACCACTAGGTGGCAGCGCAGTGCTAATCCCAGCACGGGCACTGGCAGCTTTCCCACACTGCGGGCCCAGTGATGTGGGGCTGGTGGTGCTTAACACTTTCCTTTATGCACTCGGCGGCTGCTGTGATTTCCCTGTCCAGGACGGACGCAGGGCAAGCAACTTCTCCTGCGGTCTCCAGGGCTGCTGCACGATGGGCACCCTCTTCATTACTCCTCAGGCACAACTGGAGGCAAAGGCAGCCTCGCGGGGATCAGGGTTACACAGCGGCTGTGCCTCCTCTTCGCAGCGAACAAGGCAGAGGGTGCGGTGTGAGTGCCTATTGCTGTCTTCCTTTTCTTTGCCGCAGGGAGGATGTCAGCAGGCGGGACGTTCTGCTTGAGCGCTGCTGGTTGGGTCATGCTGGGAGGCTGTGGGAGCCCTGGTGATACCGGTGCCAGAGGGGCACGCAAACGTTAGTTCATTTTGATGCACCGCATGGTGCTTTTCAAACTCCGTGGGGTATAGGGGTCCTGGCTTTCTCGCTGTGCTGTGAGGTCATCGGGACACTGCTTATTTGCGATGGAGTCCTCCTGGATCGACCCACGGCAGCAGACCCTTCTGGCCGGGGTTGGGACCCGGTCAGGGCAGGTGCAGCCTCCGTTGCTGCTTTGCCTTGTTGGCAGTACTTCTAGCATGCTGTGATGCAGACAAAGCCTGCCTGGGCTTGTAGGGCTGGTGCGGATTCAGCCCTTCTGCCAGAAGAGAGTTATGCCCACAACGTGCGCTAGCTGGGGAGCACCACTCACCAGGTCACCGCGTCTCTTTCCGGCACTGTGCCCTTCACAGATTTGCATCATGTATGTGATCAGTGGTGCATGCCTTACCTTGGGGGCCAGCATTCATCAGCTTTCACCGATAGCGCTGCTTGTCGTCTTCTTCCAGGGCAAGCGACATTGGCCGTGCTCTTGCAGAGTTGTCCTCCTCTTTTCCCACGACTTATGGCCATCGATAGCACTGTGTGTGGGATGGGGTGAAAACAAGCTATTCTGCCCCCTTGAGAAACCTTGCGTCTCTTTCCACAGGCACGTGGGGCAGACCCGCCTCGTTGCCACTGTTGTGTCTTGGGCCGCTAGGCCCTCATGCTGCAGCAATGACCACACAGAAACAGTAGTGGGGTACTGGAACTGGCCCAGGGCACGTGCGCCCGGCCCCTTTTATTAGCAGGGTCACCTGACTGGTGACGCCTGTGATGGGTGGGTGTGCAGTGTGGGGTGTAACTGAGATGGAACACTAGAATGTGTCCAGCAGGACACTACAAGTGGGTTGATGTTTTTAAGTTTGTTTTGAGGAGTGTGATATTGACTCCATCCCGAAAGACGTGTTAGGAGTGTTTTATAGACAAGTCTAGTCTGTATTCGCATATATTCTTTGTGACTAATTTCAATAGTAGAAGTGGGGGCACAAGATACATAAAGACATCCAGCAATGTAATGCAATTATATGTGTGTTTTAGAGACGTAACTGATAGGATTTTGGTTCATCATGATAACACTTGTGAACATGTCCACGGACAAGAGAATTAATTCTTGTGCTTAGAAACTCTAATTGAATAATCATGTTAGCAATTTATTAACTTTAAAAGTACGTGTAGATTAATTTGTGTGTAGGGGAGCGCACTTAAAATGCAACCTATGCACTTGTTAACTTAGCCTAACTTGTGGGCCTGAGATGCATTTGGATCGAAGCTCAGGTTCAATATAACATTTGAATTAATTTTTTTCTGTTCCTTTGCAGTAGAAATGTTGCTTGTAGTTTGTGTTCCCACTGCAGGTGTATAAGTCTTTGTAAGCAGGAAAAAGAAGGTCTTTGTTCTGGTAAATAGTGAGTCATGTGAAGTGGCAACTGGTAAAAGGAGAGTGATAACAAGATGGAAGGAGAGTTTTCAAGCGAGAAGGAGGCGGGACCAAGGACGGCCAAGATAGCGATTCATGAGAATAACAAGATGGTGTGGAGAAACTTGTGTGTAATGGTGAGATGGAAAATTACAAGATGGATATGTGGGACGTACTTTGGATGCAACTGATATGATGCAAGGTAGAGAGGGTTAGCTAGAATTCTGGCTTAGGGCACCTTGAGGTACAGACCTTTTTGACTTTTGTGGGTTTCTGCTACTTGACCCAGGTCGGAGCTTCATTTGCAGAAGGGTTTGACGGCTGACACCTTTTCCTTTTCCCTATTTCATCTTAACTAAATCTTGCTTTAGTTTAGAGTTGCCACTTTGGGTAGAGTAAAGTAGGGACAGACAGGGAGTCCATGCTTACAAATTAATGCAATCTGATGTGAAATTCTATTTCCATATTGCTATTATTGAACTAGTAGTTTTCTGCTTCATCTTGCGTTCTTGATGCCTAAAGCTGCAGCAGCTAAGGAGCTCCTCAGTATAACTATTCTGGGACCGAGTCCTGCTTTGAAGATATTGCGAGCTGCATTACCCTTGCCCAGCCTCCCTCTCATTGAGCTGGAGGAGCACAGTAACCATCTGACCTGTAAGTACTTGTGCTTGTTGTGCCCCAGTGTTCCTCAGCATGTATGCCACACACTTAAAGCAGAACTTGAGTTTTGCCTTGTTTCACTTTTATGTGCTGGAGCGCTTGAAGAACATTTCTTTTGTTGCATGCACTGGAATGCTATAATGGAGAGTTGCACATGCTGGAGCACTCACTGGGCATTTTGTTTTGTTGCACGCGCTGGAGCGCTTTCTGGGCATTTGTTTTGTTGCATGCGCTGGAGGGCTTGTTGGGCATTACATGTCTACGAGCTGAAGTGCTTTTTGGGCATTTATTTATTGAGCTGGTGTGCTTAATTTTTATTTTGTTCACGTGCCAGGGTACTTATCCATTTTTTGTTTTCTGTGTGCTGGGAGCACATAGAAAACTTCCTATGTGCTGGGAGCATTCAGGCATATACCCATGAATCATAAAAGGAGCCCTTTGATGATGTTGTTACCTATGCCAATCACTTCCAAGGGGTTCATCTGCATCTCCAGCATTTGAAGGAATCGCTCAGTGAGGATAACTGAGTCATGTTGGGAAATACCTGGATTATTTTTCACACCAAGGTTAATACTCTTGCCGTACCTTCTCATCATTGTTTTTAAAAGTTGTTGTGTGTATGTTTACATATTCTATTTTACTCTTCGTAATACTTTTTCTTTTCTCTATTGTAGCACTCTTCACGCAGAGTGGTGCGACCATCTTTGTTTCTTATTGCCTCACAGCTGTACCCACCATATTATCCTACACTCATATCACATTATTAAGGTAGTTATCAAAGTCTAGGGGTGGGTGGGTTTTCATAGGGATACTATACACTTATTTTGTTCTTTTTTCCCAAGGCTATATCCCTCACACCTTTAAAAGAAGTTCCAATTTGACACTACAGGGACTTCTCCCCCACACCCTAGCCTTCTTTCTTGTCCAGTTGTTATGTATTACGAGTGAGTGGTAAGGGGCAGTGGAGTTGGTACATATCGTCTCTGCAAAGTCTCACCACAGGCTCAAGGCAAGGTTTACAGTGGTCTGACAGAAGACAAAGCCCAAGGTGTTTACCTTGCCCAGGCGATAAGAGTAATGGAGACATCACTTTGTTTCAAGGCAGAAAACAAAAGCCTAAGATAAGACATAATGTTATTACAAACCCAGGTAGCAGCTAGGCTTGTGGGTGCTTGGGGCTCAGACACAGATGCCACGACCAAGAAATAAAATGTGCTAAAAGTACCATTGTTCTATCCTAGTGGCACGTCTTCCTCTTTTGGAGGGGCTGGTTCCCAGGCCCAAAGCACCCCAAACCAGATACAAGCTATCACACCTCATCCTAACACTTTGGCGGCCCCAGAAAGATTCTATGGTGATAGTACTAAGTTTGGTATCTTTTTTAACCAGTGCCACTTGCACTTTATGGCACGATCAGTGGCTTTTCCATATGACGCATCTACAGTCACTTTCATCCTTTCCTATTAAGGAGGGGACTCGGCCCAATGGTCTATACCCCTAGTATAATATGATGACGCTATCCTGTATGATTTTCTGGCCTTTAGGGACTCAATGCAACTGATGTTTTCCAGTCATACCTTCATACGAGCCTCTGAAAATGAGCTCCTCAACCTAAAACAGGGAAACACAGATCTCCCCCATTATGTTATAACCTTTAACCTATTAGTAATCAAGGCCGGATGACCAAAGACCAAGAAAATCTATTATGTATTCTACCGTGGTTTATGCGAGGAACTAAAAAACCTGATAGCACAGATGCAGGAGATTGGGGGGTTCATAGACCTAGTGATTTAATTGAATTATAGGTTACTGGAACGGAAGAACGAAAAAAGTTGAGAGGGGAACATAAGCTTCTTGTGGTTTGAGGCAAACCAAAAAGTGACACTAGTAGGACTTCAGATACTAGTTAACCAATACAGATAGGGGGGATTCAGGACCCCTTATCCAAAGATGGAAAGGATAAAAGGCAACCAAAATCTGTGTTTATATTGTGGTAGGAACAAGAATTTTGTAAAAGAATGTCCAGTCAAGCCTGCCAGACCCAGACAGACTAGACATTTCACCCTTCCTGTTGTTAATGTGAAACCAGTGGGAAACGACCAAACTCCATTGCCGTGGAGGTCTGCCTGTTGAGTTCGTCATCAAAACCGACCACAAATAACCTACCCTGTAAATCCCACCACCATGTTAGTATGGCCGTCGTCCTAGGGTCAGTAACTGGTCAGACTTGGCAAGTAAATGCCCTCATAGAGTCAGGCACCACAGGACACTTCATAGACACTCAGTATCTATTATATCTGGGTATTGCTACAGTTATGAAGGAGAAGCCTGAAGTAGTTAAGGCTGTTAATGGAACGGATCGGACCTCCGGGCTCATTTGTTATCAAACTGAACCAGTAGACATGTCCAGTACTAACAGCCATCATGAAAGCATCACATTCAATGTAATCGAGGCCCTACAATCCAGTCTCATTCCAGGTCTTCTGTAGCTTGCTACCCACAACCCGCATAGTAACGGAGTGACCAGGGTGATCTCTTTGGACTCGAGTTCTGTGTATCTACTTGTTATTCTACACGAAACATAAATCAAAACAGGTCTATCCAGGCCCATGAGCTACTTTTGGCAACATCAGGCACCACCGCTCAAGACCTATCACCCACAGAATATACTGATTAGACAATGGTTTTCGATGAAAAGTGAGCCAATATCCTCCCACCCCATCATAGTTTCGATTGTAGGATTGATTTTATCCCTGGCGCTAAACTACCTTGCTGTCAGATCTACTTGTTTACTGGAAAAGAGAACAACCACCAATGTTCCGATCTGGAGGAATATCTCAACAACGGTTTCATCTGACATTCAAAATCCCAGGTCTCTTTTCTCCTTTTCTTTGTAGCTAAAAAAAGGAGGGTGATATACACACATGTATAGATTACCGAGCAGTGAATGATATCACTGTGAAGAATCGGTATCCATTGCCTTTAATCACTAGTCGATTGGGTCAGGTTAAAAACGCAACGTATACACTAAATTGGATTGGTATGGGGCATATCACCTGGTCAAAATCTGAGAGGGTGACGAATGGAAGACAGCACTCCAAACAATACTTGGTCCGTACAAATATCAAGTCATGCCTTTCGGACTCTGTAATGCCCAGCTGCCTTCCAATTCTTTATAGATGAAGGCCTGAGAGAAAACATAGACATCTGCTATATAATATTGATTTTCTCTATGAAAATGCCAGAACACATCCTAAATGTCCATGCCATTCTGAAACAGTTGCAAAAACATCACCTGGAAAAGAGCACTTTTCACACCACAGAGGTTTAAAGTCCCAAAGGGATTAAAATGGACACAGAGAAGGTCGATTCCATACTTCAATGGCAATACCCAAGTGAAGCAAGTCTAGAGTTTCTTGAGTTTTGTCAACTTCTATAGGCGTTTCATTGATGATTATTCAAAAATGATATCACCAAATACCCGCCTAATACATAATGGAATCAAGTTCAGCTGAGGGGCTGAGACCGAACAAGCTTTATTAAATTTGAAGAACAAATTTACTTCTGCTCCAATATTGGTGCACCCCAATCCAGACCAACCATTTATGGTGGAAGCAGATGCTTCCCAGACTGCCTTAGGTAGAGTGCTATCACAATGAAATGTCCATACAGGACAGTTACACCCCGTGGCTTACTATCCAAGAAAGCTACTTCGAGCAGAATCTAACTTTACCATTGCTGACCAAGAACTGCTAGCTATCAAAGCTGCATTTAAGGAATGGCGGCATTATCTTTTGGATGCTAAACACCCCTTGACGATTTACACAGGTCACAGAAATTTACATTTCCTCCATTCTGCTACAGCCTTGACAGCAGGAAAATTGAGATGGACCCTGTTTTTTAATGATTACGAGTTTGTCATCACTTATCGCCCTGGAAAGGAGAATGCGAAAGACGGCGCTCTTTCCCGAATTGGCGAGAAAGACGATACACAGTGCAAACAGTCTCCTCTTCCCATCATACCCACACATTGTATCCATGTACTAGTCCTCACCTCCACCTTCATTTCTTTAAGTGAAGAAGTTAGCAGAAAAACACCTGAGGAATGGACTCGGAACCGACATGATCTTACATACCACAAAGGGCTTCTGTACAAAAACAATAAATGTTATGTGCCCTCTGCGAATTATCAACGACAGGGTACATACATGTGCCATTATCATTTATTGGTTAACCATCCTGGATACCACAAGACCATAGAATACCTACATAGACATTTCTGGTGGCCCACGATGACCAAAGACACACAAGAGTACATAACGAAATGCACTGTCTGTGCGCAGGGTAAAACAGCACACATGCCCATTGTAGGGTTGTTACACCCTATACTGGTACCTCCCCATACTTGGCATATGGTAACCATGGACTTTGTGTTTGAATTGCCTAGAACCCAAGTGGGGTATACCACTGTGCTCACTATAGTAGATCATTTCTCTAAGGTGGCACAGCTCAGCTGCTGAATTTGCTTCTATATTCAGGGAACACATAGTACGGTTACATGGCATTCCTTCAGTCTTGTCACTGTCCGAGGTTCTAGTTTATTTCTAATTTTTGGTGCAAGTTATGCACTTCATTGGGCATGGAGGTACTTACCATCTACAGATGGATGGTCAGGCAGAAACCCTCTCTAGGCATTTTCTTTCATAGTACGCGCTAGAGAGCTTTCCGGGCATTTTGTTTAATTGCACGCCCTGGAGCGTTTGCTAGGCATTTGTTTCGTTGCACATGCTAGAGCGCTTGCTGGGCATTTATTTTTCATGCGCTAGAGTGCTAAACTGAGAATTGAACGTCTACGCACTGGAGCGCTTGCTAGGCATTTGTTTATTTTACGGCCTGGAGCTCTTAATTATTATTTTGTTTACGAGCTGGAGCACTCATTCATTATTTGTTTTCTATGTGCTGGGAGCATTCAGGCATATACCCATGAACCATAAAAGGAGCGCTTTCCCTGGATGATGTGGTTCCCTATGCCAATCATTTCCAAGAGGTTCATTGGCATCTCCAGCATTTGAAGGAATCAATCCGTGAGGTTAACTGAGTCGTGCTGGGGAAATACCTGGATTAGCTTTCACACCAAGGTAATACTCTTGTCTTACCTTCTCATCATTGTTTTTGAAAGTTGCTGTGTGTATGTTATATTTGACACTACAGGCCCCTTCATCTAGAACCCAAGATCGAGGATTGGAGAACAAACGGAGTCCTGGTGGCATGCAGCGATAAATATAAAAAATGTTTTGAGTGTTAAGGATGGTTTTTAGATTGCAGTGAAAATTGGTAGTGTGATGGCTGACGGAGGTGTTGTGAGCGTTATGAGAATGTGGTGATAAGTTGTTGTTAGAGTTGTTATCGGGTCCGTCATGCCGTAAGATCGGGATGGTATATATTGTAAGGTGCAGAAGTCACCATATTGTAGTTGTCAGCTGGATTTTCTGGGGTTTGTCATGAGGCGTGATCAACGGCCCAATTGAGACATGGAATTTTGGGTGAAGGGGATGATTGTGCATAGTGTAGTGAACCTTTTGCACAGAGGAAAACCATACTCATTCAGGTGATTCCCCGCTGGTCGAGGTGTAATTTGCGAGTGTGGGCATTCCTTGAGTGATTGAATTCTATTGATTCTTTTAGTGAAGCAGACAATAGCTGTTTAAGAAAACGTGTGTGTGTGAAGAAACTATGAAGGAGTATGAGCTGCTGTGAGGAGCAAGAGTGACGTCGGAGTGTTCCACGCTGGGATAGGTCAGTTGGTGTAATGCCGCACTGTGATTGGTTGGATTCTGTGCATTGCTATTGGTGGTTGTACTGCGGTGGAACTTAGAAATATTTTATCTTGCAACTAAATTTTACTTACCTAAAGAGAGAGGAAAAATTAGATGTTTTAGAGTGATTAGAGATATCATTCGATGAGATGTGGTTGTTCCTACTAGAATGGGCGAAGAAGCGGCAACTGAGGATACACAGCTCATTATATGGCGACAAAAGTAGGGCTTCACACTATCATTTGGCTTAAAAATTGGCATAAGATCACTGAGAAAAAAGGTGCATTTACATTACCACGCTATGGCACATTTAATTTGGGAATCCTTGATCATTTGAGGGGAATGTTGTTTGCGATGAAATCTTTGCAGAGACCCACAGAGTCTGAATTGCTTAGTGCATGGGAACGGGCAGTCCATGTGAAAATGAGAGACCAATACAAATGGAAAATGACAAGAGCTTTGTGTACATATGCAGATGCGAGATGGGATGAGCAAAAAAGGAGATGGAGAGCAGATATGATTGATGGAGCAAGATTGTACCCTGTATTGGTGACTGGAGGAGATGATATGGGGAAAGAGGAGCAGAAAAGACAGAAAGAGAGAAGGGCCTGAAGATAATGTGATGCTAGAGACAGTTTGTTAGATGGATTGCTGGTGGAACGCCCACCTCATATAGCCAGTCCGACCTCAGGAACAGGGGAGCCCAGATACCACTAGTAATACTGGAAATGCTTTGGCACAGATGGTCCCTGACCCAGGGGTCGTGGGCAGTGGCGGCCACAACTATAAAAAATGTGGTGGTGTGCGATGGAGCCAATCTCACCATATTTACTGCTCCCCGGGTGAGCCACTTCTCTCCCCATATCAGCGTCCATGAGCAGGAAAAGGAAGGACTTCCTTCCTGCTCAGGGGCATGCTAACAACTAGTCCTGAAGCTGCTCTCAGTTTGAGAGCAGCTCCAGGATTGGTGGGAGCAGGCTAACCCAGCTCTCGGTTTGAGGCTGGAGGGCCTGTGCCAGCAGTCCACCGGCTGTTTAACAATGATGGGATTTCTAAGTGCGCACTGCGCTTGTCGGGCTGGCTAGAGCAAAACAGCCGACCAACCCAACATGCGTACTGCAGGGGAAGCTGTAATCCTGCAGTTGCAGGATTCAGCCCCACCCCCTGTACTTACACTGTGCTTATCAGTAAAATGGCATATATATTTGTGTGTGCCTGCCGTGCCTGCACCCCTGGTCGTGGGAATTATATCAACAGGAAATATACACACTGCTGTGAGTGAGGACATGAGAACATATGCCCCAGGACATTGCAATCCTAGTTCTGTTTCAAAGGTTCAGGACACCCTAACGGTACCGGTCACCTTTGGCCCCAGTGTCCCCATTTATGATACAAATTCTGCTGAGAGCGAGACTCATAGAACGTCCATAGCCTTAGAGGGAGGGACGCCACAGTAAAGAAGAGAAAGTTCCAAAACCAGGTTTGTTCCATTGACTCTGATTAACACAATTACCCTTTGTGCAGCAACCACAGATCCATCTACAGTACAGACTGGGTTAGGACCTGTGATCCAGCGGTGAACCAGCCACAGATAATCCAATACCACAAACACACCTGGGCCCATAAACACACATACACACACTGACTAGTTAAACCGCTGGAGTCAAAGTTTATGTTGTTTCTTATTGCAAGATTAGTTACCTGTCATACCTAACTAATCTTTCACTGATCAAAAAGTTCTTTCCTCTGGTCAATGGGCCATTAGTTGAACTAGTTGATGGTGAAATGACATAAATCAATTTTCCTTGCAATGAAATAACCACAGACTCTGGAAAGTTTTAAGGCTTTATCTAAATTAAATTTATGTGAAACATTTCAAAGTACAGTACAGTCTCGGTTACCCAAGGAAAGAAGATTTGATTAGTCAATAATCAAACAAATATATCATACTTTGCAATGACGTTGCTAAGATGGGAGAGGAGAGAGAGAGAAAAGTACATCTGCACATTCATGAATTACCTAGGATGGTGTGAAAACCAACCCCCTGGCCAAGGAGCTGGGAAAAGTCCCCCGGGAAAGATCAGGCGACAAAGGCTTCAGGACAGGACTCAGGACAGGATAGATGACCTCTCTAGCACCGACGCTGGCATCGCGCCCCTCTCTGACACGCTCTCCCTCCTCGAGTTTCTTCCGCAATCTTCTTCTAATTTAAGTAAATTTAAAGTATTGGCTCTGCAATTCGATTCTTCATCAGCATTCGCTCGTCACTCCGACAGCATCCCGAGCTCTGCAGCATTCAGCGTCTCTCCTTGCTATCTAACTAACTAAACTACCTCAATTATACTTTTCTATGCTCATGTACCACCCATTAATGTTTCAATATCATGAAATTTCTAACTCTGATTGGACAGGCAAGGGAGGATGATAATCACACCATGCTTATTTTCCAAATTATTCTTTCACTTCTTTGTTAAATGATCCCACCCCTAAATTTGTATTCATATTCTTTATTCCCACCCTCATTCACATCATATTAAAAACAAAAGTATAAACTTTTATAGGTTCACATCCATTTCTCAGGACTTTGGGGCTGGTCCCCAGGGTATGTATCTTTTTCGTCCTTGGACTGTTTTCAAGAGTCACATCACTTCTTCCAGCGTACTCATCCCCGTGCATGTGTAGAGGTCACGTGGGTTTTAGACTCCAGTATCCCATGAGAGGCCCAAATACGAACTAATAAGAAAGTCAACAAGCATTTGCAATGCAATAGGTCTCGCATTATTAAATATTAAAGTTTGAGCTATTGGCATTGCTAAATAATGCAACACCAATAGCTCAAAGTTTAATAATGCGAGGTAGAGCAAGTTATGCAGATGATAAGAAATATATGGAATAAAATGTAGTTATTTGCGAATTTGAATAATGTAAGAGGTATGCAAATATTTTTAAGAATATGAAGGTGATACGTATTGTGTATGATAATAGTTGTGTAAGGTGAGCACATCACGGAGGGAAGTGGGGAGAAGTACACATGGATGAGCACATCACGGAGGGAAGTGGGGAGGAAGCACACAAGGGTGAGCACATCATGGAGGGAAGTGGGGAGGAGCACACATGGGTGAGCACATCGCGGAGGGAAGTGGGGAGGAGTAAACATGGGTGAGCACATTACGGAGTGAAGTGGGGAGGAGTACACATGGGTGAGCACATCACGGAGGGAAGTGGGGAGGAAGCAGACAGGGTGAGCACATCAAGGAGTGAAGTGGGGAGGAAGCAAACAAGGGTGAGCACATCACGGAGGGAAGTGGGGAGGAAGCACACAGGGTGAGCACATGATGGAGGGAAGTGGGGAGGAAGCACACATGGGTGAGCAGATGATGGAGGAAAGTGGGAAGAAGCACACAGGGTGAGCACATCATGGAGGGAAGTGGGTAGGAAGCACAAAAGGGTGAGCACATCACGGAGGGAAGTGGGGAGGAGTACAAATGAGTGAGCACATCACAGAGGGAAGTGGGGAGGAAGCACACAAGGGTGAGCACAACATGGTGGGAAGTGGGGAGGAGTGCACATGGGGGAGCACATCACGGAGGGAAGTGGGGAGGAGTACACATGGGTGAGCACATTACGGAGTGATGTGGGGAGGAGTACACATGGGTGAGCACATCACGGAGGGAAGTGGGGAGGAAGCAGACAGGGTTAGCACATCACGGAGTGAAGTGGGGAGGAAGCAAACAAGGGTGAGCTCATCACAGAGGGAAGTGGGGAGGAAGCACACAGGGTGAGCACATGACGGAGGGAAGTGGGGAGGAAGCCCACAGGATGAGCACATGACGGAGGGAAGTGGGGAGGAAGCACACATGGGTGAGCACATGACGGAGGAAAGTAGGAGGAAGTACACAGGGTGAGCACATCACGGAGGGAAGTGGGGAGGAGTACACATGGGTAAGCACATCACGGAAGGAAGTGGGGAGGAAGCACACAAGGGTGAGCACACATGGAGGGAAGTGGGGAGGAGTGCACATGGGTGAAAACATCACGGAGGGAAGTGGGGAAGAGTACACATGGCTAAGCAAATCACGGAGGGAAGTGGGGAGAAAGCACACAGGGTGAGCACATGACAGAGGGAAGTGGGGAGGAAGCACACAGGGTGAGCACATGATGGAGGGAAGTGGGGAGGAAGCACACATGGGTGAGCAGATGATGGAGGAAAGTGGGAAGAAGCACACAGGGTGAGCACATCACGGAGGGAAGTGGGTAGGAAGTACAAAAGGGTGAGCACATCACGGAGGGAAGTGGGGAGGAGTACACATGAGTGAGCACATCACAGAGGGAAGTGGGGAGGAAGCACACAAGGGTGAGCACAACATGGCGGGAAGTGGGGAGGAGTGCACATGGGGGAGCACATCAAGGAGGGAAGTGGGGAGGAGTACACATGGGTGAGCACATTACGGAGTGATGTGGGGAGGAGTACACATGGGTGAGCACATCACGGAGGGAAGTGGGGAGGAGCAGACAGGGTTAGCACATCACGGAGTGAAGTGGGGAGGAAGCAAACAAGGGTGAGCTCATCACAGAGGGAAGTGGGGAGGAAGCACACAGGGTGAGCACATGACGGAGGGAAGTGGGGAGGAAGCACACAGGATGAGCACATGACGGAGGGAAGTGGGGAGGAAGCACACATGGGTGAGCACATGACGGAGGAAAGTAGGAGGAAGTACATAGGGTGAGCACATCACGGAGGGAAGTGGGGAGGAGTACACATGGGTAAGCACATCACGGAAGGAAGTGGGGAGGAAGCACACAAGGGTGAGCACATCATGGAGGGAAGTGGGGAGGAGTGCACATGGGTGAAAACATCACGGAGGGAAGTGGGGAAGAGTACACATGGCTAAGCAACTCACGGAGGGAAGTGGGGAGAAAGCACACAGGGTGAGCACATGACAGAGGGAAGTGGGGAGGAAGCACACACGGAGAGAAGAGGGGAGGAAGCACACAAGGGTGAGCACATCACGGAGAGAAGTGGGGAGGAAGCACACATGGGTGAGCACATCACGGAGGGAAGTGGAAGGAAGCACACAAGGGTGAGCACATCACAGAGAGAAGTGGGGAGGAAGCACACAGGGTGAGCACATCACAGAGGAAAGTGGGTAGGAAGCACTCAAGGGTTTTGGAAAACAGTAAATTCTAGTAACAGCAAGAGTATCACATATATGAGTATATGATCTTAAGTATGAGTCCTAGTAAATTGAATTATTGTTTACACTGCTCGTAGTGATTCTGCAATTACATCTGAGAGAACATAAGTAGGGAGAACACTCTAGATGAACACTTCTGTATCACACAATCCTTGTTTATGGAGATTAGATGTCGTATGAAGAAAGATTCATGTGCCCTGGTTCTCATTTATTGAACAGTGGGACAGACATCAATGAAGCCACATTTTGACAGGCACAATCCCTGAAATATGGAGGACATTGTGACATTGCTGTGCTCCTAGCATATTTACTTTGTGTTTTGTTTATCTGGTTGCCATTAGTCGAGATATTGATTTTACTAATACTATGCAGTACAGAGGAATGGGAGTTGGGGGGGGTGGCCAATGGGTTAAGATGGTGGATGCTTCAGCTTGAAGTTCTGACTCCCTGACCCTTCATCCGACATATATCCTAGCCTGCAGTGACTCTACGATGCCATCCTGGAGTTTGCAGAAAGTCTGAAGAGCCCCAGTGTGCCCCACTGGCTACCTGCCTTGCAGGGCGTCATGCAAACGTACCAGTAAAGATCGGAACATTGACGGGCATGGACCTGCTTTGCGCAGCGCTGCTGGGAGCTGGTGACAGGATTTCTGATTATCCTATTTCCGGGTAGACACTCGAATCTGCTGCATCAGTTTAAATGCTACAGTCCATTGTTTTAAGCTCAAACTCAATAGAAATACAAGACGTGCTGCACCCTCAAAATGCTATACACAGTCAACCCATGAATGCAGAGCAGCTGGTAGCCCTTCGGTACTGCATACACACCATTAAGGATACCCACCGAGATGCTAATTACTACACATGTTGTAAGCGCTGCAGGTTCCGACCATCAGTAGCTTATCTAATCTCTTTACTACCCAGACTTGGCCGGCACCTCCCTCACTCCCTCCTTCTCCAGTTTAAGGCGCCCTCACACAACTACTCACCAATGCAGTGGCCCACCGGGGTACTAAACGGGTTCCTCAGTAGAAACTCCATCTTGATGACAACAAACACCAGCAGAGACTCACCCACTCTGCGCTGACATGGGCAGAGCCAGATTCCGCCTGCCCGAGTCGCCGATTGGTTCTACCCGGAGATCCGACAATTTCATTGGATGTTCAACACGCCAATAAACGCATCTTCAAACAACTTGCCAGTCAGCTCCTCAAAGCCTAAAGGAGAATCTAGAGGCAGGCAAAAGTGATGCTTCCAGTTCAACGACATCACAGTCTTGACTGCCAACAATAATAGACATTAAAAACAGACAAACGTACCCTTCACAGAACCCCCTCGACCATTTTTCACACTGTGTGCTTTATTGATGAAGTAAAAATTGCATACAATCACATGTGATTGTGATAAAATTCATGTCGGTTTCCTTTTGATAATGTAAAAATATCTATCACATAGACATTAAAAAAGTATAAATTGCTAACGATTTTCATACTGTATATGTTCGCAAACACTTTGACACTCCCAAATAAAGAGATTAAAAGGATGTAATAATTAAATATTTTAAATATTCATGTTTGCATGAAAGAAATACATTGTTTCTATTTATTTTTGTTTTCCCTAAGAAAAACAACACCACGGAAAGATGGCCGACGGGAAAATGTAGTACTGCCTACAATTAATATCTTTACTTATATGCATAGAATTCCCTAACACAATTGTAGTGTAAGTCAAATGGATCCAAGAATCTGCGCAAGTGGACAGAAAAAGGTACCCTTAATTTCAATTTTCCCGTAGCTCTCAATTTGTGATACCGGTAACACTTTGAAGATGAAGTGTGTTGAAATGGTCTAATTCATACCGTCACGTGACCAGTTTCCTTGGTGACGAGCAGACTCTTACAGGTTGCGAGACAGTGTAAACGCCAAGGAAGCGTCAGACTCCGAAACTGGAACAGGTTGGCACACACTTTTTTCCATATTTTTTTTAATTAAAAGATTAATCTGTAAAAAGAAACCAGTGGTGCGCGCGCACCACAGAGGAGACGAACGCGGGAATCGAAAGCAGTGGTGCGCACGCACCACAGAGGAGCGGGGGGGCGAGGGAGCCTGTCATCTGTGCCGCGCACTGATGCGCGTCTTAGACACGGACGGGAATGGGTGGAGCCAAGGCGGGACATGCGTCCGCCTTTGCGCAATTGCGTGTCGTTTTTTTTTTAAAAAGCACGCTACAGCCAATGCCAGCCTGCGAAAGCAAAACCACACGCACAAGCGTATAGTTAGCTTTCTGAAGCCCATACAAGAGGTCTCGTGCTGCGCGAGCAGTGTTGCGCACTGCAACGCTAGGCGCGAGACCTAAAAACACACATATTAATTTCAAAATAAAATGGTTTCACTGTATACCACCTATCTCTACTCCAATCCCATTTAATTATAAATGCTTTCCCCTCATTAGCATTAGTAAAACAGCGTGCTTTCGTTTCAGCAAAGCAGATGCTTAGCATGTGAGCTTTCAAGTGGCCAATTTAAGAGCGTCTGTGCAGTTGCAAGAGATTCCCTCCAAGCGACAGCTCGTCATACTGTGTAGATGCAGTTGACGCATGCGCAATATATTTCCCGCGTTAGGAGCCATTTTAGATTTCACTCGGGTTACTTTTTAGGAAGACACATAGGCAAGCTTCTTCTTTCTATTATATCGAATGTGGTGCGTATTAATTTACACAATACACAGTTAATACAAGGTTATGAGTTATATGAGAGGATTGCTTCCGAGCAAGTCTCTTTTCTATGAGTCCTTGCTCCATCACCTGTAAGGTCTCTTCCTGAATTGGTAGGTCTGGATTCGCCTGTATGGGAAATGCTTCTTAGCGTGTGTAACAGCACATGCGGATAAACTGATAACAAGCAGAAACCAGCTGAGAGTCAGCACATAATTGACGTCTTGGATTTAGAAAAATGGTTGAAAGAAAATAATACTTGAGAAAGCCAGAGCTCTGAGCCAATTCAAGAGACTAAGTCAGCTGTAAAGATTTAGTAGATTTAGTCGATGTACTCAAATTGAAGACTGAATTGGATGCAATGATAAGACTCGTATCAGCAAGGTGAATTGTTGTTCATGAGTAAAGATGTTACTAGAAGGGTAAGACAAGCACATGAAAAGTTATCTGAATTGGCTGGTAGGTACGATGTTGACATGGAACCAACTAAGGCATTGCAGAAAAAACAACAACTGCCATTCAGTGATCAGGATATAGAGAACTTGAGAGTACCTTGACTCAAAAAGCAAATTTGGGAGCTCATACTATGCATTCAAATTTGGAGTACATTGGGTAAATGGGAAGAGAGATGGGCTAAGAGAAAGGCTTCTAAAAGAGAAGTGGGGTAATCACCTCCTGGGGAGACAAGGGAGGGGGGGTTCAAGCTTTCCCTTTACAAGAATTGCCAACTGGAGGATATGTACATGTACCTTGGAATAGAGGTGATCTTGCAGCAATTGTGAATGACTTCCCCCGGTTGAGAGAAAAACCTGTAGAGTGGCATAAACAGGTCAATTGTTTTGTGAAAACTTTGAAGGTAATGTGGATTGATCTTAACACACTGTTTTAAACTGTGGTTCCTAGTGATCAGTGGTGTGCATGTAAAATAGCCACAGAGTGGGCCGAAGGAGAGCCCAAGAAAGATCCAGTTGTGCATGGTCCGTCACCAATAGTTATGAAGAAATACGATCAGGCATTTACATGGTTAAAGGCTAAGGTGACTCCACAATATATTGATTGGGTTTAAATTGATAGAACAACCCAAGAACCTAAAGAGAAGATTCAGGCATACTATGAGAGGTTGGTGCAGGCTTTCAAACAATATAGTGGAATAGATACACTTGAACCCAAGTATATTGGACAGTTTGTGTCTAGATTTGTAACAGGGTTGCGATCTGATTTTAGCATGATGCTTCAACAGCATCTGATTTGTTGGCAGAATAAGTCTATTGACAAAATTCTGTGTTTTGCTAAGTACTGCAGCAATGAGATTGAGATGAGGCATAAAAGGGTGAAGGAGAAACTGATGCTGGTGCAGATTAAGGCTGCTCAAAGAGGACCTCAGGTTCAGTCCTATGTATTAAATGCTGTTCCTATGTCAGGAACCTCCCAGCAAGGAGTTCAGGGCAGAGGAATGCAGGGACAAGAAAGAGGTCGCAGTCTTGGAGGTAGATCTGAGTGGACCTTATGTCGATGCTGATGTAGATGGCCACAATGTCAATTTTGTAATAGACTTGGGTGCTACCCACTCTACTGTGAGAGCAGCAGCGGGTCCCAACCTACCCCTCTCAGGAAAAACAATCCAAGTTGTAGGTGTTCCAAATAAAAGTCTGCCAAACTCCTTGACAGAAGAAGTACCTGTGAAGATGTGGACATTTGAGGTTAACCATCAGTTTGTGGTATGTGACTCAAATCCTCTGTGTCTATTGGGATGCGATTTGTTGTGCAAGTTGAATTGCACTATATATTGTACACAAAAGGGCACTGAGTGCCAAACAAATGGTGAGGATATCACATTTAAACGCTGAATACCCGAGAACACCACAATACAATCTGACATGCGAGAAAGTTGCTTGGATGACACCTGTGATTGAGGCCATGATTGAGCTGTGCATTTTGAAGGAGATCCTGGGGAGGCCATGTAACTCTCCCATTATGGGCTTGCAGAAGCCTAGCAGTAATTACCGCATAGTACTGGATCTTTGCAAAATAAACAAGTAGTGGTTCCTTATTGTCCCGTGTTATCTAATACATCTGTAATATTGTTTCAAATTCCTAATGAGGCTGAATGGTTCATTGTCATTGACAAGCATTTTTCTCAATCCCCTTGCATGAAAGCAGTCAATGTCTGTTCGCATTTGGGCTGGGAGATCATGTCTTAACATGGTGTCATGTCCTACAAGGCTATACGGGGAGTCCATCTATCTTTAATCAGATTCTGAAGAAGAACCTAGAGTCTCTGGTTATGCCCTGTATTTTGTCTTGGCGCAGTATATCAATGACCTCCTGGTTGCATCGAATACTCAGAATGCCTGAAGAACTGATACCATTGCCTGTTGAACCATTCAGCTGAGAATGGACATAAAGTGTCCCCGAGTAAGTTGCAGTACAGTATCAGAGGTCCTACATTTAGGACATCGGATTGCACAGGGTGTCAGAAAGATGTCACAGGAAAGGATATCGGCAATCATGCAAAATAATCCGCCATGCACACTGAAGGAAATCAGGATGTTTCTGGGAATGGTTGGCTACTGTCACCCGTGGATACACAGCTTTTCCCTAGTGGCCAAGCCTCTGCAGAGGTTGATACACAAGGATGTGCCTGATCCTGTGCCTTGGGACAATGATTGTTTGAATTAATTTCTGGAGTTGATAGAGAGTCTCTGTCACGCTACTGCACTGGGAATGCCTGGCTACAACAAAGCGTTTTTGCTCTTTTGCCATGAAAGAGAGGGCTGTGTGCTCTCAGCGTTGACTCAGAGTAATGGAGGTGCCTGTAGACCAGTTGCATACTTCTCAGCTACTTTAGATCCTGTAGCTTCTGCGTTGCTGAATGTCTCAAATCCGTTGCTGCAACAGGTGTCAGCCTGGAAAGACGCAAAGGCATTGTGATGGGTCACCCACCAACTGTTTACGTTCCTCACTCTGTAGAACTGTTGTTATGAGAGCATGCACCCAACCCTTGACCAACAGTAGGCTTACATGTTATGAATAAGTAATCTTGGCAACTGAAAACATTACATTAAAGCGTTGTTCCATACTCAATCGTGCTACATTATTACCCTTTCCTGGTTGTGATGGGGACAAATAAAGGAAAGCATGACTGTCTCTGTTAGAACTGGGGGTCTCTAGTTGGCAGAGGTAGGTACCTTTGACCAAATAGGGACCCTTGCTTCTAAGTCAGGGAAAGGGGATTACACTACTGGATAACCCCTCCTCACCCCCTTGGTAGCTTGGCATGAGCAGACAGGCTTATCTCAGAGGCAGTGTGTTAAGCATTTGTGAACACATACAGTAATACAGTGAAAACACTACAGATGGACACCACACAGGTTTTATAAAAATAAGTATTCTTTATATAGACTTAACACAAGACCACAAACAACAAAAATCAACAATACTGTACTCAAAATTGACTTAAAGATGGTAAAATTAGCTTAGTTCAAGTTGATGGTAAATGCGACACAGTTCTCACAAAAGTACCTTGATGAGTAACGCAAAATAAACAAAAGGCTCGCAGCATTGGAGATGCATCAGTTCCTTGCTTCGGGGGAGACGATGCGTCGCGCCTCAATGCTTGCGCAGAGTAGGGGATGCGTCTTGATCCTTACCGGAGAGGAGGTGATGCGTAGGTTCTCGTGCTGCAGCCCAGTTCCGATGCGGCAAGATGGCGCCTCAATGCGATGCGACGATCCAGTGCGATGCGATAAGATGGCGCCCTTGATGCGACGAAGTTGAGACGATGCGGGCACGCCCTGGTAGCCTTGCGACGACTCTGTACTTTGGAGCCACGACAGGCCCTGCGACACGCTTCTTCGGTGATGCGACGGCGACCCACACGGTTGCGAAGTGCTTCTCCGGTGATGCAACAGCAGACAGCTGCAACGAAGGCACGCTTCAGGGAGATCGGCGGTGGCACGCTTCTCTGGCGATGCGATGACTACAGCTGTGGCGGCGACACGCTTCTTCTTGTTGCGTCGTGCTTCCAGCTCCCAGCGACATGCAGGCTTCTGCAGATAGAATTCCCAGCAAGGAAATTTAGGGGGGAGCTGGTGGTGAAGTCTGTTGTCCCTGAGACTTCAGCAGGAGGCAAGCACAAGTTCAAGCCCTTGGAGAAATATTCTGCAAGATGATGAAGTACACACAAACGTTCCTTCTCCTCTCCTTGGCACTGAAGACACCACTGCAGGCCAACCCAGCAACACAGCACACTGGCAGGGGGGCAGGCCACTTCTACAGCTTCCTTTGGTTCTTCTCCTTGGCAGAGGTTTCTTATTGTTGTTCCAGAAGTGATCTAAAGTCTTGGGGTCTGGGTCCCCATATTTATACTTATTTTCTCTTTGTTCTCTGAAGGCAGAGAGGACTTTGCCTAGTCCAAACCAGTTCTGGTCAGCACTTTGTTGACAAGACTCCTTCTTTCCTTTCACAGTGCAGGGCATAGACATCAGACACACCACAGGAGGTGGAGCTAGCATTGTGGAGGGAAGGCACAGCCCTATTCAGTCCCAGGTGCAACTCCTCCCACCCATCTACATGCAGATCTTTCTATTAAGCCCTGTGCTGACTCACCCTCTCTCCTGGAATCCCCCAGCCCCTGTCACTCACAGAACCAGACACACAATACACAACCTAGCAGAGGCAGGCTCGGACAGTTAAGCAAGAAAATACCTACTTTCTAAAAGTGGTATTTTCAAACACAGAATAAAACCAACTTCACTAAAAGATGTATTTTATCATTCTGAGTTCAGGCATACTAAACTCGAATTTCGACCATGTTCCCTGAGTCAATTAGGATTATAAAATGTAATAATCAAACAGCCCATTCTGGCCTATGGGGAACAGGTAACCTTGCAATAGTGAAAAACGAAAATCGCTGTAATTCACTATTAGGACATGCCACACACACCAGGGCATGTCCTACCTTATACTTACAATGCACCCTGCCCTTGGGCCTACCATAGGGGTGTCTGATATGAAGAAAAGGGGAGGTTTAGGGACTGGCAAGTGGGTGCACTTGGTCAGTAAACATGGCAGTCACAGACTGCACACAGGCCCTGCAATGGCAGGCCTGAGACACACTTTACAAGCTGCTTCTGTGGGTGGCACAACCAGTGCTGCAAGCCCACCAGCAGCATTTGATTTACAAGCCCTGGGCGCCCCTGGTGCACTGTACTAGGGTCTGACAAGTAAATCAAATAACCCAATCATGGAGTCACTAATCAATACATCAATTTAACATAGGGAGCACTTGCACTTTGGCACTGAATGACAGTGGCACAGTGCCCAAAGCATCTAAACCAGCAAAACATATCAAAAACAGAGGAAGCAATCAGAAAAAATGGAAGGGAGACTCACGCCAATGGTGCCAGGTCTAACAGTCTCAATGTCACTGAACAATGCACCAAGCCACGTACTCATATTGTGGACGAGCCACTACCTGAGCCCAACCAAATACTGCACATGGATGGCTCTTGTTTAAGGGATCATGAGGGGAACCTGAGGTCTGCCTAAGCTGTTTGTACTGTTTTGGGAGTGGTGGAAGCTGCTTGGCTTCAAGTAGTATTCACCGCACAAGTGGCTGAATTGGTGGCCCTTACACAATCATGCTGTGTTTCAGACCAGCTGAGGGTGACACGTTTTACTGATAGTCAGTAGGGCTTTGGTGTGGTGCATTATTTTGGACAGATATGATCTTAGAAGGGTTTTATGACCTCACCAGGGTCCCCCATCCACAATGGAGAGGTTGTGAGAAAACATTTGAAGGCTGTACAGATTCCACAGGAGATTGCATTTGTCAAGTGCTCTGCTCACCGCAAGGGAAATTATTATGCTATTCTTGGGAATAGGTATTCTGATGAAGTCACACGTTATTGTGCATTGAAAGTTTGCAATTAACTTACAGATGAAACCAATCTCAACCTGCTGATGGCAGTTCCCCATATTTGGGATGAATTGAAGAGATTGGAGGAGGAGGTTTCTGAATAGGAACACTCGGGTTGGATAAGAGCAAGGTGTGTAAAGAGAGAGGACAATATTTGGGTTTCAGGAGATGGGAGGCCAGTGTTGCCTAATAGTTTGTTATGGCAAACATATTCACGGACCGACTCATGTTGGAAGAGTTGTGATGGTGAAAACGTTCAGGCAAACATGGTTTAATCTGAAATTCCGAGTGATTGCTGAGGTGTTGTTCCACAGCTATGTGACATTTATTTCTAAAGACAGTGGTCCATAGACAAGGATTAATGAGAGCAAACAATAAATATAGACCCAATCAGTACTATATTACACAGCTGTCGAGCCAGACAGGTGTTTTTAATATATAGTTGCTTAAATATACACAAAATTGAGCAAGAAACAAATAAAGTGGGACACAAGCCTGTATCGAACTTATTGGGAAGGACGTACAACATGAAACAAAAAGGCTAAGGCAGAGTAAATTGTTTGTTTGAGACATATTTGGTAGAACAAACAAATTATAGTGGAGACACCATTACATATTAAATAAAGAGGTGTATATGGCGTACAACAAGTCGACGGCGTTTCAATCCTTAAGAAAGATATAGGATCATCAATCAGGACATTAACAATGGTATGCCTACATACATTTTGGCAAGATCCATGTCAGAGTGACTTGGGGGAGGTTTGTTTCAGGCGAAGAACGAGTAGAAGTCCAGGCCAAGTACATGGAGAGTAAAGGATACAGACAGTCGCGGCCACGGTCTGTGCAGTTGGATGCTGGGTCAGAGTCGACCTAATAAAGGATGTAACAGCTTAAGGGAGGCGTTTGGAATGTTCGTGCAGCGGATCAGTCTCGAAATCAGAGTGGCCTATTGCAGTGCGCTGTTGTATATCAGGAACAGCAAGTCAGTAACCTGTGAGCCGCGTCCGTGGTCTCTAGTGACAAGGAATGGGGTCGAGGCCAATCGTTGAACAACCTCTGTTACAGCATGTCTTGCCTGTCGGGATCGGGGATATGAAGAGCTGTGTGACATGTCAGCAAATTAATGTGGGAAAAGGGACTGCTGTTACTTTGAGTCACATCCGAGGGTCAAGAGGACCATTTAATAGAAAGAAGTTGGATTTTGTTGAGATGCCTTTGTGTAATGGAGTGAGGTATATCCTGGTGGTGGTATGCATATTGTCTCGCTTGCTGGAAGCCTATCCACCTAGAAGATGTGACAGTCTCACTGTAGCTAAGTTTTTACTGAGGGAACTTATTCTGAGATTCTGATTTCCGACTACTTTGGAGTCAGACAGAGGATCTCATTTTAATAATTAAATTCTGAAATTACTATGTGCAGCTTCACTAGTGGAACAGAGGCTACACTGTAGTTATCAGCCAGAGGCTTCAGGCCTTGTTGAATAGATAAATGATACTTTGAAATCCAGGATAGCCAAAGCATGTGCTTCAACATCCTTGAAACAGCCGGATGCCTAGCCTCTTGTGTTGATAACTCTTCACAGTATCCCAGACAGAAGAAACAAACTCTCGCCACATGAAATACTCATGGGGCAAGCTATGAGATAGCCTGGTTTGCCTGCTAATGTGCTTGTGAATATATCAGATGATTTGGCGCCCAACAACTGCACACACATATACTATGACTAATGTCAATAAGAGAAGTGGGGTACAATATACATAAAGTCATCCCATCAATATAATGCAATTATATGTGTGTTTTAGAAACGTAACGGATAGGATTTTGGTTTCTCGAGAAAATGTTTGTGAACGTGTCCACCAACAAGTGAATTAGTGCTGTGTTTACTAAATGAAAGTTCATGTGCTTAGAAACTCTAATTGAATAATCATGTTACTGTATTAACTTTAAAAAGTACGTGTAGAGACATTTATATTCATTGGAGTGTAGAGGAGTGCACTTAAAATGTAACTCGTGCACTTGTTAACTTGGCCTAACTTGTGGGCCTTGGATGCATGTGGCTTCCCAGGGACCACTGCCTGCCCTTAAAATTCATTTTTCTTTTTTAAATTCATTCCATTTTCCTTTTTAGGAAAATGGGCTGCATTTAAAAAAAAAAAAAAACTTCTTCATTTAAAAGCAGTCCCAGACATGGTAGTCTGCTGACCCCAGCAGTCCACCATTCCTGGGAGTGCTAGCTATTCCCAATGGGGCTGCAAATTGCAACAGCCTCATTAATATTCATGAGGCATGCAATTTGCAACCCCATTGGGAATCGCAAACAGTGTCTGAGACACTGTTTTACATTAAGTTTAGCGAGTCGCTATTTGCTATCGCAATTTTGCCCATTTTGCGACTCGCTAAACTTAATGGTCATACATCTGGCCCTTTGTGATTTATGGTGTACCCTTTGGAATCTCTGAATCCATTTTGGCTCCAATAGTGTAGATACTTATTATAAGACTGGACACAATTATACGAAGCGCACACTATGAGTATGGGGAATTCAGGATCCATATTCTCAAGTGCCAGAATCAGAGCTCTAAATTCTGCCAGCTGCACTGTGCAGTCACCAAGTGATTGCCTGTAGGTTTTCTCAGGGTGTAATTCACCATCCTGCCTTCAACCCTTCATGGCAGCACATGCCGCTGACTATTGCTGCTTTGTTCCTACCACAGGCTCTGCAGAATGATCAGTATAGATGATATAATCACACTGATCAAGTGGCATGTCTTCATTAGGCGAAGGGTATTCTTTTCCGTATTGCATGAATGCTTGTGTTTGTAGTGTAGAGCCAAATTTGTATTCTACATCTGTTGTTCTGAGAGAGTTGGCACATTGTATCCATCTCAGAAGTAATACTTTTACGTTCGGAATGCTAGCTTTTGTACAAGCCTCCAAGGCTGACACCGGAGTTGAATAATTAGTTTCCTGTGAGCCAATGCACTCTCTCTCACCACAGCCGTCTGTACCGCCATCAGGATCTTTTCTATTGGTGCAAAATGCATCTCAGCATTCATGTATAAATGCGATTTATATGCAATCGGTACTGTGTCACTTTCATTGAATGTAATATAGGTATGCCCTGGTGATCCCGCGATGATAAGGATCACCAAGTTTGTGGTGTTTACATGTGTGCATAAGTGTTTTGAAGCTAGCATGTCAGCTTCTACTGAACATAAAATCTTTGTGTGTTAAGTTATCCAATGTGTACTTGAAAAGTCCAAATGTAGAATGGTTTAGCCCATTCCATATAATCCGAAATGTATGTTCTGCCAAAATGTAGGAATCCTAATATAGATGGAAGTTCCTTTATTGTGTTTGGTGGTTGTAAAAGCGCACACCTCTCTAAGAAGTGCTTGGCTAGGCTTTTGCCTTCACTTGACAGCTCGTATCTCAGAGACAGAACATTGAGATTGGCAATTTTTGATTTCTTTAAATTAAATTTGTAGCCCATGTGAGCAAAACCCATAACTATGCGATATACTCTTGTCAAGTGTGTGGAAAGGTCATTATCTATCAAGTAAATATCATCGATATAGGACAACGCCTGGTCATCAAAAGTTTGTAAATGTTCTGTGACCCATGCTGAAAACAGCATGGGACTATTCTTATACCCCTGGGGCAATCAACTGAACTGTTTTTGAGAACACAGAGTTCTCAAGCTTGACAAATGTCTGCTTCCAGGCACTATATTTTGGCAGAAAAATCCATTCGAGCTATCTAATGTAGTTTTATATTTTTTATGCACTATAATGTTCATTAGTGCTGCGCTATGCACGTTTAGTACTGCAAGTGTACTTGTAGCTGTGTTTGAATGTCTGTAATATAATACTAGGCAATATGAATAGTATGGTTTTATAACTGGAAATAAGGGTTTATTCATAGGAGAGGTGCAACTTTGTATTACACCTTGGTCTTCAAGTTGTTTGAGAATCTCTCTAACTTGTTTTTTAGCCTAATTCTTAATGGGGTATTGTCCTTGAGGTTGTGGGGTCAACCTCAAAGGTATTTTATAGTAAGGGAAACTGTCATTCCACCAGACATGGTTGTGTTATAACTCAGGAGCTAGTGCTAATGCGTACTTGTTTGCGCATGAATGTTTTACTGATTCTGGAACAAGGTCATAGACGGCAGGTAAAATTACAGTTTCACCATTTGGGCAATCTATCACAAATTCAGGTTGCCAATCCTTTTCAGCCTCGAGAATGTTGTAGCCAAATGACAAGTTCTCACAAAAGAGAACAAATGTATCTTGATACGCCCCCTCCATTTGGAGTTGCAGCTCATATAAACCATGTGGGACACTCACCCAAGTATCCGGTGTTTCCACCTGGATATAGTCACTCAATGCTATTGCCACCAGACAAACCATCAGGTTCCAGCAAACTATCATGACTTCTGCCACGCTATCCAGCATGGTCAAAGCCCACTCCCCTCTTAGAAGCAGTGTCCACAATATATGTGGAGTGCTTGCTACCTTCTTCTTTTTGAATTGAGACTTTGACCGTTTAGGTTTGTCTTCCTTTTTTATTAAATAGTCAGGCAAGGTTTGTGAGTCCTTCTTTGGTTTCACATACTCCTCTGCTCTGCGCTCTGACTGTCCCTCTCTTGATGATCGTTTCTCGGATGTCTCCTAAAAGGAATGAGATGAACATGTAACAGTATCCTGATACCTGCCAGGCGCTCTAATATTATCACGGTTACGCTACTTATAGCATTTTTTGGTGGCCTCCTGTTGCGGAGATCCGCCCCGTGACTTAGTCTTTTCTTTATGTTTTTTTTATTCTCACTTCTTCTTAGAAGATGAGTTGGGCGCTTGCTTCGAGTTAGCCTTCTCAGAATTATTCCTAATTTGAGTTCTACAAGGCTTGGCTCCCAAAATATCTCTACCTACTGTCGCATACGGTTTTTCAATAATTTTTGATACTTCACGCTTCAGTTGTCCCGGTGCCAAATTAGTGAGTCGCGAGCATATAGGCAATGCTGCTGCTTTTCCTTTAATGTTACTCAGCATAATGTTGGACACAGTGGCAAAATTCCCTATCTGTTTCATCCCCAAACTCAGGGCAAGGGCTGCCACTCTGGTCGAGTTTCAGCCTGGACAACAAGTGTGGGTTATGGAGCCCGGGGAGCCCAGGACCCTACAAGACCACTGACCAGAGCCATACGGGGTGAAGCAGCACAAGAGTGATGTCACCTATCTCCAGACTTCCAGGAACCCTTTAATGGTCCTGCATGTTATTCCCCTCAAACCCCACTTTGAAAGGTCTGAGTTAACCATGCTTCTGGTCACAGACGGGGTTGAAGAGGAGAGTGAACCTCTCCCTGACCTCCTTTCTTTCAAGGAGCAGGATGGGTCATTAAAGGGTGTCAGCCTCTCACATACACTGACCCTAGAACAGCAGAGAGACTTCACCAGTTTGCCTCACGTTTATCCAATACCCCAGGACTCACTGCATAGTATACCCATGATATTGACACTGGGGACAGCATGCGTGTGAAGAGTAAAATCTAAAGGCTGTCTGATAAGGCGAGAGCCAGCATTAAGGAGGAGGTCTCCAAAATGCTAGAGCTAAGGGTTATTGAGCCATCAAACAACTCTTGTCCCAGCCCAGTGATGTTGGTCCGCAAGGAATTTTCTGGATTTAGCTATTTGGTGCCTGCAGCCTGTCGCTGAGTCTAATAACTGGGTGTAGCTGACAGTTGGAATTTGTGTAATCCTTCTGGACAGCCACACACAATGGGAGCGTAGGTGTGACTGTATAGGCCATCACTGACAGGATGGAAGGAATGAGCTGGGCACAGCCCCACTTACACTTCAGTAGGCTGTGTCCTGCCTCCACACAAAGAGCTATACACCCATATAGTTAGTCTAGAGCCAGGGCCAGGAAGGCAGGGTATCCGTGCACTTTAAAGGCATGTCACTAGAAGCTTCTCAACACTTCAAAGGTACAACTGTGTATAAAAGAAGGACCTCAGACACCAACTCTACAGTACACTTCTGGACCTGTGAATACTCAGGAAGAAAGACTGCTGTGCTGCTACAAGGCTGCCCCCTGCTGAACTGCTGCTCTAAATGAACTGCTGCCCTGCTGAACTATGCCTGCTGCCCTCTTGCCAGGGGAATAAGAACTGGACCTATAACTTCATCTTGAAATCAGGACTTGAGAGGGACTCAAAGGGCTAGTCTGCCAGCCTCCTGATCTGAGTGTCAGTGACATAAAAGGCTCCCTAACCAGCTTCTTGACCCAGCTGCAGCAAGTTCCTGATCCCCAAGTGGTGTCCCTTAGGTTCTGGACACTTGGTGTGGCTCAGCTCTCTTAAAATCAAGCTTTTGGGCTCTTCATGACTGCGAACAGGCCCGTCCTCCTGAGACTGATGTGCTTGTACTGAAAATCAGCACAACCGCCGTTAGCCAGTCTCTTCCCACAGCAGCATCTTCAGCCCTCGGGGGACTGCCAACACAAAGCTCTAGCCCACCCATCCGCAACACCCAGCCTGTTTTCTCTACCACGCCGACTTCCAATCATGACACCCTCATTCTTCCCGTAACACTCTTCAACGTGAATGGGACTCTTGGCACACAACTCAAGAGGGTAAAACTTCAGGAGAACCACCTGGGACTGTATCTGACACGCGCTCCATCACGCTTCCCCTGTTCTATTTAATTTGGCTCGGTGCAGCGAGACCACATAGCCGCGGTTGGTGCTTTACATTCTTAGCTGCTGTTTTTCACTTTAATATTTCAAAATTCATAATTCCATTTCTACTGATTGGAACCTTGTCGTTTTGATCTTGTTTTACTGTTGTGTAATTCTGGGAGGAAGTAAGGGAAATGTGAATAAAATAGAATAAAAACCTAAACGGTCTTAGCTTTATGGGCAGTCACAAACATTTAGTAATGCTTTTCCCCCCCAGTTGCTTCTGTAATACTGATGTATGTTATACATAACTTTGGTAAACTTGTCCCAAAAATTTTTCATTCATAGTGTGTGTTTGAGTAGGGTTGCTTAAAGAGAAGACAATAGTACACTAAGAACTTTCTATGGCAAGCCACATTTTTCCCAAGCTTGTGCATGTTTACTTATTCAGTACGTAGGGAAGGAACAGGTAGAGTAAAGGAGCAACGTACAAGAATTCAGACTATTATTGCATGCATAGTGTATGTGTAGTTTGTTCATGCACATGATTAATATGTCTATGTACAGCACTAGTACATTTTAACCACGTGTCACACTATTCACTGTGGACGTCCTAGTATGTTTGTTTATTTTTACCTTTGATGTACGAACCAATTATATTAAGTAATATCACGTGAATGGAGCTTTTTAGTACTATTGACATTTTGCATCAGGCTTGCATTAAAGAGAAAACATCGGATATTACCAATCATTCTTGCCCGGCATAGGTTTCCTACATGTCAGTCAACTCTCATGTGGAGCAGGAGCTCTGACACACTCCACACAGCTTCCAAAAACCCTTTATAGATCCACCAGACTTTATTTCTAGGGCTCTATTGTGCACTGGCAGCTGGTGTACAAGGGCTTTTAGGGCCATGACCCGGCCCCCGCTGTGAGCCCTGACACACAGGCTCCATGCATGCTCACTGCATTGAATGCAGCTCCGTTTACCTGAGCAAGTTTGTATGACAACACGATCTCATCTGATCGTGTTTTGATGCAAGCAGAAAAGGAGGTGTGCACAAGTCACACTGCTTTGCCCAGCGATCTGACAGGAGGAAGGGGGTCTAAGGGCTCAACATGCCATGATGTTTGGATTGCACTTGTGTGCGGGGCATAATTCAGCCATGTCCCCTCATACAAGATTAATCCATGTAATTTAGGAGATGTACTGCAAATGCCTTTAGCAGCGCAGGACATCTGTTGCAGTGACTCTGTCAGGGCACCAATCAGTGTGTCCCTAAAACCATCTGAAATCCAATGATAGTCGTTGGGGTGGGAATCCAAGTTCGGTCCCTGCTTGTGATAGGACTGAACATCCAGCCCTACCAGAATCTAGGCGAGGCCTTGAGACAGGCTTTCCTTTTTGTAATTCCACCCCTGCTTTTCTATCTGACTACCTGTACTCAACATGCACAAATCTGCCAAGGTTTCAGATTGCTTATGTGTGACATTTTCATAATTTCAGTGTAATTATGAGTGACATTCAATGACTATGAGTGACACTTTCTCGCTTAGTATAATGTCACTCACAGTAGTAGCATGGCACAGACCACAGCCAGGGTCAGACACCTGTTGCTGAGTGGGGGCTGCAGAGAAACAATAAATGAAACAGAGATTCTCTGCCTTAGCCAGCTGTGCATCCCTGTGCATCCCTGGCTGGCAATCAATCTAATGAATGGCATGGTCAGACCATGATCAATTGGGTTTCACGTGGCTGTCTGCCACGTGAAACCCAAGGCTGACTATAGGATGTGAGAGGGACCCCAGAGGGGATCTTCTCTGTGTGCAGTTCTCCAATAAGCCCCTCTTTTACTGCAGTTTAAACTGACCTGTTTTTTGAAGTATTTAGAAGCTTTGTTTTGCGGCTGGACATTCACATTTGTTTGATACTATGGTTTGAGGAAGGGATTTTTTTTTTTTTACATTAATTAGGTGGGTGTGTGGTTTTGTGTTTTGGTCTTCTGATCTCTGACGGTTGTTTTGTTTACTGTGATAGCAGGATATTTCCACATCATACTATGTTGGGAATCCTATACCTCCCGTTGTACACCAGCGCCATCTTGTGCTGTACAGCACTTGGCGTCGGTCCCAGGCAAGGTGAGAAAACTTGAACCAACACACTTCAGATCATGGATGGTTCATTTTACGGTAATACAGGAAAATGACTGGAAATGCGTTATTCTAACAAAAGATGCTCAGCACCTGGTAGTGCTGCATGCATTTTAAGTTGTCACGAAGTTCCTGGAATTACACATCATGGAGAGTGAGCTGTTTACGGTGTTCCAGCAGGTCTTTAGAAAAACAGAACTAGTGTTAGATTGGTATTAGTGATCTGCGCTGTACAGTATTTATATAACTTGCCCAGGTGGCTGCCGAATGGACCTTAAAGTTTGCTACAACATTGTGAGCTTTCCAAGGCTGCCCATCAGCTGAGGCCAAGGTGAGGCCATCTGTGTCTTCTAAGAGTGGCAGCAAGCAGGGGCGGCTCCTCTATTATGGCGGAGGAGCATCGCCCCACTGAAAAATAAAATGATAATAAAACCATTTCATTATCATATCATTTTTCATTACTGCCAGACGAGGTTTGGGCAGAGGTGGGGCCATCCTGCCTAGCATCACACTTTAGTGAGGAGTGTTGGGCACTTGTAAGGGCGCACGTCAGTTTGGGGGGCCTTCTTAGGTCTGCCAAACAGACATGTGCTCTCAAGTTTCTCCAACCTAGCTGTGTTGCGAGCGTCAAGTCAGCCTGTTCAGGCCAATCACAGTGCTGCTCTCAGCATGAGAGCAGCACCATGATTGCTCCCTGGGAGCCTGTGCAGCATGACCAGTGTCAGTAGAGGAGCACCGAGGCGGCAGGCACAGGTGTAGGTAAGTGTTTTTTTAAAATTATTTTCCCCTCATTCCTGCCCCCCCACATTTGCATTGTCCCACCACCCCAAAATTGGAGCAGCCACTACTGCCAACTACTTATGTGTACTACCCATCATTAGTGGTGGGGGAACGATGACAAATATACATAAAAAGAAGGAAAAAAAGACCTTACCCGCCATCCGCCACATCGCTGCATCGTTGATCTTCTGCTTGTGACTGCAGCACAGGCTCCCACACTCCCCTACAGCCAATGCTGACACTGCTCTTATGCATGAGAGAAGCGTTAGGATTGGCCTGAGTGGCCTGGTCATACTTTCCCAGGGAGACTGGGACCCCCTGCCTGCCGTCTCCAACCTGGCAACACAGCTCGGGATAGAGACAGCTCAGTGCGCATGTTGGTTTGGCCGTCCTAAGACGGCTGCAAAAAGAAATATTGATGGACAGAATGCAGAACAATGTCATACATTCACCCCAGTACAGAGATCTGGGCCTAAATCCATTGTGTTTTTTGCTCACCATGCCATTCCAGTTTGGACCCAGCCATATGCAAATCAGTCTTGACTCTGTGCCCCATGGGAACAGTCCAGCCCGAACTGCCAGGCCAGGTCCTCCCTGGACTGGAAACAAGCATCCTAGGACCGGTTTCGGGGTTTCACCCCTCTTCAGCCAGGATAGCTTGATTCCAGTGGCATGGAGAGCACGGGACTCACGTCTGAGCATACCCGTCCCACTCGGGGTGACAAATGCAAAAAGAAATATTGATGGACAGAAAGCATTCTGTTCATAAATAGTTCTTTTTGTCCTAAGACGGCAGGCAAAACTGACATGGACACTGACAGCAGTGTCTACCACTCCCTCTCCGCTCCGTGATTGATCCCGCAAGGAGGACCCGGCCCCACGACTTGGCCCTCAGAAATTGAAAAATAAAACAATAATAAACCTGTTTTATTACCGTTTTAATTTTCAACTTTTGAACCTGCTGGCGGGGGCGCAACGCTCCTCCACTATTGCATAGGAGCCACCCCTGCTGCCCATGCTCTGTATACCAGCTCCTTGGGAACTAGGCATAGCAACTCATTAAACACAACACATTGAAACAAACACACCGCTATACTAGGATTTACTATCTATATATTTTGGATGAGGGGGAAATGTGTTACAGTTAATTAATACAACTGTAAATGTATTATTGAAGTTTTATGACTTACTTCTTGTGGCAAATATGCTCAAACTGGACCTAAAGAACTGGGAATAAAAGTGAAGGACGGTTGGCAGTGAGTCTAGCTTTCCCTCCCAATGTGTTGGACTTAACCAAGGATGCCCATGACGCACCAGTTCCTGTTTCCGGGTCTCGCCGTGTAATAGTTAAGGGTGGGCGGAGATCGCAGAGTGGCACTATGCAAAATTCCGTGGAGTTGCATATTAACTCAGTGGAATTCCGCTGAGTTCCGCAAGCGGGCGGAGTTGCTTCACTCACCCAACCCTAAAGTCCTAAGAACGGCGACCAAGAAGGAAGGCATTACTGTAAATGGCTTGAAAAATATTCCTACTTCCAGATTAGGAACAACAAAGAGATTGTTCCAGGTTGTAAGAAATGGAGGGTCTTCCTCTGTTTTCTCAGTTGCAGATCGTGGCGATTGAAAATACATACACAAGATTTTCTCAGCAATAAGCACTGGAGCAAAGACAAGCTTTGAAATATATCTTGAGGATGTGGTTAAATGGTGAGTTTTACCTCACACACACATTCGCATGCGTGTGTCTGAGACAGGGTGCACTCGCATCTTTCTCAGTGCATTGGGCGTCTTCGCTCTAATAAACAGGCCTGCATAAAAAAACACACGCACACCTCTAAGTCTGCACCACACTAGCTCCCAAGGGCTAGCACGCAGAGGGTCAGATTATTAAAAATGCTCAGAAAATCCAACAGTACGAGGGACATTTCCATGCTCAGAGTGAATTCACAGAGGTAGACATTCACAAACATAGTTGTGCTTCTGCAGTCAAATTTAGAGGTAGAGTTGAGTATGTGGTTGAGCCTGGCTGGACTCCCCTGTAAAATGTGGATGACCCCCCATTTTACCAACAATTTGCACATAAAGCTATTACTGTGACAAGGCAGGAGTAAGCACCTTTCTAGAGTGTGAAATTGACTAGACTCACCCTTTGGGCGCACACAGTGCCGCAGACCTGGTGTGTGGCTGTTCTGAAGCCTCAACTTCTGAGCGTCTATAGCGGCAGACACCTGGCTCCGCAGGATCCTCCAGAGGCTTGGGGAAGTGAAAATCAAAATCATCCAAGAGTTGTTTGAGCTCGGCAGTAAGACTCATTCCTTAGAGATGTCTCCGCAGACCACAGAGTGCTAAAGAGCCTCCAGCTCACATGCGGTTGGACATCCAACTTCCGGAGCACATTCGATCTTTTACGTATCGCAGCAGGGTGTATTCTTTAGGGAAGGCGTGGTTTTCATTTTTTGGGTGGATCATATTTCTAACCAATCACAGAATTAACTTTGAAGTACAGCCATAAAGACCCTCCTTTTAACACCCATTACCCAACAACTTTATGATACTGCTGCCAGTAAACTCCGCTATGCGGCATAGGCTGAGTTCTTTGCTAAACTCTTCCCTCCAAGTGGAGTGCGAAGTGACAAAAACACTGTGAACTCCGCCAGCGGAGCTGAGATTACTGCCCAACCCTAGTAATAGTCTTTTATCAAATTCTGAGAGAAGGTGACAGACTGAGAATTTACAGGACGGAGGCAAGGTAGGTCACTGAGTACCTTGACGTATATGCCGCACCTCGATAGGGTTCTCGTATGAGTGAGGGAGAAACATAGCAAGGAGGCCTCCAGGTAAGAACAAACTTCCTTCTTTAGATAGATTGGTTTCAAGAGAGACCTCCTGGAGGCATCAAACGTAGAACAGCAGCACAGAAGATGTAACAATGATTCTTTCTTGTAGTTGCAAAGTCTGTAGTCCCCCTCCTTGCCCGGATGGGCCCATGCATTTATGTCAGTCCTTGGAAGGCCTAACAGGTGCATGAGTAAGATGTCCCTACGGGCCCTTCTGTTTATGGCTTCTGAGAAGTGTGGTTGTGGCTTCCCTGGTAGGTAAGATTTATTCAGGAGAGATAAGATGCTGGAGGGTATTAAGGAGCGAAAGACCTGCAGGTACGAGGTTTATCATAGCTGCCTGTTGATAACCTTTTCTAGACTGTATAAGGGATAGCATCGGAGTTTAATACTGGCCTTTCAAATTGTAGAGAGGCAGTTGCTTTTGAAACTTGTCCACACCAGGGATTCCCAGGGCTCTCAAATATCTCTTTCAGGTGAGCTTTGAGTGAGTTTACACACACTTTCAGAACCTTTATGTTAAATTTCAGGGTGTCGACCTCACACTTGAGGGTTTGTCTTGGGAGACTCAGTTCCAGGCGCAGTCTGGACCTCCAGATGTAGCTGGGCAGTTGGCATACTCTTTCGTAGGCCATGCATTGAGCGTGCTCCAGGCTGGGGGTGCAGTCCTTGGGAAAAGCCTGTTAGCTGTAGTGTTGTGCTGGGAGGAGAGAGGCCTTCATGACCTTGTATAGAGGTGCATCTGAGGTGCTGTTTAAATTCTTATTGGGGCAGGTAAGACTGTATATAATGGCTCTTGCTTTCTTTTTTAAGGCAATTTGGTGGGCCGTGGGTCTGGAGGTCTGGCTGAACCATACTCCAAGGTAATTATACTTCATGATTGCATCTTCCATATGCCACGTTAGAAATGTCTTCTTTTTATAGTGACCAAAAATCAAGACTTTGGTCCTGTTCTGGTTAATCGTGGAGAAGTTTGCTTCATTGTATTCCTGGAGTTTGCTCTGAGCTTGCTGGACCCCGATTTTGGTATGGTCAATTATGACGATGTTGTCAGAGTACTGTAAGAGATGTTTGAGTGACCTAGGTTTAAAGGTATCAGCCGACTGCTCGAAAAATTTGCCCAGGTCAACTGTGTATAAATTGAAGAAGAGGAGAGGAGCATGGATGCACCCCTGCTTTAAACCACCATTAGTTGTGAATTTAGGGGTTACATTGCATAGGCCTACTCTCACACACACCCAAGTATTTGATTACAGAGAGATGATGGTCGATGATGGTACACCCCATATGTTTACGTTTTTCCAAAGCGGATTGCGGTATGCCTTGTCAGACACGGCGCTGAAGTCAACAAAGCAGCTAATAAGTGGAGGCTGACTTTTTTGGACAGCTCAGTGACTCAGGTTGGCGAGTGCAGTAATATTGTTGATTGTTGAAGCAGCAACACGAAACCCTGTTTGAAAAAAAGGCCAAACATGATTTTCCCTGACCCAGCCCTCTATCTGTAAAAGAAGAGAGTGTGCATAGGCTTTGGCCTCTAGGTCTAGAAGGGCTATCAGTTGATAATTGGATGAAATTGTCCGGTCTTCTTTCTTGAAGATCAGGCATAGGATGGTGCTCCTCCATGAGTCTGGTATTTGCGCAGTAAGGAAAGCTTGGTTGAAGAGGGTTATTAACGTGAGGCACATTTAAATCTTCTGGCCAGCAGGCCATTAGGGCCTGGCGCTCCATTGTTTTTCATGACTCTTATGTATTTACAAACCTGGGCTGGCATGGCCAAGACTTGAGTATTTCCTGATGTTTGGTCTGCAGTCCCCCAGCTGGGGGCGTCATTTGATCTGATAACAGGCTGGTGTATAATACTTTTACATGTCACACCTAGGAACCTTATGGGACAGCGTTGTGCCTGGTGTGGTTAGAAGATCTGAGTTTGTTGATATAGTTCCAAAAGTGGGCTTTGCATTTTTCCTGCAACATTTGCTGTATTTAGCCATTCATTTTGCTCCAAGTTTTTCTTTGCCTCCCAAGTTGTTTTTTTAATGTTTTTTGCACAAGTTAGTGACGTTCTTATCAGAATTCGTAGTGGGATTGAGCTTGTGAGCATGTTTGGATCTTCTAAGTGCTCTTTGTGCGGAAACAATGGTCCTGTTGTTCTGCTGTTGAAGCTGCTCCTTGTGCATTACGGCTGTAAACCAGCCGTAATGCATGCTCCCATAATTAAATGGGAGGTGCGGTTCAACCCTGGACCCCGTGGTAGGCACCGTAAGGTGCCTGCCACAAGGTGCCGGGATCAACAGGGGGGCACCATTTGTGCTCCCTCGGCCTCCAACCGGAGGCTGTGCACCAAAGGGGGCCTGCTGTGGGCCCAAAACACGCTTTCCGACATGGCTACCATGTCGGACAGACAGGCATGAAAACCGTGTCGGAAACTGTGATCGTAATCACAAGGGTGGAAAGATCCGATCTTGAGATTACTGGCTGGATTCAGACTGGCATACAGTATCTCTGAGCCCATCGGAAGCCAGCCGGATTGACCGGCTGGTTCACATTCCAACTGCCTATATCTTAATTAGGCCGTCGGAAAGTAAATCGTGCAGCCCATAACAATGCTGCCCTAAAGGCTCCGACAGAACCAACTGAAATCACAAAGAATCTAAAGAGAATATGCAACTTGTGAATTCCAATAAACAAATGTATTAATAACATGAAATTGACAATATTGTTCAACAACTTACTTTTCATGCAACCAGTACCAATCCCAGTTCCTATAACCTATTTCACAAAAGAAACTGTTACAGCGTCCAGATTTTCAAAGAATAAAATAGCATACAAATCTTGTGACAAATTAGAAATACCACAAAATAAAGGAAAACATTACCTACCAGATTTCAAAAATCACTACCTTCAACAGCTAGTAAAACCTTTCTTACTGGTGGAAATATTGAATTAGCTAAGTCTGTAATGATTGGAGAGCTGAACAAAGACAAACTGTATATACATTTACACATTCAACATTCTTAAAAATAAAAATAGAGATTATGCTACAAGCTGCTAAATTTTGAATGAACACATAGATCAGCCAAACGAAAGAAATTATCACCCAGTGTATCCCCATGTGGAGTAATTAGATTCTCCTTCAGGCTTTTCAAAATATTGGTGAATGCGCAAATGTGAGAAAAAAAGAAATCTCCAATGTAAGACATTCATGCATCAATGGCAAATTTCAGTGATTAGAAAAAAACACTAATTAAATAAATCATTTTTCAATGCACACACCACTCTTCCTTTTCTTTTTTTCTTCATGTAGAAAACTAACTTAAATAAACAATTGAGAAAGCAATTCTTAAATGCATCAAATGGACCCTTTGTGTATCATGTACCTATCTATCATTGCACCAAAGTTTATCTTATATATATACCCCCACACTCGTACCTTTATGTACTATTTTATTGCCTACCACTGTCATATCTGCAGTACAACTGTCATATGTTGAACTAGACTGATAGTCCCTCTGTAATAGCATTTCCTTGTTCAATATAAATTCTTCCGCTTCTTCAAAGTATCCACTCTAAACACAATTTCCACAATCTGCTAGATATGTATCATTATGTGTTTGATGGAACCCAGAAGTCTTCTTCCCTTCTGCCATTTCTTGTGCAATATAAATTACACAAATACAAATATAAAATAAGAACGTGTTCATAAACTGAATGGCCAGTTTCTGAAATCTGTACATTTTAAGGATACTACTGTATTTAGAAATTAATGCCAAAGGAAGCCAGGGAGAACACCCTGCAACCATGCCAGAAATTGAAATGATAGGTAAGTAAGCAATTTGCACAGTCAGCAACTCAAGGCCTCCTACCCTTTCAATTGTCTATATTTGTATGCCTTCACAGGTATTATTCCATATCTTAGCCTGATTAGGTCTTTTGTCTGCTCTAAACTCATGTGGCTAGATAGATGTGGAGCGCTCCCATTTGACTGGTAAAAATTGACACACAAGTCACCATGTACCTTCGCTGATAGCTCAAGTCAATCATCCTCAGCAGACTTTAAACTTGCATCTTTTGTAAGTATGTTGGAACACAATTTTAGAGGAAGGTTTAGGTCAAAGATGTCCCGGGCGCCTACATCATTAATTAAATCCTTTGCCAAGGCTCTGGCAACCCTCCATTGGCTGCCCGTGGAGAAAACGATTACGTGTGAGGCCATGTGTTACTGTCACAGAAGTCTGTGGAAAAAAGGGCAGAGAAAGCTCCGCTCTATGATAACTTCCTATATATCGGCACGGAATTTAAGATCTAAAGGCGTTTGCTTGGTCATCGTGCCAAGAATTGAAAAAGTCAGGATGGGAGCTTGATCTTTTGGATACCTCACAGCCAAGAGCTGGAATACTTTACCAGTGTCACTGGGAACTGAACCTTGCGAAAGCACTTTCCGCAAGGGATTAAAGACCTAGACGTTCCTGCCTTCAAACTAGAAACTAGATCACTGAGAGCTGCTATATGTTCTGGTGGCTCATAGCTTGCAGCTTCCCTGCTAGCTCCACTTAGAAGTCTGTGTTAGCACAGAAACACACCAGCAGTGTAACCATGTGCTTTATAAATTGATAAAATAATTTACAAAATAAATAAAAATGATCCCCATGCAAGCTTAGTGTCCTGCATGCTTGACCATGCTAGCTCCCTCAGCGAGCCAGTAGGGGAAGCCTTGAGTTTAGCATAATAACTCAAGAACCTTGCTTTGATCACCTGCTTACATAAATTGAAGTCAAGACGACACTGGGCCATATCCTGCCAGATTCCTAGATGATCCTTAAATATTAGCTAGCCAAATGACAGTGTTGGAATAAATTTGGTATCAATGTTGTGACCGATAGCAGATAGGTCAGGACCTCTCATTTGTTTTAGCAAATTTTGAAAGCTAATGATCGTGGCTATAGACATTCCTTTCATAACCTATAGCTGTGCTTGCTGCAAGCTGTGCTGGATGAAATAAATGCCGGGATATTTCAAACTAGATACCTGCTCTATACCAGGTTAGATTCAGATGCCGTTACTGAAACTTCTCCCTGTAGGGTGCAAAGCACTTGCAACCTCTGTTTTTTGATCTTTTAACTTGCTACCCTTCTGATGGATGGTGTGCGGAGCTGCTGGTCAAACGGGTATCATTTCTGATTGATGGATATGAGCAGCTGGTGAGGCACATATGGTCAAGTAATCTTGGAAGCTTAGGACAATAATGCCAAAAGGCAAAAATGATGCATCAAGAGGACATGGAATAAATATAAGTGAGCTAGGAGGGCTCAAATATGTTAATTTCACTGCACGCCTCTGGAGAAACACACATGGAAATGAAAAGAATCTAATTCTAGATATAGAACTAATCAAACATAGATATATGAGATGGTTTGCAAGAGCTAGTGGGAATGTTGATTATCAGTCTTTTCAAATCTAGGGACCTATAATATTTTGAGGATTTGGATATTCTGCGAACATTGTCTGGTTCTTCAGCAGACCAAGGAGGAAGCCATATTTTGTCAATCTGAAATTAAATAATTTCAATAGCTAACAGAAGATTTAGGTGATTAAATTACACACTTGATGAAGATGAATAAGAAAGGAACATGATTTCTCAAAATGAAAACTATTTGTGATGTGTTTCTAGTTAAGATTGAATGGTGGTTGCTGGGCAGTGACTTGCTTCACCTTAGCTTGTACACGAGAAAGTTATTGGGGATGAAGGCTTCGTGAAAATGGTCTTAGTACCCATGATTCCCAAACAGAAACCTGTTGGAATACAAAGCACGCCTCAAGAGTGACTTCTCTAGGAAGAATACTTGTTTTTCATGACAGTGGCGCTTTTCCCTAACATGTATCATTGCAGCGCTATTAAACTGCAGCACAGCCGGAGCACAATGGTGCTCCTGGCAGCCTACATTTTTGCAATATAGTTAGGAGGTGTAAATATATAATGCAGCTCACATGCGACAACCAAGCACTGGTGCAATTTCCACATAAACTCACAATGGCCTTACTGAAAGGTAAATACAGCGATTGTGTGAAACCATTTTTTCCAGAACCATTTTAAGAGCAGAACAAATGCAATGTGCCGCCGATTGGCAGCTTGTCACACTGCAGAGTCATAATACCTGCAGAAATAGAGTCCAGAAAAGCTGAAAAGCTGGGAAGATCATGCAGATTTCCTACAGAGAGTAAAGAGACTACGGGGCATATCAGCAACGAGGCGATATAAAATTATCGCCGCTTTTGCGTCCGTTTTCGGGCAAAAAGCGGTGATAATTTTATCGCCTAATTAGCAAGGTCACGCTATCGCATGAAACCTTGCATTAGCGCCCGGATTCTTAACGCCCAGCTTTGCATCTCTAATGAGATGCAAAGTGGGCGTTCCTGACCTGACATGACTGGAGAAATGTCGCTAAGCGACATTTCTCCTATCATCAAGCCCCACGCTATGAAGCATAGTGGCAAGAAAAGTAGCGATAACCCCTGTTATCGCTACTTTCCTTACGCCTGCTTTAGGACTGATTTAGCCATGATATCCTATGGAAGGTGGATATCATAGCTAAGTATGTGAGGCCCTATCATCAAGCTAATGCCAAACTGCGTGAGGTTATCGCTGGGTTTCCAGCAATAATCTCACTGTTTGGCAGATAGTGCCAGGATTTTTATCGCTTTTGAGATAAGCGTTGTTAATAGCACGCTATCTCAGCGATAACAATCCACGTTAGCCGGCGATAATTATCCTAGCGCTAAGTGCGCTTAGCGATAATTATTGCCGGTTGTTGCTCTTATGCCCCTGAAGATCTTGTACAGTCCTGACAGGTTGTGTTCATACCAGTATTATCTACTTTACTTTAATAGAATAAAGCGTGCATTATATAAAAGGCACACCTACTTGCCTTGTCAGAGTTGTTTTTTTATCGTCTAGATTCTCCCTCTATGTGCTCCCAAAAGACTTCTTGAAGTTTATTCCCCTCACTCATCTTTCTGTTAAAAATACACTTCTTCGTGCCTTTCCGGAACCTCTTCTACATCATCTCACTTTAAGATCCATCCCCTTCGTAGCTGGTTCAACCCACGACATGAATGAACCCCCCCCCCCCCCATACTACCACCCCCTGTTCTCCAGGGGACACATGCATTCATTCCTAATCTTTAAACGGTCTTTGATCGACCTTCGAGCGAGCTGAACTGGAGGACAGTCATTAAAACATCCTTACCTACTCTCCTACGTTTTGCAATTACTGTCAAATCCTTATGCCTAGAAGAACATTCGCCAAACATTTTGACAGCTCGTCGTAGCCAAAAGGTCTGTTTTCGATCTCTGGTGCTAAACACAAGACAAGCTGTTGAGGCGAGCGCATGCACATGAAAAAGCAAGTCAAAGCGACTGCCAGGATACCATGCAAAATCACTTTCCCCAACATGTGGTCCAGGCTGACTCAGAGGCCCAGGCATACCTCGGTTTATTAAGCTTCAAAACAGAACACAAGCATTGGCAAACACATGGCGGATTTTCACTACCTAATCCATCTGTCAAACTGCACTTGCAACTTGTAAAGTTTTACTGGGCAGATTTAAAAGCAATAAAATTAAGAGCTAAAGTACTCGAAATTATGTTACCATCTCAGATCACAGCTCGTAGGCGCTTATTCTACAGTCCTGCAAAATCAATAGCTCGTTTGTTCAGTTTCACCTGGCATGCACAGTTCTTAGTTAGGAAAATGTCGTACTAAAATACTTCTGCAATAGAACTTAACTCTTTTATATACCTATTTTTTTTGTAACATCGTCCGTGATTCGATAAAGCTTCTAGGCGCCGTGGCAAACTATCCCCACGTTAATTGATGGTTGTGTCTGTACTGGAATGTGTTATTGTTTTTGGATTACAATTCTGATACTTTAAAGTACATTCTGATTGGCTTATAACCTAGCATTCATGATTAGTCAAAATAACAACTAGAGTAGTAGTAGACCTCTGGCATTGCGTGATGATTCCCCTCTCTGTGCTGCATAGCTCCTCGTGAGTGGAGATCTATCTAGTTCCCACTGCGGCTGGTTCACCACCGAGGCCCTCCTGGTTAGAATTTCCAACTCCTTCCTGTTGGGCACATCATTTCTATGTTGCTAAAGGTAGTTTTTTGTTATTGTGATTTGGTTGGTTATTTTTTATTTACTTTATTTGGTCTCTTCCTGTTAAGGTTATCTAGTGGCATTTGGGTCACTATTACCGCAGGTTGCCCCGCTCAGTTTTTCCCACCCCAGAGCTCAGAACCACCAAGCCCAACTGCTACAGGCTCAAGAACCATTGGCATGCCACCAAGAACCCCAAGAAGCCCTCGGACAGAGCCTCCCACAAAACAGCACTCAAAAATTACCACCTACGCATCAAAGAAGCATTTTACACCGTCTCCCACCACATCCTCATCAACAGACTCCATACCATCGGCATACAGCAGAGCACCCTCAAGTAGATTGCCTCTTTCTTGTCAGGACACATTTGGAGCATTAGACTGCCTCCCTTCATCTCTGCACCCAAAAATATCATCTGCGGCGTACCCCAAGGATCCTCCCTCAGCCCCACCCTGTTTAACATCTACATTACCTCCCTCACAGAAGTCGACAGATCCCACAGACTAAACATTATCGCCTACGTCGAAAATACTCAACTAATACTCTCAATCACCAAGGACCATTCCAACACCAAACGAACTTCTGCAACACCATGTCCAAGGTAGCTCAATGGATAAGAGACTGCTGCATCAAACTCAACTCCGACAAAACAGAAGTACTGATCTTCAGAAGAAATAATTCCATATGGAATCACAGCTAGTGGCCCTTCCGAACTCGGACAAACACCTACACCAGCAGACCATGCACACCACCTCGTCATCACCCACAACAGCCAACTCACTATGAAAAGACAAGTTAACGCAGTCGCCTCATCCTGTTTCCACACCCTCTGCATTCTCTGCCGAATGCACAGATGGATCCATGTGTACACCAGAAAGGCCATAATGCAGGCCCTCATCACCAGCCGCCTTGACTATGGCAACACTTTCTAAGCTGGACTCTTCACCCACCTCCTCAAAAGACTTCAGAACATACAAATCACTGAAGCCAGACTCATTCTTGACCTCCCCAAATGGTTCCACATCACGCCTCACCTCAGAAGCCTCCACTGTTTCCCCATCCAGAAGAGATCCTAGTTCAAGATCCTCACGCATGAATACAGAGCTCTCCATGACCAAGAACCATCGTATATCAACCATCGACTGAACTGCCACCTGCCCGCAAGACACCTGTACTCAGTCTCTCTTGTCCTCGCACACGCCCCCCACATCCATTGCAGCCACAGTGGTGGCTGCTCTTTCTTCTTCATTTTAGCCAAGGCCTAGAACAACCTGCCTACCCACCTCCAAACAGCACCCTCCCTGGCAGACTTCAAGAAGAGACTCAAGAAGACTTGGCTCTTCGACAAAGACACAGCATCCTTAGTGCCCAGATACCCTTGTGGTGCACTATACAAATACTGACTGATTGATTGAGTAGTTATGTTAGTTTCCAATGGATCAGCTGATAGGTATACATTTTTTACTGCAGGTAAATCTATACATGTGCCGCTCCTGAGGTAGGACCTTTTTTAACAGAGGTCAAGGTACGTACCTCTAAATGTTCCATATAAGGTAGTCATAATTATTTTAATGTCTAGGCTACCTTTTTGATAGGGCACTAAGTGCATCCCATTTACCTTTGTCCACAATGGTCAGGGTTAACCATTGGGTGCACTTACAAATCCCCTATCATATCACTAGGACTCTCATTAAATTTTTTAAATATTGTTTGCAGCTTTCCCAGACGAATTCCACAACCTTGCTAAGAAAGGATTCTCATGCTGCCCACAAACATCCCTCCAGTCGTCATGCACCATAGCACAGTGAAGAAAGGTCTACATAAATGTAAATACATGTCAGGTTAGCAGATATCACAAGCCACTAACCTTCTGGAACACACCAGCAGGGGCTATGCAATGCTTCTCCACTCCCCCTTGCGCAGACGCACAGAGGGATGAGATAATACCTCCCCTGCAAGACCGCCCACAGCAGAAAGGAGAAAGGGGTAAAACAATAAACCCTTGTGGGATGCACACGTAGGCCTCTCCAGTTCGCACTTCTTGCTACGAAGTACACTTTGTAGTAGGCGGCCCTGTGTGTTACTGAGAGAAAGAAAGCGGGTGCGTTAACATGCAGAATAAACCTATGCTTAAACAGTTTACGTAATGTGCATATGCCCAAACACGCCACTCACATATATTCCACTCCAAAGGCCTTGAAGTGAGAGGATACCAAGAGAATACGTTACTCTCTGGGAATGACTCAGGAAATCACCATGAGAATAAGGAGTAACCTACTCCTGGAGAAAGTCACAAAATAACTAAAGGATAAACAAACTATAACACCTTGTAGGCAAAACTGTGTTCCAGCAGAGTTGCTCACCTGCTCCTCCTATTTAGCCACAAAAGAAGAAGACTGAAATTGCCATAAATATCTTGGTACTGTCCCTCGACGTTTCCAGAGGATACAGCCCCCAATAGTGTAAATTAAAGGATTAACCACGAGCTCTCCGTGCGTGTTTACACAAAGACAAGTCAAGGCTGCTGAGCGCCAAAACACTCTGGGGGATATTCTCAAGAACGTGCGATAATCATCGCCAACCTAGGTTAACCCAATTTTACATATCACCGTCTATCGCGGGAAACTAACGCTGTGTTAACGGCGTGTTCTCAACACGCCGGCAACAGGCGATAGTTCCCCGATAACGTGTCAAATGTCCGCGTTAAAATTACCGGGACGCCGATAAAAAAGAAAACCCCAACGTGAAAAAAGTTGCGATGGGCCCAACATCGATAAAAATATCAGCGATAATCAGTGCCAGGCTTGCTATTCCAACGTCCGGTGGGAAAATTCACCATAAAATCTGCCAAAAAAATCATAATAAAAAACAAAACCCAAAGAACTGAGAAGCACCATGGAGGAAGCTGAAGCAACTAAAGAGGCCAACCAGAACCCCACAAACCCCCCGGACGACCAGCCAGGGACCTCGGGGAAGGAGAAGGGCAAGGAGAAGAAGAAGAGGAACCCACGATTCAGTCCGCAGGATAACAAGATCCTGATTACGGAGGTGATAGAACACCACCAACAACTGTTCATCACCTCCACTGTGTCATTGGCAACTAAAAATGCAATGTGACAGTCCATCTTGTCCAAGGTGAATGCAGTCGGAGTGAAGTGCCAAGAAGCGCTGGAATGATGTGAAGTGCAAAACCAAGCTGAAATTCGCTAACAACCGGAAAGCAGCAATGCAGACTGGAGGTGGGAGTCCAGTGCCACAGCAGGAGCTGGATGAGATGAAGGAAATGGTGTGCACAGTCATCAGTGGGGAGACGGTGGCAGGAGTTGGGGGACCGGACACTGCTCAAGATGACCCGACCCAACAGCAACAGGGTGAGTGACGACCAGGGACTGGGGGGACAGAGGGAGATGGGCACAATGGCACACATGCACAACTAAGTATAGCACAGTTAACACCCACAATGACTCAGGATCATGTCCCTGATCTCCTTGGCATACTGCAGCACACATAGAAACAGCAAGTAGGCCCCCGTCGACAATGTGCCCAGAGGGGGCCCTCCTCACACATCACTAAACTCACAACAAACCCATGCGCATGTGCTGCACCCAGCAAAGCTGCGGGTCCATGAGCCACAATGACAATGCAAGTGACACTGCATGACGATTAGCATGGCTGCAGTCCAATTATCATGACATGGTGCACGCCACAACACTGAGGTGGCTGAGTGTGGACCACATCCGTAAAGGAGCAGGTCACACTCTGACACATCCATGTGCACAAACCACCCCTGACGTCATCCCCCTTACATCCATTTTGCTCATGTTGTGGGATTTGAGTCACAGCGTGCATCTCTGCATCAGGGTGGTTCATATTTGACCCCAAATGACAATCTATTGTCTTTTTTTGGACACCAATGACAGCCTTCATTTCATGTTTTTGTACACATGTGATACGCTGATGAGTGGGATTACGTACTACATTTGACACCCTGAAATGGCATTTCGAATACGTGACACCCTAAACAGCCTCTCTGTACAGAGGTGACATACCCACCATCTTTGTGCTATTTGTGAGCCTGTTAGCACTTAATGTTGCACTTACACTTGTCAGAGTGATGTGTTAATGCAGAGGACTGACATGCACACAGTGAATTTGTGTTGCAATGAATTTATTTGCACATCCTGTTCATGTGGTTATTTTGTATTGTTCCATGATTGCTAAGAACAGTCACAATGTGACGTGCTCATACAAAGAAATTGTTAATGACTGTGCTCCTTTGGGCTATTCCTGCTGCAGCTGCAGTGGGGTGTGGTCCACCTGACTCATCTTCCTCATCATCGTCCGGTGCATCTGGCACTTGGATCCATGGGGCATTGGTGCGTACACATATGTTGTGCAATACACAACATGCAATGATCATCTTGCACACTTTTTGTGGGCTGTACAGGAGTCTTCCACCTGTGATGTCCAGGCACCTGAAACGTGACTTTAACACTCCAAATGTGCACTCAACAATGCCCCTGGTGTGTTTGTGGGCCACATTGTACTGCCTCTGGGCCGGGGTGTTCAGGGCTCGGAGGGGTGTCATCATCCACGGACAGAGTGCATATCCTTGATCACGTGTGAGAGGTAAGTGAGATTAGTGTAAATTGGTGGTTCTGCATGCTGTGTTGGCAGACTAACAAGTTGTGTTGCGTGTGATTTGTGCGTCTTTGGGATTCATGTTTGCCATGTATTGCTTCTGTCAAATGTGCGGGATCAATGTGTATTACGTGGCCTCACAGCTGCTCCTCCCTCCCCCTGAGCCAATCTACTTGTGTGCGCTGCGCGGCTACATCACTTGAACTCCTACAGCACACCATGGTCATGCCTGTCTGCGCATATCTGCAAGCCTGACATAAACACTGTAATGTGGGCCGTTGAAGGTGGGCAGCCATGTGTGTGTAGGCCTATGGTAAGGATAGGGCGGACACAGATGTATAGTTCAGGGCTGGCTGAACTTGTGCTGCGATTGAGGCTAGGCCCTTGGCTTATGCTGCGACAATGATGATACACACACAACAGTTGGCATGTATGAGCCAAGACCCCGAGCGGTCTTGTGCACTTTTATTTATCCATTCGGGCGAGCCCACCCTCCAGGTGCATGTTACATTGCAACATTGTCGATTAAGGGCCGGGTGGCACCGACACTACAACAGAGACAGATGCTATAGTCACGTTTGTGGCCAGCCCAGAACTGAACCACACCCTGATCCCAGAACTCATCCACGCCCAGAGCCCCGGGCTATTTCTTTACACTCCTCACATGCCTACGCGTGGTCCACCGCTGCGGTGCTGGGATGCCATGCGCTTCGGAGTACGTCTCCAGACGTTCCACCTAGGCTTTCCAGCGGCCTACCTGGGACGGGGGTCGCCCCGTGACTGTGAAGGGCTCCAGTGGCGTTACCGAGGACATGCTGTTGGCTGCTGGAGGCGGACTTGTGGAGCAGCCCCATGGGATGATGACTTGCGGTGCACTGAGTTAGTCCCACCGGAAGAGCTGAGCCGGTGTGCAGCCTGCGATGATGCCCTGGCCTGGAGGTTAGACGATGACTTGTCGTTCACTAAGGTAGTGGCACCTGAGGCACTGCGTCCGGCATGGGCCTACTGCCACGTCGCGATGACTTGTGGTGCACTGACTTAGTCCCACCGGAAGAGCTGAGCGGGTGTTCAGCCGGCGATGATGCCATGACCTGGAGGCTAGACGGTGACTTGCGGTGCACAGAGGTAGTGGCACTTGAGGCACTGCGGCCGGCACGGGCCTAGCGCCATGTGGCAATGACTTGCAGTGCAATGAGGTAGCCCCACCTGAAGAGCTGAGCGGGTGTGCAGCCTGCGATGATGCAGTAGGCCTATTGGGGCGGATTGGAATGGATTTGTCCTGCTGGACCGCAGTGTAGGCCAAAGGGAGCAGTCAGCACACACAGAATTCCACGGTGTGGTGCCGCTGGGTGTGCTGAGGGCCTGGTGTACGGAAGCCAGCGATCGGCTGAGAAGGCTGCCATGCTCGCGGGCCTCTGGCTTGAAGATTGCACCTGCACATATTGGGCCCTCTTGGAGACACGCCAGTGTTGGCAGGTGAGCAGTGAGGCCTGGGTACGCAGGGGCAGACAATCTCCTCCGGGCGCCGGATGGGTCTGGGGACCAGCAGGCTGGGGTGCAGCAGGAGCACAGGATCGCGCAGGCACCACCGGTCACGGCGGCAGCCTCGTGGCAGGGTGAGGGACGCCGGCCTGGCAGACACACCCCTGCAGGCGATGACGAGATATGCACCGGGTGGCGTGTGACGTAGCCACTGCGTCGCTGGTCTAGATTTGTCTGTTGGAGGTGGTCGGCCATGTGTGTGTAGGCCTATGGTCAGGATATGGCGAACCATGCCCAGAGCCCCGAGCTATTTATTCACACTCCTACGCTGGACTGGCATATGCCGGCCCAGCCCATTACGCTTACGCTTACAGGTTGGGGCGGCATAACTATATGTCCAAGGTCTTCCCCACTGCCTGAGGTAACATGGTTGTGTCCACTGTCCACAACACTACAAACACCAGCAGTATATGTCCACATGGACATGTCTGTGCTCTGCATACTCAAGACTGTCCAGCACAGCACCGCCACACTTGGCATTGTGTACATTCTTATTCATGGGTCACTTGCCTCCTTCGCACATTCCCACCACTCCCCACATTCTGCAATTGTGTGGCAGAGGGGCTATGCCTTTGTGGAGGGTTTGTCTACATGTCTGGCCCCTGTTACCACAGTTACTTGTGTTGTCGTGTCTGGTAGGTGGGCATGTTGTTTGTCATGTTGTATGTGATTTTGTTACGTATGCATTCCCACAGTTGTGAGTGGTATGGTTGTGGAGTTGAGGTGTGTGGTATGTTCCGTTGGTACTTACCAACGAGCAATGCATTTCCATAGGTGCCATCCTGAAAGCTCTGGTTGATGATGGCGTGTCGAAAGATGTAGGAATCATGCACACTGCCTGGGAAGTTGGCGACGACATTGGTGAACAGTCCCCGGTGGTCCACTATTGCCTGCACATTGATGGAATGCGTGTGCTTTCTATTGCGGTAATAGTGTGCAGTGTCAGCAGGGGGCAGATGTAGGACATGTGTACAGTCAATTGCCCCCAACAAGTGCGAGAAGCCAGCTATGACGTAGAAGTCTTGCTTGGTCTCCAGCTGTTCCTGCGCAGTGTGGGGGAAGTGAAGGTGCTGGGGTATCAAGCTGATGATGGCATCCAAGACAGGTGTGAGGAACTTTGATAGGGCTGGCTGTGAGACTCCTCCGACACCAGCAGTATATGTCCACATGGAAATGTCTGTGCTCTGCATACTCAAGACTGTCCAGCACAGCACCGCCACACTTGGCATTGTGTACATTCTTATTCATGGGTCACTTGCCTCCTTCGCACATTCCCACCTCTCACCACATTCTGCAATTGTGTGGCAGAGGGGCTATGCCTTTGTGGAGGGTTTGTCTACATGTCTGGCCCCTGTTACCACAGTTACTTGTGTTGTCGTGTCTGGTAGGTGGGCATGTTGTTTGTCATGTTGTATGTGATTTTGTTACGTATGCATTCCCACAGTTGTGAGTGGTATGGTTGTGGAGTTGAGGTGTGTGGTGTGTTCCGTTGGTACTTACCAACGAGCAATGCATTTCCATAGGTGCCATCCTGAAAGCTCTGGTTGATGATGGAGTGTCGGAAGATGTAGGAATCATGCACACTGCCTGGGAAGTTGGCGACGACATTGGTGAACAGTCCCCGGTGGTCCACTATTGCCTGCACATTGATGGAATGCGTGTGCTTTCTGTTGCGGTAATAGTGTGCAGTGTCAGCAGGGGGCAGAAGTAGGACATGTGTACAGTCAATTGCCCCCAACACGTGCGGGAAGCCAGCTATGATGTAGAAGTCTTGCTTGGTCTCCAGCTGTTCCTGCGCAGTGTGGGGGAAGTGAAGGTGCTGGGGTATCAAGCTGATGATGGCATCCAAGACAGGTGTGAGTAACTTTGATAGGGCTGGCTGTGAGACTCCTCCGACACCAGCAGTGTATGTCCACATGGACATGTCTGTGCTCTGCATACTCAAGACTGTCCAGCACAGCACCGCCACACTTGGCGTTGTGTACATTCTTATTCATGGGTCACTTGCCTCCTTCGCACACATTCCCACCTCTCCCCACATTCTGCAATTGTGTGGCAGAGGGGCTATGCTTTTGTGGAGGGTTTGTCTACATGTCTGGCCCCTGTTACCACAGTTACTTGTGTTGTCGTGTCTGGTAGGTGGGCATGTTGTTTGTCATGTTGTATGTGATTTTGTTACGTATGCATTCCCACAGTTGTGAGTGGTATGGTTGTGGAGTTGAGGTGTGTGGTGTGTTCCATTGGTACTTACCAACGAGCAATGCATTTCCATAGGTGCCATCCTGAAAGCTCTGGTTGATGATGGAGTGTCGGAAGATGTAGGAATCATGCACACTGCCTGGGAAGTTGGCGACGACATTGGTGAACAGTCCCCGGTGGTCCACTATTGCCTGCACATTGATGGAATGCGTGTGCTTTCTGTTGCGGTAATAGTGTGCAGTGTCAGCAGGGGGCAGAAGTAGGACATGTGTACAGTCAATTGCCCCCAACATGTGCGGGAAGCCAGCTATGACGTAGAAGTCTTGCTTGGTCTCCAGCTGTTCCTGTGCAGTGTGGGGGAAGTGAAGGTGCTGGGGTATCAAGCTGATGATGGCATCCAAGACAGGTGTGAGGAATTTTGATAGGGCTAGCTGTGAGACTCCTCCGACTCTGGCAGTTGTTGGTTGAAAGGAACCAGAGGCCAACAAGTGCAGCACAGCCAGCAGCTTTGTCTGGGGAGGGATGTTAGTTGTCTGCTGTGTTGGTACTGTCAACCTGTAGGCAATGTGGGTCAGGATACGGAGGATAGTTGTCCTTTTGAGCCTGTAGTGGGCAATGACATCCTCTGGCGTTAAGTCTCTGAGGCTGGTGCGTTTTCGGAAGGTCCGCTGTCTTGTTCTGCGCTGCCTCGGTGGTTATCTGGGGGTGGTCCTTGGGGTGGGGGTGGCCCTGGGGGTGGTGGCGGTGGGTTTTGTGGCCCTCTTGGGTAACCGAGCTGCATGATTAGTAGCTCCATGGCATCTGTTGGTCTGGGCTGGGCTCCCTTTCTACTGCAGGTTTTCGTCCTACTAAAGACCAGTCCTTGCTGCTAACGTGCCTTATCGCCTGTTTTTGGCCCGCATCGCCGATCTGGCTGGTCGTTGAGAATATCTCTAAGTGGTGTTATTGTGAGGTTTTGGACGGGAACACCTACTCTGCATATGATTAGCGTTAGTTGTCGCTGTCAGCCTTGACGACGTTTTTAGCAGTATCTATTGCAGGTAAACTGACGATGTCGGCTGTTAGCAGAGGCTCGTGAATAGGGCGATAAAGCTATCGCCACTTTCGTGGCAGAAAAGTGCCGCTAAATCGGCGATGTGTCCATGAGAATATGTCCCTCTAGGCGGGCAAAATGCCGGGCAGGTGAGGAAAAGGTAAAACAAACAATATCTGCTTGCAAGCAGCACTCCATGTATGGGAGTGTAGGAAGACTGAGAAGGCACACGTGTTCCGCACTAAACAGTATGTGTGGTCGAACGCGTTTCCTGGAGAAATGTCCATGCCTTCCATCCCCACCTTGTAAGAAAACGTACCACTTCAGCTCAGAAGCTGGTAGTAGCAGGAAGGCAGGCGGATGCGGAGACTCACTTGAGAGCGTGAGCCAAACGCAGCGCTGCGGGGCTCACGACGCTGCACTCAGAGCAAGAATAAAGTCGGGAGAGTGTGCAAACGGGAAATCTTCAGGCACTTCTCCCGTGCTGGCAATGAAGTCCAGAGATATGGGAAAGGACTTCTCCGGCAATACTCGTCCGGTGTCTTGGATGATTGACCAGCACTGGCCCACTCTAAATGAGTGATTTAAATACTCCAAACTCCTCCCCATGTAGGTGATATAGATCTACAGGAATGGTGGCTTGTGGGTATTGTAGGCTACCTCTCATGTAGAATTAGTTAAGCCATCATTCCACACTGTTACTCTATTCCTGCATGTGCAAATCAAGGGAGCTAGTGTAGGAGGTGTTTGCTGTGAAGGGAAGGGTCCCCTGCTTGTGATGACCATGACAGTATCCCTCCTTAATGGCCGCTGTCTCAGCGGATGTCCTGGCTTCGAGATGTGTGATGCATGAAAGCGTCACAGAAGGACTGGACAATTTAGATTACTCACTGGTTCCCAAATCTGGTCCTCTGGACCATAACCTTTCCAATACACTAGGTAGTAAACCCTCCCTCTTCTCAATCTGGATCCAGTATGCTTCATACCTCATACTCTGCCTCACCCTATAGGTCCAGGGGTGTCGGTTTCTCTGGTAATCTAGTGTGTGGAGAACAGGGACACATTAAACCCGGGGTAGATATGCCAAGAAGGAGGAAGGGCCATTTTCATGGATACTGGATTTATGACCTTGACAATCGTGTAGGGCCCTACATCTTGCTTTTAACTTGTTTACCCCTTTTAGATGTAGGTTCCTAGTAGCTAGCCAAACCCCTTTTTCCCACCTGTTATGCAGGTTCCATAGAGCGCTTCCTGTCTGCAAAACGCCTTTATGTGTCCTGTGCCTCTGTCAAATGGTTCTTTACGTCTATGAGGATTGCTCAGAGATGTGCATGATGCTCTTGTATAGAGGGATGTTTAGCGACAATCGGCCAGTCAAAGGGCAGCAGATTCGGATTATGTCTGTACAAACAAAAAAAAGGCGAACATCTTAGAGACGCGTGTTCTGGGTTGTTGTATGTGAATTCAGCTGTCCATACATTGCATGCTATACAGTTAAACACCTTAACTACTGTTCCAAGGTTTGGTTTAACCATTGTGTTTTTCTGTCTATTTTCAGGTGATAACTGGTGGGCAGACGTGCATCAACCATCATGACTGTGCATAGCTCTTGCCAGAATCTAGAGGTGAACTGACTTCCTACAAAAAAAATTTGAACTAACAGTGGAACCTTCTCACTGCCAGCACCTAACCTGCTATTACTCCAAAGTATTACCCCTTTTGTACTTGCAAGGGTCCGTGTGCACACCGAACAGCACCCACCGTCACAGTGCTTGTTCCCTTAGGAACTCAACAATTTAAACCAAAAACACAGGTGCACCACACAATAACAAATAAATCAATAGGAACGGTTATAAAGTCCAAATTCAGCCAGAGTCAGGGGGTGGGCTGCGGACGAGGAACATGGCGGCGGGCTGACGCCGGTCGCGGGAGCTCCCAATGCAGTGAGGCAGAGATCGATACCAGCATGCGAGAAAGCCCGCAATAAAGTCCACTGAAAAAGAATGCCAGGTATATGTGATGCTGCAACGGCCTAAATTAGAATTATTTTGCTCCTAATACCTTTTTTCTCCCGTTTGTTTTGCTCTCTCTCTGCACGCTGCATTTGCCGCTTTCATCACTGCTGAGCCGCCGAGCTGACCACACGCTGCATTACGGTATCACATCACCGCATGGGGCTGGATGAATGAAATCCTACCGGCTCTGGGAGACGTCGAGCTGCGCTGTGGAGGAGGGTACAGGCAGCAGTAAGCAGGATCAGCTTCCGGGCCTGTGGGGGCAGAGGCAGAACAGTTCATTGGCGGGTGGAAATCAGAAAAGACATTACTGCACAGGATTCCCTATCAGGCCTTTATGTGAGCAGGGCAAGGTCTGTGTTCAGTAGGTGTGAGAGCCAGCAGATGGAAAAAGTGCCACGTTCTCCCGACCCCAGGATATCTAACTCCTTCCAAGAGTCAATTTCGGTGAGCAGGGAAGCAGGCCAGGGACAGGGAAAGGAGGTGGCTGCTGCAGAAATATGTGTAGAGGATGAGTCAATCTTGGAGGGCCCAATAGAGACACAAAAAACTATTAGTGTACCAGTCCCCCTTTCGAGGAGTAGGAGTAGAAATAGGGACCAGCTGCGCTCCCAATTGGATATTAAGGGAAAATCAGCGGTGGAGGGGAAAAGTGCAGGAGGAGTACTCCCAGTCACCCCTAGGAAGAACAAGGTGGTGACAAAACCAGAGGAGAGTAAGAAGCGAAGGGAGGCTAAGGCAACGCGCTTACCAGTTAAAACTACCCCCTCAGTAAAATCTTACTTTAAAATAATGGAGCAGGAGGCAGCCTCTACAGGGGGGCAGCTAGGACCGCAACAGACCCCGTTACTCACTTTAGAAAATCGGTATGCCCCTTTAATGGTGGATGAAGGGGGAGAAAAGGAGGCTTATCAGGCTGTAGCAGAAGGGTTATTGGATCCAGGAAATTCTATCCCGGACATAGGTTCCCCTCCTAACACGGTCTTAGTACCAGAATCAGCCCCAGTACAGGGACATGATGCCCCTTGGATAAAGGAAAAACAACTATTCCTCCGAGGGTAGGGGGTAAGCCTGATTTGGAGTCAATACTGTTAAGCCTAAGAGGAGATCTATTTTCAAAATTTGAGATTTCTGAGGCTAACCAGAGAGGGATACACGAAAAATGTGAGATTTTAGAAGGAAAACTGGATGATATAGCCCTGCGCACCGGCGTCTTGGAGTCCGATGTTAAGATCCTCTCGGAGGCTGTATAAGAAAATACCAGAGACCTAGAGAAATTTAAAACTCAAAATAAAACTCTACAGGAGGACCTAGAGAGGTTGGAGATGCAGGCAAGACGGAACAACCTAAGAGTCCTCAAAATTCCGGAGGGGCAGAGAGCGGGTACATTAAAGCATTTATCTGTAAACTTCTTCGGGAGGGAATCCTAAAAGACAGATTGAATATAGATCTGGATAAGGAGATCCAGAGAGTTCACAGAGATCCCTTCAAGATGCACCCTGCAAGAAAAGCCCCAAGGAAAATCCTGATAAACTTTCTTTCGTATGCAGTCAAGGAATTGGTCTTGGGGAGAGCATTAAAAGAAACCACATTACAATGGGACATGACTGAATATCAAATCAGGTGGGATCTTGGGAAAAGAACTGCACAGAGGCAGTGGGACCTAGGGACTAGAATGCCTGAGTTGAGAAGTCGGGGAGCCCAGGTCCAAATGAAACACCCGGCCATGTTAAAAGTAATGTGGCAAAATAAGATGCATAATTTTACCTCCCCCGAGGAAGTAGATGTCTTCCTGGCACAAATGAAGCATTAAAGTGGATTTAGACCTAGTTTAGTTTAAATATAGTATTATTGGGAAGGAAAAAAAAACATATATATAAATACCCAAACATAAGAAAGGGAAATGGGGGAAAAAAAAAAATAATAATAATATATATGTACATCAGGGAGGCTTTAGATGGGCAGGGGATAGTAGTAGATAGTTAGGATAATAGAGGGACATAGAATATAAAAGTAACACTTTTTGGGTGGGCTTATTGTAGGAGAGGATGCCTTGTGCTGCAAGCGGAGGGTCCAGAAAGGCGATATTATCGCTAAAGGGATAGCAGGAGGGTTCCTTATGGAGGGTAGTGGGGGGGCACAGGGTGTAGGGAGCAAGGGGAAAAAAAATCTGAAAAAATGTAGTCCTTGTACAAGTCCAATCAATTTTAGAGTCACGAAGGAAGAGCCTAGGGTACAGCAAGATGAATAGATTAAATAAAGTTAAAATGATAACATGGAACGTAAATGGACTAAGGAATAAGAGAAAGAGGTCTCGGGTCATGGAATTTCTGAAGGATAGTGAGGCGCACCTTTGTTTTTTAGAGGAGACCCATTTAGATTCCCAGGAGTGCAAACAGGAGTTAAGTAGGGCGAGATGGATCCAGGAGGTGCTCTGATCTGATCAAAAGGGGAGCACTAGGGGAGTGGCTTTAATCATAAGGAGCAATGCTGGAATTAATGTTGTAAAACAAGAGTCAGACCAGTCTGGGAGATTGCTGGTCGCCACCTTAACAGTTCAGGGTATACCCCTTGTATGTGTTGTATATTATGGCCCGAACCAAGATAATCCTGGGGCACTTCTGAAACTTGAGGCCAGTCTGCTGAATACCTCTACACCAATAATAATAGGGGGGGACTTTAACTTGGTTTTAAATAAAGAAATGGATCGTATTTCTAAAGTCAGATATAATATTCCGCCTAAGACTTTTGCGGTGTTAAAAAACATAATTAAAGATTTTAATCTACTCGATATATGGAGAATTAAAAATAGAGAAACCAGGGATTTTACGTTTTATAGCAAAAAGTATAAACATCATTCAAGAATCGATTTCTTTCTTGTAGACCAGGTACTGTTTTCAGAGATCAAGGAGATAAACCATATTCCAGCTATCTTATCAGACCACTCAGCTGTAGCCCTGATGTTGGGGTTTAAGCAAAGAGAAATACAAAGAAAGTGGACTTTAGACAGGACCATGCTACTGGACGATGAAGTGATAGGGAAGATCTGCGATAAAACAGATGAGTATTTTAAGTACGGCTAAGGTTCAGATAGTGTGGGAAGCTTTTAAAGCCTATATAAGGGGGATCCTTACCTCTCTATCACTTGGGAGAAAGAGGACTATGAAAAATCAGGAGGCAGACAGGATAAGTAAGATCAAGGAGAAAGAAACAGAAGTACAGAAAGCATCTATAGAGAATAGGGGTATAGCACCATGTTTGGAGAAAGAGCTGGAAAACGTGCGGGCTTTATACCAAGCAAATCTAGATAGGAAGCTTTCTGATAGGTGGAAAGTCAGTAAGTTGCAGCATTTTGCCTACAGAGAGAAATGTGGCCCTTTATTAGCTTGGAAAGCGAGAGCGGATAGAACAAGGAATCTGATAAAGCAATTAATTCAAAGAGACTCGGGAAGCATAATTTATGAGGATGAAAAAATTCGAGAGGAAGCTAGAACCTTCATGAAAGATCTATACAAGGAGGATATTGGACTAGGACAAGGGGTAGTTCAGGAGTGGCTAAAACTGACTGCCCTCCCTCAATTGACTGAAGATTACAGGGTATTCCTGCAGACTAGCATTACTGAGGAAGAAGTCAGAGCACAATGTAAAGAAATGGTTAGGGGAAAAGCTGCATTCCGGACAGGCTTCCAATCGAGTTTTATATAGCCATTTTAGACATTCTAGTGCCAATCTTAAAGGATTTGTTTTACAAAATATATATTGAGGGGGAAGATATCCCAGGTTCCTGCGCGGAAGCCACGGTGACTCTGATTCTAAAACCCAATAAAGATCCGCAGTTGATAGAGTCCTATAGACCAATATGCCTATTAGATTCAGATTATAAGGCTTTTACAGGTATATTGGCAGCAAGAGTGGCAAAGGTTATAAAGGCGATAGTCCACTCCGACTAGAGAGGTTTCATACCAGGGAGACAATTAAATGAGCTCACTTTCCAGGTAGTGGGGGCCATTGATATGGCAGAAGCTAAGAGGGCTCCCTTGACGATAGTAGCAACTGGTTAACTGGGTATATCTCTGGGAAGCGCTAAAACGTTTTGGTTTCCCTAACAATTTTGTTCAGGCGATTAGGAGTCTGTACTCTGGTCCTAAAGCTAAGGTTTTGGTTAACGGTGCTTTGACTGACTGGTTTAACATCTCGAGGGGCACCAGGCAGGGGTGCCCTTTGTCACCATTCTTATTTAACTTGTATATTGAGCCTTTTGTCAGCTGGCTCAGGAGGGATCCTGGTATCCATCCCTTTAAAATGGGAGAACTGGAATTGAAGCTCGCCCTTTATGCAGATGACCTGCTTTTGTACACAACAAACCCAACAGAGGCTATCCCTCGGCTAATTGAGAAGGCAGAGAGATACGGTGAAGTTTCAGGGTATAAAATCAATAAAGAAAAACTGAAATAATGGAATGGAATCAAGCGAAAGGAAGCCATGGGGTAAGAAGTCAAATGAGGTATTTAGGGGTTCAGTTAGTGCAGAAGCTTGTGGATATTCCCAATGTTAACTGGAGGAGGGTCTCTAAGGAGGTGGCTAGTCTACTTACACGTTGGGTAAACCTCCCTCTTAACATCTATGGGAGGGTTAACCTCGTGAAAATGATAATTCTGCCAAAAATCACTTTTCTATATAACTCAATTCCACTGCTATTTAGGACAGAAGATATAGCTAAGCTACAAGGAAAAATAGGTACTTTTATCTGGGCATCGAAGAGTCCTAGAATAGCTTGGAAAAAACTTAGAAAAGGTCTTACAGTGGGTGGGTTAGCACTACCAGACCTACTCACATATTGCTATTCTTTCCACTTCAAAAATTTCAGGATGCTGGCCAATAAAACTGATTCATCCTCTTTAGGCTTACTATTTCAGGCCCTGTTAAAAGACGTGGCGCAAGGCCAGGAATTCTTCTTATTCAAATATGGAAACCCAAAGTTTTTCAAAAAAGTTAGGCTAAAGATCTTGAGGGCGGCTCTAAAGACCTGGATGCACATAAGAAGTAGGATGAAAATCCCATATTATGCACTACAAGCCCCCGTCTGGGACTCTCCCGGTACACCGGAGTGCCTACAAGACCAATTGAGTTTGCCTCTTAAAATGGGGGGTATAAAATTTTGGGGCGACATGCAAGAGGACGGTAAGCTAATGAGTTGGGAGGCATTTTGCAGGTTAACTCGAGGAACCCTGTCGAGATTTAAGTTCTATCAGATTTCATCCTGGTGGACGTCACAGAATTGGCAGGAGGAGAAGGTAAACTCTAAAGTGGACTTAATCACTAGAACAGGCGTATGGAAAAAGGACATTTTTTTGGGTACAGAGCCCTGTTGGAAGCAGAGGATGCGGGGGAATCCGAAGTCATAAGAGAATGGGGCAAAGAGTATGATGATAGTGAACTGGATGTATATAAATTATGGTCTGTCTCTTTTGTTATGTTGCAGGCCATAGTTAAACCAGCTGCACTGGGGAGGAATCATCTTTACACTATACACCGAGTGTATTGGTCTCCTAAAAAGTTAACTAAGGTGACGGGGAAAGTATATCACTCTCCGAGGTGTAAGCATCCAGTTGCAGATGATATCCATATATTTATGGAATGTCCAAAAATTAAGCCCTACTGGATGGAGGTTTGTAAATTTCTGGAAGCTGTTCTGGAAAAGCCGATAGAAGTAAGTATCAGCCTGATCTTCTTCGGTTTAATGAATAACTATCATGTGAATTCAATGGGATCTAATTGTTCTTTCTATGTGATAATATTGGCAAGGAGAGAAATTTGTAGGGCCTGGAAATTAGAACATCCCCCGACCTTTACCGAATGTTTGAAAAATATTATCTATACCAGCAAATCAGATATGGCCTGTGATCAACGAAGTAAAAGTAAAACTTGGATGGCTCTATCAACTTGGATCAAGAATTAAAACTGGGTCCTATGATTAAGCCATTACACCATCGGACCTGGCCTCCTTAGTAACACCCAAGGGCCTCCACCGATATGTGAATGGGAGTGGGACAAGGTAATGGTGTGATCTAGGAGGGAAAGCTCTCCTCTCCCCATCTGGTATGGAGAGGTTAGAGGAATCCCATCTAGAGGCTTGACTGTATGAGGACAAAAAAAAAAATTACAAGTTCAGTAGACAACGAGGGAAAGGTTCCTCAATTTAATCTCTTTATTCCATTTTCTTGTTACGTAGGAAAAAACACACAGTACAGCTGACGCGTTTCGTCCTAGTACATGACTTCTTCAGGGCACTGGATTAAAGAGTCAAAGTGCCTCCATAGGTAGAGGAGGGTATAGGAAAAATACTGGTCACAGGGCTGTGTACCCGTCCGGCGAAATAAATAAGTAAGGATTTCGAGGTCGTCCAGGTACAGGCCACGGTTAATCAAAATAAGATGACACTTGACCCACAAATATGGAGTCCAGAACCGTCACCGTCTAATTGCTGATGATATTCAGATTCTAATCTTCAAAGTATCATATAAAGGTCTGGGCCTCGAAGGAGTCGTCAATTGAAATGGACGAACGTGTATTTAATAGAAGGTACTGATGGACCTATAGTCTATCCAGATGACAGGACCATCCCATCAAAAAGCGGCTTTTCACAACAGGCCAAATAAGGCAGGAGACCCAGGGTCGCAATACGATAGTCGCGATCGGTGAAAGAAGTGTCAAAAAATCGTCGCAGCAACGGGACTCCCTCCGGCAGAAAAGTCCTCTGTAGGTGATTATCACTGCCGGTATGCCATGAGCTCTTACGAGGTGTTGAAAGAAGGTGGTAGCGAGTTCAGGAGACGTGGATATTTTCGGCATCGGAATAAAAGGACCTATCTCAGTCAAGTGGTCCACTACCATGAGTATTACAGGATGTCCTTCACTGAGCGGCATCTCCAGTATGAAGTCCATCAAAATCGTATGCCAGGTACTAGGGGGAACAGGAATAAGTCATAGTAATCCAGTCGGCTCCGTATGGCTGGCCTATCCATGAGCGCAAACTGCGCACTCTTTGACGTAAGTCTTTGTTGTTTGCCATAATGAAGGCCACCAGAACTAACTTTTGATGGTGGCTATGGTTTGATAGATGCCCATATGCCCTCCAAGTGAAGAATCATGAGCCCACTGTAGTACCTGGGACTGTAAAACCTTGCGAGGAATGAACAAGACATGGCGGTGGTATAACAGGTTGTCCCTATTCACTTCTGTTCTCTGGTTGCTTGGATTCCCAGGACTGTTTGTCTATGTTTTCTAGGCATACCTTTAGGTCTTCTAGGAAATCCTCGGATGTTATTAGAGCTACGTCTTTATCCTGGAAGAAGGCCTTTTGAAGGATAGGTGGTGGTTCTGTCTCTGTGTTTTCTCCAGTTGATTCTAGGGGATCCTGTCTGGACAGTGCATCAGCCTTGCCGTTTTGAGGCCTGTATTTAATGATGAAATTGTCGTCGGAGAAGTAAAGAGACCAACGCAGTTGTCTAGGTGTGAGGGCTCTTGCGATCTTAAAAAATAACAAGTTGCGATGATCGGTATATATTTCAACAGCATGTTTTGCTCCTAGCAGATGGTGTCCCCATTCCTCACATCCTCTTTTTATAGCTAGCAGCTCCGTATCTGCTTTATTATAATTCATCTTACATGGAGTGAGCTTCTTAGATTCAAATGCCACGGGATGTAATTGGCCGGTTTCTGAGTGTCATTGGGAAACACTCCTCTTAAGGCATATTGCGAGGCATCGGTTTCCATTACAAACTGTAAGTTAGCATCTGGATACCGCAGCACAGGTGCCTGGGTGAGCCACGTTTTTTGCTCTTGGAAGGTGACTTCAGCTTGCTCAGTCCGAGTATAAGGTACTTCTTTGCGCAGCAGACAGGTTATTGGCTGAGTAACCTTGGAGAAGTTTCTGATCAGGCGCTGGTAAAAATTGTCAAAAACGAGAAGGTTTGGAGAGTCTTGACAGTTGTAGGGATTTCCATTGGGGGATGACGCTGACTTTTCTTGTGTTCATCTCTATTCCTCTTGCATTGATTATATAGCCCAAGAACTCAATTTCTAAGGCGTGGAACAAACATTTCCCCAATTTAGCGTATAAAGAATGTTCTTTAACCTTTTAAGCACAGCTCGTACATGCCCAACATGGTCTGAGTACGAGGAGGAATAAATTAGTATATTGTCTATGTATACGATGCAGAAGACGTCCAGGAATCCATGAGGTACCTCGTCCATAAAATACTGGAATGCCGCAGGGGCGTTACATAGGCCAAACGGCATCACCTGATATTCAAATAAGCTATACTTGGTGCGAAAGGCCCTCTTACACACATCTCCCTGTTGGACTCCCACTAGATGATAGGCACCTTGTAGATCCAACTTCGTGAAGATATTAGCTCCCTTCAGTTGGTCTAACAACATCAGTATGAGCGGCAAGGGGTACCGGTTCTTTATGGCTACTCGGTTAATCTCTCTATAATCGAGGCAAGTCCTCAAGTCGTCCTCCTTCTTTGGGATTAAAAAAAGAGGAGGAGAGGCAGGAGAGGAGGATGGACGAATGAATCTAGTTGCAAGGTTTTGATCCAAATACTGGCATAAATGTTGTGTCTCTGGCTCTGTTTAGGCGTGTACCTGGCTACAGGCAATCGATGCTCCAGGTATTAACTCTATCCAGCAATCGTACTTCCGATTCAGAGGGAGATAGCTGGCTTCTTGCTAGCTGAACACAGACTTGAACTGTTCATTCTCTGATGGTAAGGATGTGACGCAACAGACTGTTTTGTGCATCCATGAGATAAAAGTCATGCCAACAACTCCAAGGTGTATTGGTGCAATGATGTTTCTTTGGTGCACTGTTCGAGACAAAAAGAGGAGTCCATCTCAACAGACCTAGCCGCCCACCGTACGTCAGGATTGTGATAAGTTAGCCAGGGTATGCCTAGAATCAGGCAAAAATGGAGAGCGTCTATCAAGTTGAACTGTATCGTCTCGTAATGTTCTTTACCAAACTGTATTAACATGGGGAGGGTATGGAAACGTACTGGCCCTGAGGTTAAGTCGAGCCCATCCACCTCCTTTACTGGTTCAGCTGCGTCCTTCCCCATTTCTTTTGGATAGGTTCTGTCTATAAAATTGCCAGTTGCGCCGGAATCCAGCAGAGCAGGCACTTGGTACTGGATCTCATCTTCTAACCAAAGAGTTACAAAGACATTAATGTGTGGAACTGAGGACTGTAGGGTATTTGATATGATGGAGGAGATCTGGACTTCTTCTCCCCCCGAGTAAGGGATCTCTGGCTTACCGGGTTTGCTAGTTTTCTGTTTCCTCACTTCTGGTCCATTACTTCTCTAGTATCGCTTGTGTCTTCATAGTGGATGGTCTCCTTACTGGCCCAGTCTTTGCTTTGTACTCCTTTATGAAATTTCCCCCCTTCCCGCAGTACAGGCGAAACCTTTGCTTGCGCTTTTTTTCCTGTTCCTCAGCAGAAAGGGCACAGATCCTGTTTACTTGCATGGGTTCCACACCTTATACAAGCCACTAACCTTGTGGAACAAACCAGCAGGGGCTATGCAATGTTTCCCCATTCCCCCTTGCGCAGACCCACAGAGGGATGAGATAATACCTCCCCTGCAAAACCTCCCACAGCGGAAAGGAGAAAGGGGTAAAACAATAAACCCTCGTGGGACGCACAAGTAGGCCTCTCCAGTTCGCACTTCTTGCCACAAAGTACACTTTGTAGTAGGAGACCCTGTGTGAGAGAGAGAAAGAAAGAGGGTGCGTTAAAATGCAAAATAAACCTATGCGTAAACGGTTTACGTAATGTGCATATGCCCATACACGCCACTCACCTATATTCCACTCCAAAGGCCTTGACGGGAGAGGATACCAAAAGGATAAGGAGTAACCTACTCCTGGAGAAAGTCACAAAATAACTAAAGGATAAACAAACTATAACACCTTGTAGACAAAACTGTGTCCCAGCAGAGTTGCTCTCCTGCTCCTCCTGTTCAGCCACCAAAGAAGAAGTCTAAAATTGCCATAAATATCTTGGTACTGTCCCTCAACGTTTCCAGAGAATACAGCCAACATTGTAAATTAAAGGGTTAATCACGTAGCTCTCCGTGCGTGTTAACACAAAGACAAGTCAAGGCTGCTGAGCGCCACAACACTCTATGCGGGTAAAATGCTGGGTAAGTGAGGAAAACGTAAAACAAACAATATCTATTTGCACGCATTACTCCATGCATGCAAGTGTCGAAAAATTGAGAAGGCAAACATGTTCCGCACTAAACAGCATGTGCGGTCGAATGCGTTGCCTGGAGAAATGTCTGCACCTTCCGTCACCACCTTGTAAGAAAACTTACTCTTCAGCTCAGAAGCCGGTAGCAGGAAGGAGGGCAGATGCGGAGGCTCACAAGAGAGCGTGAGCCAAATGCAGCGCTGAGGGGCTCATGAAGCTGAACTCAGAGCAAGTGTAAAGTTGAGAGGGTGCGTGCAAACAGGAAATCTTCAGGCACCTCTCCCGCGCTGGCAATGAAGTGCAGAGATCCGGGAAAGAGCTCCTCCGGCAACACTTGTCCCGTGTCTTAGATGATTAGCAAGCACCGGCCCACTCTAAAGGAGTGGTTTAAATACTCCAAACTCCTCCCCCATGCAGGTGATCTAGATCTACAGGAATGTTGGCTTGTGGGTGCTGTAGGCGGGAAACAGCGTTTACCACGCTGTAAACACAACGCGGTAGTTTACAAAGCGGTCATTACAACGACCGCGTTGTTACCACGTATGCCTTTACATCGCAAGTCGTAACAATGACTTGCTGTAGGGGGCGTACAACACCAGGGAATGTGTTGGATTTTAAACCTTCCCTGTTGTTGCACAAACTGGAGTAGGAACAGTAATTAATACTATTCCTAAATCCAGCGCGCCCCCTACAGCAAGTCGTTGATACGACTTGCGATGTAAGGGCACGCATGGTAACAACGCAGTCATTGTAACGACCGCATTGTAAACTACCGCATTGTGAATGCACGCGTTGTAACGTGCTATATTCGCTGTAGGCTACCTAAGCAAACACAAGGAGATGGTGGACGGAGCGCTGAAACTTTTCAGACACTCACCCCCAGTCACAGATCTGGGTTTAATCCATCATCATTCTTTAGCTCACTTCGCCACCCCAGTTCATACACAGCTATATGCAAATCAGTTTTGACCCTGTGCCTCCTGGGAACAGTCCAGACCGACCTGCCAAGCCATGTCTTCCCTGGACCAGAAACAAGCATCCTGGGACTAGTTTCAGGATAACAGCACTCATCAGCCAGGCTAGCTTGAATCCAGTGGCAAAGAGAGCATGGGACCCACGTCTGGGCACACCTTGCTAACTTAGGGCGAGCAAAGCAAACACAAGATGATGGATGGAACGCTGAAACTTTTCAGATACTCACCCCCAGTCACAGATCTGGGTTGAATCCATCATCATTCTTTAGCTCACTTCACCACCCCAGTTCAGACACAGATATATGCAAATCAGTCTTGACCCTGTGCCTGATGGGAACAGCCCAGCCAAACTGCCAAGCCATGTCTTCCCTGGACTGATAACAAGCATCCTGGGACCTGTTTTGGGCTAACAGCCCCCATCAGCCAGGCTAGCTTGAATCCAGTGGCAAAGTGAGCAAGGGACCCACGTCTGGGTATACCCTGCCAATTTAGGGCGAACTAAGCAAACACAAGAAGATGATGGATGGAGAGCTGAAACTTTTCAGACACTCACCCCCAGTTACAGCTCTGGGTTGAATCCATCATTGTTGAGAACTTAGGGCGAACAAAGCAAACACAAGGAGATGATGGACAGAGCTTAATAACGCCTATTGCTTCATGGTTCACCCACCTCTGGCATGTCATGGTGATGGAGCTTTTATCATGTCAGGTGACACACACGGAACCCAAATTCTCCTACGTTTGGCAACCACTACTTGACCACTTCTCCAAGCTAGAATACACTTGCTTTAATCCTCCCCGGCTCTGCGCCCTCCAAATATTCGAAGATGTCACCCTACCCAGTGCAGTTGCAACCGCCCAGGGGAAGGCCTCACCTGACCACACAGAAAGCCAGATGTCCACCCCCTGATTCTTAGCAATAACCCTGGCAGGTTCACTCTGGGTTATCCCACCCTCCCCTCCTTCTCCCCCTCTTCTTTCCCTTCCACCCAACTCTTCCCCTCTCTCATTTTCCCTTTTTCCTCCTCGTTTCTCTCCTCCATTCATACTGCAGCTATCGCCTCCCCGGCAGAACACAGCTCTTCCTCTACTCATTATGTTGCTTATTGTGAGACACTAGTAGACAACTCCTTTCAATGTATGCTGAACGTGTATGAGACCTTGCTTTTACAATCAGCTGCCTGTCCTATGTTTAAGGCTGTGTTATAAGTTGAAAACTCTCAATAAAAAGATTTGACAAACAATATCATTGTAGACAATATTTTTTTTCGATATTTTTGAACTTTCTTTTTTCAAGTATAGGTAGTTGATATTTTTGTATTCCATATTTTTGCCTTAATATTTTTTTCCTTGATATTTTTGTGGTCGATATTCTGTTAATGAACCTTTGACAACCTGGAGCCTCCCCTTAGACCAGATCCTTCACTTACCACAACAACAGGGATAGGTGTGGCAGTATAGCCACTAAATTGGCGAACATACATATTAACTGGAGGGCGGGGTAAGACATTGCTCTGAAAGGCCAGTAACCCCCTGTCACAGCCTTGGGGTTCCTGAGTGGAATGTATCACTTCTTTTCTTTCCTTTTTTCTGTTTCCTTTATTGCAACTTGCCTTGGGACTGAGTTAAGTGTGTGCGAGGGGTGGGCGACAGACCTCGCTGTGTAATGAGGTCTTCACTCATGGGGGTTCATGTGGGGTGGTGGGTGCAAGGATTGTTGAGTCTATGTGCTACTAAGAAGCTTATTGATTCAAACAGAGGAGCCACAGACCTTTTTGCCCAGGCACTATCTCATAAATGACTTGCGTGCACTCTATATCCACTAGCAGAGTCATGGCACCAGGACACCAGGAACCTGTGAATACTATCCTAGGACAAAGTCAAAAGACACCTGGTAACCCAGCACATCAAAGGGTTGCAGCCTGACATTGTTCTTTTACAAGAAACCGATCTCCAGGGGGCACACTGTAGGTTTCTGGGAAGGGGGACTTATACTACCCTAGCACATGCAGGGTACACAACAGGATCATGGAGGGTGGCCATAATAGTGAAAAAGAGTCCTCCCTTTAAGGTGGTGCAACAATGGTCATATCCATCCGGGAGACACGTAGGAGTGTGGGGACTTTGGGGCAAAACAGACATTACACTCATTAGCGTATATGACCCCCCCCCACCCGAGGCTTCAGCCCACCACACTGTGAATCTCTCAGAAATCTGTTGGAAGCTAACTCCCCACTACACATATTGAGGGGGATTTCAATGCTGTCATGGCAGTAGAGCTGGATTGATCCGTATCCAATTGTACAACGCCACCAGTCACCCCACTTTCGTAGTTTGAGTCCGCTCTCAGCCTCTCCGACCTATGGCAGTGCATGCACCCCATGGGAGGAGCTTTTCAGGGGGCCCATAGAGTATTCTCCCAACTGGTGTATTTTCTCTGGCTGGGAAAGTAGGGGACATTCAAGAGATGGTATATCTTACCCGAAACCTCGCAGACAATTCCCCGCTACTAGTGAAACTGGGTGGGAGTAGCCGTAGAGGTGGGGCTCATTGGAGAGTCAATGCACGGGACCTGCGTGACCGTAAGGGTGGCTGCTGGACTCTGGGTGGATACACAATTTATATTTTAAGGAGAACAAAGGATTAGTTCCCTTCAAGATGACGCTATGGGCGGCCTATAAGGTGGTTCTCCAAGGCTCTGCACGAAACATAATTGCCCATAAAAACTGAAGGTGTATGGGTCTCTCAAGCAGCTAGGAGTAGGCTTCTGGTCCTTGAGAAATCCTTGTGTTCAAACCCACACCCACCCGACTTTCGCCAAAAGGAACTGATGAGAGCAGAATACCGCGCCCTGGTGCATGAAAGAGCCAGGAAGCAGATGCTTGCTCCGCTCCATGGATTATACAAGACTGGGGATAAAGCTGGGAAACTCCGAGCATGGTTAGGTAGGAAGGAAGATGCAGCAGATCGTGGGATTAGGTGAGGACTGCCACATCACAGAATGTGCCATTGCTGAGGCCTTTGCTTGTTATAACAATGATCTCTATAGAGCACAGCCCCTCCGTGACACCGAGCATATCGCACAGTTCATAGAATCATCGGCCTGCATGGTCTGAGACCATCCAGTTATTCATGGCTTTGCCTTTACAGCCTTGGAGGACATTAGGTAGAAAAGTTTGCTTTATGCAGATAATATCCTCCTTTACATCACAAAGCTGTCCCAGTCCCTCCCACTGCTCTTCCAGCTCTTTGAGGACTATGGCGGCTACTCCGGTTATAAGACTAACTGGGGCAAGTCGGTGCCCCATCTTCCAAGCAGTTTGATGGACAGAACCCTACTCCCCTGTCAACTCCCCTGACGACTTCCAATAACTGGGAGTTTTTATGATGTTAAAATAGGAACTCTGTTTTGAGAGAAATCTGGGAAGGGTGGCCAGGGCCTGCCAGAAGGATTGCAAGTGGTGGAGGGATCTCCCCATTAAATTAATGGGTCATGCAGACATATTCAAAATGATATTGCACCCAAAACTCTTGTATGTGCTAAAAACATGTTTTCCAAGGTCCTCCCAGAGGTATTTGCTAGATTAGAGGGTGACCTTCACACTTTAATATGCGGTGGGAAGCATTCCAGAATAGCCCTGACAAAGTTGCAGTGCAGCCCCTACAATGGGGGCGCTCTCGAATTTAGAGGTCTACTATTGGGTGGCCTACCTAATCAATATTAATGACTGGATCTTTGCGCCACATGACCACTCTACATTCAGGTTGGAACAAGCGCAGTGGGGAAAAAAAACATGCCTCCATTACCTTTGCAGAGGCACAGGAGCACAGCCCTTCTCCCTGTCATGCAGGTGGCCTTAGCGGCCTGGGGGAAAGTGACAAAATATTAGGGTTGGCACAGTTGAATTACAAAGGAAACACCATTATGGGAGGGGCACTGGCTCCCTGAGATACAGAAATAGAAGGGATTTGTGGCCTGGGATCTAATCGGGATTTCCAAGGTAGGGGCCTGTTGAGTAGTGATGATATAAAATCGTACTCCAAGCTGCAAAATGAATATGAGTTGCACGACAACCAATTCTGGAAATATACACAGATCCGACATACCTGGAGGGCCGAGGGAATCCCTAGAGAAGACATCCCTGAGTTTGCCCCACTAGAGTGTCAGCTCCTCACTGAGGAATCTTGGAAGAGGTGCAATTTCCCTGACATACAAAGCTCTGAACAACAACATTCTTGACAACTTCTGGAGGTTGTGGGGAAAATGGGTGGCAGATTTGGGAGAAATGGAATGCTTTGAAGCTTACCTGATACACCCTAGGCAGATGGCGATTAAAGCGAGGCTCCGTCTTATCCAATTCAAAATCCTCTAAAGGTTGTATTATGATAGAAGTAGATTATATGTGAGGGGAAGGGCACAACACCCTCGGTGCCTGCGTTGCAGAATGGGTGAGGGTGCCTTCCTGCAGACAACATGGGACTGCCCACAGATGCAGGACGAAATGAATACAATCCCTGGAGAATTAGGCAATATCCTGGGTGAACCTATTCTGCTTGAACTCAAATTCATCATCCAGGGGACCCCAATTATGTTTATCTTCCTAGATCTATGCTCTTGTTTGATAACCTAGTGCTGGTGGTGGCGAAAAGAGACATGGCTCGACAATGGGGAGCCAGTGAGTGTCCAACCCCACAGGAATGAAGAAAGGGATATGGACCTCTACATGATGGTGGAAAAAGTTACTTATGCCAGTAGGGGCTGCCCCCGAAAGTTTGGAAAGGTCTCGGGTGCTTGGCTTGCCTAGTATTCCTTAGATATCCTGGACGACGATGGGGAGAGATGACAAACAATGGGACTTTGAGTGGGCATGTCTAGTCTTGAGCAGGAATGCAGTAAAAGCATGTGCATATTTATTGTACTGTGATGGTGAATTGGCTGATAGGGGTCTGGGCCTGAAGGGGTGGGAAGGGAGGGGGTAGTCTTTACTGTTCATGATACTGTTCATAACTTTTTGATGCTGGTAATGTTATTTTCATATGTAACGTGATATTTCTATGCAAACTTGCTCCATCCTTTACGATACAAAACCAGAATAAAAACATTTAAAAATATTGTAGGTAGAGTAGTGGAGCAGAAGTAAAGAAAGTTATGTATGATGGGAACAGAAGCACTGGGAAGAAAGTCACTATATTCACACATACGTCATCCAGTTTATGTAGTTTGTGTTAATCGGAGGCTGTGGTCTCATAGTTGAGGAACTGTGGGGATTATGTTTCAAATAACTATTCAGAAGCTATTACTGAGATAAAAATTCAGGTTTTCTTCAAGAAGGGATATAGAGCTGCTATCTCTACCATAGGTTAACATTGGGATTGCCTTAAAAAATCTTTTAAGTGCAATTTCAATTTGGGAACAGATAGCAATGTGGAGCCTGGTGTCTCTGGAATCACAACTTATGGTGAATTTGGATTTTACATTATAAGTCTGAAAATGCCACTTTTAGAAAGTTTAAAAAACAACACAAGTGCCAGTACTCGTATCCATCCACAATATCATTCACAACCATGATCACACACCACAATTGTCATGACCATCAATTATTTCTTATTTTTTTTTCCTTTTAAGCAATTAAGGGCTACATGTATCAAGCTATTTCGTGCTCGCCAACCGGACGATTCACAGAATTGGACCGTTTGCGTATGCTAAAAAGGCTTTTTACATGTATCAAAACCCATTTTGCGATTCGGTAACCTGCTACCAAATCCCAAATTGGGTTTGCGATTCGCTATTAGGAAGGGGAGTGTTTAGCACGTCCCTTCCTAATACCGAATCACATCTGTGTGTAAGATCATTTTGTGACTAAAATGCAGCCATAAAACATTTGCATTTTACCACCTACTTCAAGTAGGTGGTAACCCATTCGCAAATGGGAACGGGCCCCCCAAGGATCCCCTTCCCTTTTGTAAATGTTTGTTTCAGCATTTTTTAAGAGCAGGCAGTGGTCCCAGGAACCACTGCCTGCTCTTAAAAAATGAAAAGAAAACTTTAACTTTTTGTGTTTGAAACGGATCCCGTTTCCCTTTAAGGAAAACGGGCTGCATTTCCCCCCCCCCCAAAAAAGCAATCACTGACATGGTGGTTTGCTGACCCCAGCAGGCCACCATCACCGTGATTTTAGTGATTCCTAGGGGGTCGCAAATTGCGATCTACCTCATTAATATTAACCAGGTAGAGTGATTTGTGACCCCCCCATGAATCGCTATACTCTTTGAGTTTCACACATTGTAAATTGCAATTACCTAATTGCTATTATCAGAAATGCGCAATTAGGTATTCATAATTTACAATTATGATACATGTAGCCCTTAACCTTTCTAGATATATTCTTCATATAATTCACAAAGAAAACATTTATAGACTTATCAATACGCAGGGAAAACAACAATAATATATTTACAAGAAGAGAAGAAATCACAAATTTCTAAAAAATAATGACAACATTACATACAACAAATATCAAAGGAAAGCTTTAAAGCCCAGGTTCCCTTTTTTTATTTTTTGAAAGAGTGCCCTTGGAGCTTACATTCTTTTCTAATTCCACTCCTTCCTAAACGGGCAAAACCAAGGCAGTGTCCATACTGAGCTCAGAGAAAAATCACATTTCCTTCAAGGTTTAGTACATTTTGAGCTCCAGTAATATCACATTTATAATGCACTTGTTTGGTAGAGGAAAAAAAAGTCAACGCGTTTCGAACCCTTGTATATGAGTTTTTAGGGTTCTCCTCAGGACTCAGAACACTAGAGTGCTCTTTTCTCCACTAATTCTGATTTTCAAATAGACTTTGATATAAATTCAATTCATCTCCCATCGATAAACCTCAAATAATTTCTAAGGAGGAAAACGTTCCTCAAATCCCAATTCAACAAGATTCTGATTCCATCTCTTTATTGTCAGGATCCTGGGAGCAGAGAAGTTTTAACCGTTGTCTGGATCGGGTTGTTCTGCTACGCTGTCTATCAAATTACTTCCCTTTTTTATGTTTATATAGGGCCTTGTCTTACTGATTATGGGCCTAACCCTGTTAAGTTCTTCTTACTTTAACAAATTGGCATTTTCCTACTTTAAGCATTCTGTGCCTCATTCTGTCTCTGAATACACTCCTGAGCGGCAGCGGAACTTTTTGACTTCCCTCAAGAAGGCCACCCTCAAAGGGAGCTAGGGTGTGACATTCACATCCTGATGGCCCAGCACCAGGCTGATAGGCCTTCTTGAGCTAGATTGGGAGGGAGAAGGTGACACTTGCATCTGAATGGGGCTGTACATGTCCCCCCACAAAGAGCTGCATAACCCCCATAGGGAGTCTGGAGCCAGGGCAGGAAAGTGCTTGTGTACTTCAAAGGCTTCTTTGAAGTCTCTCCCATTTCAAAGGCAAAACTGGGTATAAGTACTGGGCCCCTTACATTACTAACTCAGTACACATCTGGATCTGAGGACATTCTGCCAGGAAGATTTGATTTGATTATTGCATGCATATAGCGCACAAATGCCCAAGGGCGTTTAGGCGATTATATCAGCAGAGTTCTGAAGGGACTGTGGAAGAATATGTTAAATGGCAAAGAGACAGGTTTTTAGTGATTTCCTAAAAGCTAACAGCGAAGGGCTGTTCTTTATGCAGGCTGTTCCATATTTTGACCATCCCTAACAGGAAGGAAGAAGGACTGCTGTGCTTCTAGGAGGGACTGCAACTCTGCTGAACCGCTTTGCTGTGTTGGCCTGCTACCTCTTGCCTGGGAGTGAGGAGGACTGGACCTGCATCTCTACATCCTCCAAGAACTTTAGTAACTCCAAGGGATTGCTGGCTTGCCTCCTGTTCTGAAGTCTCAGGGAAATCTGCTCAGCTACTGGACTCTGCCAATTGTCAATCCAGTCCTGGGCCTTGAAAGGGGGTTCTGCAGCTGTTTCTCTGCAAAACCGATGCAGTGATGACTTTGCGTCAATCGGAACCAATGCAAAGTCATCTTCTGGACATCCATGTGAGGCTTGATGACGACACAAAGCTCAATGACAATGCAAGGCTTGTAATGTAAGGGGTTTGATGACGTGTGACCCAACTACGAGGCTAGATGACAACGCACCTACCTGACTGCATGGAGCGGAACCGACTTGCAGATGCTTGCTCCATCCAAGTTACTTTTTCAGCGGGACCTGCATGGCTCCTGTTCCCGGCCAGTCCTCCATTGAGATCAGCCTGAACTTTGGATTTACCCCAATCCAGCGCAACTTCAAGTAATCCTTAACAGCTATTCGCTTTCAAGCACTATATTGCAGTTTAATCTTTAAAAATGTATCACAAAAATATTCTTTACTTTACACATTGCCTCTTAATGGGGTCGCAAATGACCTGTCTCATCAATATTCATGAGGCACGCCGTAGTTTGCAATCCATTGGGAATAGGCAAGAACACAGCGATAGTGGCAAGCTTGGGACAGCAGACCACCATGTCTTTGTTTGCTTTTTAAATAAAGCAACTTTTTTTTTCAAATGCAGCCTGTTTTCCTTAAAGGAAAACAAGATGCATTTAAAATAAAATTAAACAAAATAAATTCTTTACATTTTTTAATGGCAAGCAGTGGTCCGTGAGTCCACTGCCTGCTCTTAAAAAATATTTTCACGTACATTCACAAAGGGGAAGGGGTTCCCGTTTGCAACTGGCTTCCCATTAACTTGAAGTAGGTGTTAACTGTGATTGTTTTGTGACTGCATTTATGACACTAATCATAATAAAGTAATTGGCCATAAAATGCTGACAAGGAGTCTCAGTGATTATTTCTTATATTGTTTTTCAATAAATATGCAGATACTGATACAATTATTAACAAAAGTGCAGATGACACAGTGCTCCACTGCGTGAACAAATCCAAAATATACACAAAAGACACAAAATGCAAAAATATACTGGTTATGAATGTTTACAAAGACATCACTTTATTATTATTTGTTTTGTTGTTGAAAAACGACCAAAGCGTGTATGTACCGCTTGGTAATGCATTGAATGGTGGCTTCCCTAAACAGATGTTGGGGGGTGGCCTAGCTCTGGAAAAGAGTCCCACAGTGCGCTCTGTTTATATGAAAATCCTTTTGACCCTGGTCCCTGTGGACATAGAAGGAGTAGTCCTTGTGAAAATATATGCATAAAAAATTTGAGACATTACTCTAAGGTAAGCCTAGCTGCTTTTGTTACCAACTTACCAGAGGGTTAAACACAGGTTAATTTAGTGGCTGTTTGTGGCTCACCCTGACAAGAATTGTGAATGTTGTTTGAGTAGGGTGTCATATCCCTCAGTCAGCAACCCAATTTATCACAATTGTTTTGTGTGTTTATAGAGTCATAGTGTTGGGAGTGCTCTGTTTTGCTTGGGTAAGGTTTTACGTAGGCCTGGGTGTAGTTCGTGGAGTTTTGCTACGCAGAACTCCGCAAATTTACTAAAAAACTCTGCAACGTTCCGCGAGTGGTAGAGTGCAGTGCGAACTGCAGTTTGTGCTGGTATTCCTGCAGCTTGGGTAGTAATTCTACCCGAGCGACAGCTCGCGCTTGCGTACTTACCGTTTGCGTTCGCGAGCGGGGAAAGAACTCCGCTGCACATCGCGAAGCAAAGTTTTCTGCACTCTGCGAACAGAACAAAGTTCACCACCCAGGCCTAGTTTTACCCCCCCCCCCTCAACCAACAACTCAATTTCTCACATTGGTGTTCAGTGCTGGGATTCAACACTTTTGTTAGTGCAGTGCCACACAGTAATGTTGTGTATCACTAAATTCCCATATAAATAATTTTACACCAATTTGAGTTTTTTAAATGCTCCTTGATTTGGATATTTTTGCGTTTTCCAAATTTACTCTCATTCTATCTGACCGTCTATGCCTGTGCCCATACCTGCAAGTATGGAATTTGAACTCATCAATATGGAGAGCTACACTGTGGCTGAGCTCAAGGAGTTCTGTAAGGAAAGTGGGCCCCAGCTGGAACTCCAGAAGGATCGGAGGGCCTGGGCCAGGTGAGGAGGAGGATACGGAGGAGCATGAGCAGAACCTGGGCACAGGTCCTGAGCTGCAGCGCATGGAGCTAGAGCACATCTCAACCAGAGGAATGGAGCACATTGTCAGGGCAGAAAGCAGTGTGTCTTCCCCTGGTAGGTCACCAGAGAAGCTGGTGGACAGGAGAGCTGAGATGGAAATCCCACTGCAAACGGCAAAAATAAAAATGGAGGAGAAGCTGGCTCTAGAGCGACTAGCTCATGAGAGGAGTCTTAAGGAGCTGGAACTCCAGCAAAGAAAGCAGAATTCAGCAGTAATGATGGAAGTGATACCACAGAGTCTAATGGAGACAAATTGGACCACATCCCCAAATGCCTGGTGCCTACCTATGTGGTGGGGATGATAGTGACAGGCAGTTCTCAGTCTATGGGGTAGCTATAAGGATACACATAGTCTCAGGTCTTAGGAGAGTCTCTGGAAACACATGCTCACAGTGCTTACTGTGAGGAGGTAAACCCTGCTCACACTGGAGATAGGAGAGCAGATGAGGTATGCCCCCATGAAAGACATTCGTATCACCAAGTTTGAGCTCACCCCAGAAAAGTAACATGTGAGCTTTATGGACAGTCAGAAACTGCTAAACCAGTGCTGGGTGTATTTTCTTGATTATTCCAGTAAGGCACTAAGTGATTGGGTGAAGGGAAGCAAAGTTAATGAATATATTGGGCTGTACAATTTGATCCTGAGGGAGCATATTCTCAATAATTGTTTTTCAGAGCTGATTGGATTTTTGTTGATTTGGTGTCAAATAACGTATTAAATCTTATTCTGTTTCTGAATAGGTGTGAGCTTTTGGAGTCATAGTGTTGGTGGATGATCTTTAGTGCAATTGTAGAGTAATGGGAACCTTTGTTAAGGATGTTTGTATTTCTAAACTAGTGTTTTTTTTGCTTAGGTTGTCTGAAGGTAGCCCTTTTCATTGAGCCGGGCCACTAAACAAAAAGGATAAGAGAGTGGTCTAACCAATCAACAGGTGTTATGCTGTCGATCCTCAGTTTCCCTTCACTTGCAATAAGTACATTCAAGATTTAGTTTATTGTGTGTGTGAAACACTATGGATATCGTTACAGCATCGACTGCGGCCTCGGGACTGACTGACCTCCGCTCGGCGGTCCCAACACCGCAATTACAATGTGACTGCACATGGTGCTGTCGCAAGCTCCCATTTCTCTATGAGAGCTTGTGCTACGCTCAGAAACCGGCCGCTGCAAAAGCTCCCATGGAGAAATGGGATCTTCTGTTAATTCCTACACCGCGTGGCAGGCACATTTTGATGCCTGCCACGAAGTGTGGGGATTAACAGGTGGACACCATAGGTGTCCCATTGAGCCCCTACTGGAGACCACTGAGGAATGGGGCCCTGACAGGGGCCCCCAAATTTTCTTTCCTACAGGCTTTTCATGTCAGAAAGCCCAACATGAAAAGCATTCCCATCGGAAGCCAGTCTGAAAGACCGGCAGGTGTACACGCCAACTGCCTACATCATAATTAGATGGTCATATTGTAAACCTACCATGTCATGGGTAAGCCTCTGACGAGTGGTCGGAGGCTTACCGACCGACATCGTATTCGACCCCTAAATGTTCATAGAAGGGCCATGTGTGAGTCCCCCTGGTTCCCTGAGTGCAGGTTGAACTAATTGAGGAAGATGTTGATTGAATTCATCTTATGGTGGTTACTTCCATAAGTTGTTCAGTGAAGGTAGAGTAGTTCCTGGTGTGTCTGAGGTAGCAGATATCATACAGTTTAGGAGGATAAGGATTGATTTATTTTACTTCCATTGATAGGCACTTAAATGTTGTGAATTGATCTATTGAGATGTTTCTGCATATTATGTGTCCTTAAGGATGCTGTTGCACCGTCATGGCTGTTTCTCTTTGTTTGTGATAGTGGGGCTGGGCAGTCCCTCTTGCTAGTCTTCATTATTAAATTCACTATCATAATAATTAGGCCAAACTTCAATATCCTTTACAGATAGGGAAGAGACGACTCCCCTGACATGAAGCTCATTTTTATTACCGGGTTTTCTTTGTAAAGTTGAGTCTTTGAATATGCACGTTAGGGTTGTTGGTTGAAGGTGGCTGAGCAGTTTTATCAATGTGGAGTGAGTTTTGTAGGGGTGTATGTTCTAACTACTTGGTATAGCGCGAACTCCAACAAGAGTTTCTCAGCGTTAACAGAGAGAATGTCTATGCTAGGATGCCATTGAACAAGATACAAAGAAAAGCCAGGTTTTTAACAATTATTGAAAGGAGATGACATTTTGGCAAGTGCAAATCTGAGTCAGAAACATATTCCAGTGAAAAGGTGTGGGATGGGAAAAAGAGCGCCCCCCCATTTATAGGTGTTCAAATGTGATGGGAAGTAGGAAAAGTGGTGTTCGAGGATCTGAGACTTCTAGCTGGATGTAAAACCTGAGTCTAGAGCCAACATAGGCAAATGAGTTTAAAAATACATCACTTCCTAACTGGAACCTAATGTAATTAATTCAATTATGGTCCTGAAGACGTACCGGGAGGAAAATGATATATCAAACGAACTACCTGTATATGTGACAAAAGAGATTTATTTGTGGCCACCAAAAGAGCGTTACCATTATCCAGGTGACTTGTTATAAGAGCCTATGTAATGGACTGTCTACAATTTAGAGGAAGCCAAACAAAGGCTTTTCTAAGCAGGCAAAAGATCCTAAAACAGGAACCACAGATTGCATTAGGCTGGTTGACCATAGCCAATTTCACAAAGTAAAATACCAACTTTTTAACGCCTTTTTAGGGGAGGGAGTGTTTCCCAGTTCCATGGGCCACCAATCCTCAGACTAGGGGTGGGCGGAATTTGCGTAGTCACGCTCCGCAAAGCTCCACGAAACGGTAAAAAATCTCAGCGAACACGCAGAAATTCCGCAAGCACGCGGAATTTCTTGGTCGCAATGCTTTTTTCCTGTTCGCGAACGCTGTTTGCGTGCTCGGGGGGAAATATTTTGCGAACAGACATTTTGAGAACACAAACAAGCAAAAAATTCCGCAAAGCCGTGGAACGCAGTATTTTGGGCAATTTCACGTTCACCGCGGAATGCAAAATTACCCAAATTCCGCAAATTCCGCTAGCGGAACAGAATTTACCGACCAGGCCTACCTCAGACCAGGCCAGGTTGGGTTTCCCGAATAGAAAAATCTCCATCTTTCCCCATTGACTTACAGACAGTTCTGCTTCACCCATGAAGCCACCCCTTTTATACATTCATCAAAACTGGCCTTTGTAGCCTCTAGATTTTGACCAAATGATATAACCAGTTGGGTGTAATCGGCATAAGATATTATTTTAAAGTCAAAGGCTCCCACAACCTTTTGCTAGCAGGGCTACTTAAATATGTTAAAAAGTGTGGGACTACGACAGTAATCTTGGGGAAACGTACAAGAATCGTGAGAGGTGTTGGATTTAAAACGGGATACAATAACCACTTATGATCTCTATGACAGGTAATTCCTAAGCCGGGCCAAAGCTTATGGATGCACCCCAAAGCCATACAGCCTATCAATCACGATTGCATGCAAGACCATATTGAAAGCTGTCAATAGATTGAGCATTAAAAGCACCCCCGACTTGCCTGCATCTTGGCTGGTCCTGATAGTATCAGTGACTGCCAAGAGAGTAGTTTCCATAATGTGGACTGCCCTGAACCTCGACTGCAAGCGGTGTAGGTTATGATTAGTCTCTAGATAATGAGACAGCTTTCTGCTTATCAAGTTCTCCATCAATTTAACTGGAAACAGCAGCAGTGAGATCCGAAGATAATTGGAAAAGGCAGCTGGATCAGCTGCAGGTTGTTTTAAAATATGGGAAACGTGCAAGTCTCAATGCTTTTGGCACATTGGTCATATTCAATGACAGATTTAACAGGTCAGTGAAATAAGGCATCACAAGTGTGAGACAGGAAAAAAGTGAGCTGGACAAGGGGTCATCAGAGAATTCAAATTTTACTGTAAGAAGCAACTCTTGTTCCTCCTAAATACCAATGGGATCAAGCCTATCCAACTGGGCCAAAGAGTTGGATGGTGAGACCTAGTGCCATGCTTGGATTAACAGTGGTTCTGGTTGAAGCTCAAGATCCACATATATTTTACATGTCTTATTATTAAAGGAAATAGCGAGAGGGTCACCTATTTCTGAAGAAACAGGTGCCAGAGTCCTGACAACTTCAGGTTTTATGAATTCATTTAAAGTTTTGAAGATTTAATTAGAAGAGATGCCTGACTTCTGAATCCTATCAGCCAGGAGACTCCTGCATGCATCCCTAAGATGTTTATGATAGTTTTTTAGATCTTGTTTGAATGCCGTTTTATTTTGGGGAGCTATGGACTGACGCTAAGCCCTTTCAAGTCTCTTACAAGCTTGTTTCTCCTTCTTAAGTTCATTGTTGTACCAAGGGACCTGACCTTTCTGATACCTATGTAATAAAGTCAAAAGCATTATTCAAAGAATTATGGAACCTAGCTGCAGTTAGGTCAGTATCAGCAGAATGATCTAGGACTGGAGACTATACGCATGTCTCAATACTGGCCTGATTGATATTCTTCCATGACCAGGTCAGTCGTAGCTTCTTGGACTGTCAGAAAATGGAATGAGAGGGAAAGGATTTTTCAAATGTAATTAGACAGTAATCTGCCCAAATGAGTGGTGAATGAGATTCAACCCTAATCCAATTGGCATTACAGAAAATTAGATCGGACCCCACATGTTTTGCATCAGGTCGGCATTGCCCATTTCTGCTAACAACTGGAGAACATCATTGTCTTCAGAATCCTCCCCATAAAAATGTAAATCTCCCAAAAGCAAAAATTATTTGCCTCAATAATGTAGGAAGAAATCAATGCTAATAAGAGTAAATCCAAATCTTTTCTGGGTCTGAGGGCGATAAATCAAAGCACCTTCCCAGGATTTATGAATCGGCGAACCCAGGCTTAGAATGGTAAAATTCGGTTATCTAATTGACAATACCATAGTGAGGTTGATAATGTTGTACCTGGATTTGAGGAGAAGAAAGTTTAGGCACCTAGTGAGGTGTCAGCCGTTCTTGATGTTTACCAGTATTGTATCAGCTGTTCAGGTTATTGGGGGAGGGTGACAGGGTTATGGCATTGCAGAGGTGAGGATATTTTAGAGACAGGATTGGTATTAGGATGGGTGGGAAGTGAGGTGATTCCCAATGTTTTCTTAGTGTTGCTTGAATGGTGATTATTAGTCTTGGCGTTGACTGGTTGTAGAGGGTGATTGGGTCAAAGTACAGCATGGGTGGGGATATTTGAGGGAGATGTTTGGTATTGGCATGTGGTGAAGTGTAGGTGGAGTTCCAAGGCTGAGAGTTTTCTCTGTTGTGCTGGGGAATGATAACGGGTTTGCTCTTTATCATGAAATTCTTCGATGGGTACTTACAAACAATAAACGCAACGGGCTCGATTCACAAATGTGATCTGAGACAAAAGTCCAACTTTACGACTTTTGGTTATCACACATTCCTAATGTTTCTTTTTATAAAAATTGCATTCCGGCCAATTGATTACACTTTATCCGGCCCAGAGGGAGAGTACGGCCCGGGTGCAGAGAGGATAGCCCAGATGTGGAGAGTCCAGCCCGACTGCGGATGTAAAGATACGACTTGTAAATGACCTCTGTGAATACCAAAATCATTAAGTTAGACTTTTGTCTCAGATTGCCTTTGTGAATCGGACCCAACACATTTTCAGTGTTCATACATTGGAACGTCATGTAGCTTGAAGAATTATTAATTTACCCCTGTTTGATGGATATTGATGGCCTGGGATCTGACAGCTGATTACTTATATAATTGAGAATAAATCAAATTGTGTGTGGGTGTGTGTGTATCGATGTGAAAGAAAGGCGGACAAGAGATAGAAAGACAGAGCGAGAGAAAGAAAGGAAGGGAAAGTGAGACGGAGACAAAGATCTGATGACTCACATAAGTGTCTCTTCATAATTGCTATACCTTCCATACATTTGTTTTTTGGACACATTTTGAAGTTTGCAAGAGATTCTGGGTAACAGAACCTGGTGAGAGCCAGACAAGTCACTCCATCCTAGATTACCCTAGGTGTCTAGTTTTCAAAAATGTATAGGTTTGCTAGGGTTCCCTAGGTGCCGGCAGAGCTAGAGTTCGAAATCTACAGCTAGGCACTTTGGAAAAAAAGGTTCAGTTTTCACTGTGAAAATGTGGTGTGTCCACGTTGCGTTTTGGGCCGTTTCCTCTCGCGGGCACTAGGGCTACTCACACAAGTGAGGTACCATTTTTCTCGGACGAACTCGGGAAATGTGGGGTTGGTGGAATTTTGTGGATCCATGCAGATTACAGAACTTTCCACAACAAAAATGTGAGCAAAATGTGTATTTTTAGACAAATGTTGAGGTTAGCAAAGGATTCTGGGTAACAAAACCTGGTGAGGGCCGTACAAGTCATCCTATCCTGGATTCCCCTGGGTTTCTAGTGTTCAAAAATGTATAGGTTTGCTAGGTTTCCCTTGGTGCCGGCAGAGCTAGGGATCAAAATCTACAACTAGGCACTTTGGAAAAAAAGGGTACATTTTCTATGTGAAAATGTGGTGTGTCCACGTTGCGTTTTGGGCCGTTTCCTGTCACGGGCAGTTGGCTACCCACACAAGTGAACTACCATTTTTCTCAGAAGATGTTGAGAAATGTGGGGCAGTTGGAATTTTATGGCTCCACGCAGGTTCCTGAACTTTCCACCTCAGAAATGTGAGGAAAATGTGGGTTGTTTTTAAACAAATTTTGAGGTTAGCAAGGAATTCTGGGTAACAGAACCTGGTGAGGGCCGTACAAGTCACCCTATCTTGGATTCTCCTGGGTTTCTAGTGTTCAAAAATGTATAGGTTAGGTTTCCCTAGGTGCCGGCAGAGCTAGCATTAAAAATCTACAGCTAGGCACTTTTCAAAAAATAGGGTCCGTTTTTACTGTGAAAATGTGGTGTGTCCACGTTGCGTTTTGGGCCGTTTCCTGCCGCGGGCACCAGGCCTACCCACACAAGTGAGGTACCAGTTTTCTCAGAAGATGTTGGGAAATGTGGGGTGGGTTGAATTTTGTGGATCCACGCAGATTCTAGGACTTTCCACCACAGAAAGGTGAGGAAAATTTGTTTTTTTGACAAACCTCGCGGTGTGCAAGGGATTCTGGGTAACAGAACCTGGTGAGAGCCAGACAAGTCACCCCATCCTTGATTCCCCTGGGTGTATAGTTTTCAAAAATGTATGGGTATCTTTAGAATCCCCATGATGTTGGAAGAAAAGGAAGCAAATTTGGCTTGGATACCTTATGTGGTCAAAAAGTTACAGGGGCCTAAGCACAAACTACCCAAAATTGTTTTAAAAAAAAGGCTTAGCAAGGGGGGGGAGAGGCCTAGCAGCGATGGGGTTAACAGCTTGTCTCTTGACTCTTGACTTCAGGCTTTTTTAGAACTTTCCAACAACAAAATACCCATCCTGATTTTTCTTTACAGAAGATACTGTCTGTAATGTATCCAAATTGTAGTGATTGATGTGTGTGGTGTTATTTTATTTTGCTAACCTCAGAATTTGTTAAAAAAAACAAATGTTCTTCACATTTCTGTGGTGCAAAGTTCTGGAATCTGCAAGGATCCACAAAATTCCACTCACCCCACATTCTCCAAAGTCTTCTATGAAAATTGGTACCTCATTTATGTGGGTAGGCCTAGAGCCGGCAACAGGAAACGGCCAAAAATGCAACATGGACACACCACATTTTCACAGTGAAAACTGACCCTTTTTTTGCAAAGAGCCTAGCTGTAGATTTTGAACTCTAGCTCTGCCGGCACCGAGGGAAACCTAGCAAGCCTATAAATTTTTTTAAAACTATACACCCAGGGCAGTCCAGGATGGGGTGACTTATCTGGCTCTCACCAGGTTCTAACACCCCGAATCCCTTGCAAACCTCAAAATTTGTGAAAAAAATCAAATTTCCTTCACATTTCTGCAGTGGAAGGTTCTGAAATCTGTGTGGATTCACAAAATTCCACCCACCCCACTTTCCCCAAAGTCTTCATAGAAAATTGGTACCTCACTTTTGTGGGTAGACCTAGTGCCCGCGACAGGAAACGGCCCAAAATACAACGTGGACACACCACATTTTCACAGTGAAAACAGACCCTTTTTTTGCAAAGTGCCTACCTAGCTGTAGATTTTGAACCCTAGCTCTGCCGGCACCTAGGGAAACCTAGCAAACCTATACATTTTTGAAAACAAGACATCCAGGGAAATTCAGGATGGGGTGACTTGTCTGCCTCTAACCAGGTTCTGTTACCCGGAATCCCTTGCAAACCTCAAAATTTCTATAAATAAAAAAACTAATTTTCCTCACATTTCTGTGGTGGAAAGTTCTGGAATCTGTGTGGATCCACAAAATTCCACCCACCCCACAATCCCCACAATCTTCCAAGAAAAATGCCCATGACAGGAATCGGCCCAAAATGCAACATGGACACACCACACTTTCACAGTGAAAACGGACGCTTTTTTTGCAAAGTGCCTAGCTGTAGATTTAGAACACTAGCTCTGCCGGCACATAGGGAAACCTAACGAACTGACGCGAGGTTCAACTCCGTCCAAGGCGAACTAGAACTGCAGGATAAGGACTCGAAGAGTGGGGACTATTCCTCAAAAGGGAAGTTAACAAACTGAAATAAAAAAAAGCTTGATGACAGTCACCAGAGACTAGACTACTATAACAGACTAAGTCTCAGACACAAGAAGAGAGCATGATAAGCAATGAAAAATGGAATTAATCAGAACAATGTTGAGCTACAACGAACTGTACGAAGTGGACAAGCTTAACCGGCTTAGACGCAAATTAATACAGTGCCTGAATGATGATGCTGGCAATGAGATGTTCCTTTGAAAAAAAATATTATACACTGTGCTAGCTGGGGTGGATATTGTATAATATATACTGCAAGTGTGGGCTATATGATCTTAGTTAAGAATAAGATCCTTCTCACCCTGCACTGAGTTGTTGTATTGCTTTCACCACATCCCCCCACCAAGTGTGTGATCAATTAATGGTGTAAAGTGTTAAGTCACACCTCAATTAATCACACCGCCTGGGGGAAGAGGGTTAGGGGTTTGATGAATGGTTGGAAAGGGGGATTGAGGGAAAGGTTTGACAAAGACAACACTGCACATGGACAGCACTCATTTTGGCAGCCGACCATCATAAATCTGTTCTGGGAGGAAATGCATGCATAATGATGAGTGGTACAAGACAAATACAGGGAAGTATGTTAATTATGCAGCTGTCTTTCTGCCCCCAGAGAGACCCAAGTTACGTACATTATATTTATATACTGTTGTACCGGGCTTAGAAAGATAGCAAATACAATTACATTATCTGTAGGAGTAAAGAGTAAACATAAACAACACACACAGCCATAATGATTCAAGAGAAAAAAAGATACTGTATAAATTAGGAGTTGCATCTCCGCATTCTTATTGGACTGTCCGCCCGTGAGTCTTGGATGCCTGGCGGATGCTGTTTGGTATGGTAAGTGTGAGTTGTTTTTCCAGTATGGTTCAGAGTAAAGGGCCTGTAGATGGAAAAACAAAAAGGATATTGAAAAATCAAGGAGAAAACAAAAAGTTAAACTGCATAAGGAGGAGTGCAACAAGAAGACCTTCAGAGGCAGCATGGGTAAATCCGACTCTGTTTCCCTGCAGTTAACCGCAACAATAGGCCACCCCCACCCAAACTCCACTTAGCTTCAGATTTTAGCCAGACAACACTGAGCACACATACATAGTATACACACAGCAACATAGCATTTTCCAAATTAAATTTAAAAAAATCAATACACCGCTGTCAGTCACACCACACTCGCCGTCTACCATCACTACACTGACATGCAGGTCAGGTCGCAGTTGTTGTTTACCTTTAGGCCACTTCAAAGTCATCATCAATCATCCAAATCGGTTGGTTTCAGTGAATTTGAAACAATGCATCTTCTTCTGGTGGCAGGCCCTGAGTTATTCCATCAATCATCTCTGATACTCCTGACCTGACTCTGACTGCGAGTATGGTGGTCATGGTGTCCAACTCAGAGTCCGCACCAACAGTGTCCGACTCCTGAATGAGTCCTAAAGACTCGTCCACTCCCGACTCAAAATGCAATGGATCGGCCTGTAGTAGTACAGTTTTGTTATTGAACAAGAAGAAGGGAAAGATTGACTTGTGTCACTTTGTAGAATAGACATTCACAACAAACAACATTCACTCATCGTGCAATGCATGCCATCATTTACCTGTTATTCCGGGGCAAAACTCTAGGTTAGGAAAGGATATATAGATAGTCAGGGCCCAGGGTTGGAGGCTGGCACACATTTTTTTGAATTCTCCATCCAATGTCTGGCTTGAGAGAAATGGCATTTGGGCGAGTCAGGAGTGGACTTTACTTCTTCATTGACTGCACACAGTTGCAACTCTGATCCAGCAATAAAAAGAGTAAGATGGTGGGGATGGATTTGTGAACCAGAAAGACAGTCACACACACAAATAAATAATAAAGTAAATAATGTTCCTTAGCTATATCTTGTTTTCTTTTTTTGGGGGGCATCAAAGAAAGAAAGTAACTGGAAATTGAAAGAGCCTAATTGTCAGGGAAGTAGAGCTCATCCTCAATCTGTGGTGGTTCGCCCAGAAGTAGGTCACCCAACACACCACTTCCATGACCTGAGTCGCCGTCATCATCTCCCTGCTGTGCTACTTCATGTATGGTGTAATCCAACAGTATAAAGTGCTGATTCATTTTGATCATGGTTAACCTCTCCACGTTTTGGGGTAAGAGACTGGTCCTTCTCACTGTCAGAACGGCATCAGCAGCACTGAAAACATGCTCAGAAGAGACACTTGCGACAGGGCAAGCCAGATATTTTATCGCAAGTCTGCTGAGCACTGGCCATTGGTGCCTTTTCCCATACCATTGCAGCATGGGTTTTGATCAAAGTAGACTGGGTGCTCCGCTTTGCTCGCCCTCTTTTGCCTTTGCCTCAGCACTGGACTTAAGCCCTTGCTGTAGAAACCATCCCTGTGCTGATTTTGGGGCTCATGCTCCTGTTCTTGTTGTTGTTGATGTTGTTCTTGGTGTTGTTGGTGGTTTTGGCTGCTGTGAGCCAACCGCACTGCCCTCAGGCTCTGATGTTGAACTTGAAGCCGGCTGCCCTGCTATACTTGTTCTGCCCTGGAGTAGGGGGCCCCTAATTCCTCACCATTCTTTTTCTAGCTGACTGGCCTCCACAGCTATCCAAGCATTGTAGTTGGCAACATTTCTGACTGAAAAAGGAATGAAAGTGTGCTGTAATGGTTTGTACCATGGATCCAGTATTGTGGCACAAATAGAATGGTTGGCTGACAAAATGCCTCTTTGCACCATTGTATTTTCATATAAGAAAAGGGTTAAGCTCTCCACCAACTCATATGCTTCTTTTTTTTCCTCCACCCCTGCGTATATTGCAGACACCCCCTTCAGCTGTTCCGGTAGCATGTGCAACCATGGTATAACTTGGCCCATAGTACAGTCCTCCTTGCTGACTTCACGTGTGAAGACCTCGAATGGAAGTAGCATCTCTGTCAGGCATTTAACTAGGCCCCATTGGTCCATCTCAATGATCATGCCTTTCACAGTAGCATCCCCTCTTTGCATGACACATTTATTGATTGGTCTGTACTGCTGAAACAGACGTTCAAGCATGTAACATGTTGAGTTCCAACTTGTTGGCACCTCCTGGATGAGTGCTTTAACTGGCATTCTATTAACACGTTGAATGATCCTAAGGTGTTTTGGGGCTTTAAAAGAATGGCTGGAATGTGTGCGGATTCTTCTGCAGGTGGTCAGTAAGTTGCTGGCTCGGTCTTCTTTTTTAAGAAAGTTTTGAACAATGATGTTAATGCAGTGCACCAAACACAGCAACCTGAAATAACCACCATCTGCCATGGCCTTAATTATATTACTGCCATTGTCCGTGGCAACAAAACCAATGTTAAGCCCTCTTGGTCGCAACCATTCAAAGACCTTGCTGTCAAAGTCTTCCAGAATGTTTGCAGCAGTATGAGATTTCTCCATGGCGAACATGGCTACAGTTGCATGTTGCTAATGGCATTAAAATTATCAGCAGTGTCAACAACACCTGCAGCAGATATCTGTTCTCTTTCCCTCACAAAAGAGATACAGTGTGCAGTGATGCACATGTAAGCATTGGCTTGGCAATTGGTCCACATGTCTGTAGTCAGGTGGATAGTGTGAATAGCACTCTGCTTCAAAGCTTGTCCAAGCAATTCTAGCACGTTGTGATGTTGTGCTGGAACAGCAACTCTGGTGAAATAAGACCAGCTGGGAACCTTCCATTTCCGGAAAACGGCTGCCACAAATTCAAGAAAATCCACCCCCTCCACAAAAGGAAAAGGGAGGAGGTCTAGCTCTAACATTTGAGCCAGCTTTGCATTGTACGAACGTGCTGTTGAGTGGTTGTGTTCATACTGTCCCTCCAACCTAAACATGCTGAGAATTGTAGCCTGGATTATTTTCTTTTCTGGTGCCACTGATGCAGGTGACTTCTTGACGCCAGATGTTAGGCTCAACGTACTTTGTTTCATTGCAGTACTCTCTTGCCTGGGACCCATTGGTGTCTCAGCCTGACTCTTGTGCCATTGCGATGTTACTGATGGTAATGTGGGCTGTACCACTTCACTGCTGGGACAGGGTTGCTTTGTGTAATATAGAAAATGTCTCCCTCTTGTTCATCTTCCACCATGCTCGGTTCTTCTATTCATTTCCTCCATCAACAACACCTGCAGTTTTTTGGCAGCCAAGGTGCGCCTCACACTGGATCAAGTGGTGTTTTCTCAGACGGATTGTTTGGCCTCTGGTACCATAGTTCGTACTAAGCTTACCCCGACTAACACCTTGCTCACAAATGGAGCACCTCCTTCCTGCTAACTGAAAAGAAGTCCCAAACTGGGGAGGTCAACTTTCTGATGCTGCTGGTGCCACTTGTAATTTCGGATTAACTGGTAGGTGGGCGTGAAGTTTGACTGTCTTCAGTACCTACTTCTACTGAGGTGGTTGTGGTGGATGTAGGTTGCTGCCGGCGAAATATGGAAGCTAGAGGTGGTGTTGGTGGTATCATCTGTGTTGGTGGTATCCGTGCCACATCCCTCACAGCAATTTAGGATGGGGTAATGTCGGTCTCCACTGGGGCGGGACTAATGTCCATAATGACTGGCTCATCATCATCCTCCTCTTCTACATCTACCACCATAACTCTAAGGCTTTTCTGGAACCTTCCTTTTCCTTAGCCTTGTTTCGTGGCATGTCTCACTCTCAGACTGAGGTGGCTTCCAAGTGGTGTATAGATCATCAGAATGGGGCTTACAGAAGAAGTTGATGGACTAACCCTCCTTTTCCTTGCTGGGGATCGGGAAGACAATGGATCTTCTGAAAGAGTGGCTTGCTCTTCTTCCTCTTCAGGAAGCTCAATCCCCTGAACTGCCCCTACTTCAAGAGGAACAACCAGGGCCGGACCGGTGGTAGCAGGCCCCGGGCAATCCCCTGGTGCGCCGCACGGGTGGGGGCCGGTTTTGGGCCCCTGGGGGCCGTTTTTGTTACAGGGCCGTTTTTGCAGCATAGCTGCAAAATCAGCCCTGTAACAAAATCGGCCGAAAATCGGCCCTGTCAAAGAGCTTGGCTGCACCCCCAACCCCCCGGGGGGGGGCGGCCGAGCACTTTGTCAGGGCCAGTTTTGGTTCCCAGTCTGGCCCTGGGAACAAATGCTATTGAGGGTGGTTGTGGCTGTTGCAGCCCACTTATCTGAGATGCCTGCATTGATTGGGTACTACTTTGCGATAAGTTCATTTCAGCTTGTCGTCATTGGACTCGTGTTTAGACTGGCAGCCTCTGCAACAGACATGAACTTGGGCCTAGGTTGGTGGGGTGGGACAATGATGCAGGGGTGCTGCTCCCAGCTTGCTCCCCGGATGCAGCTGCTGCAGGTGCAATTTTTGGTTCCCCAAAAAATTTCTTGGGCGACATACCGGTCTTGGTAAGTGGCAGTGCCTTCTTCTCACTGGTAACTTTCTTGGTACTAGACCTGGTCCCTTTCTTTGGGGCCATCTTCAAGATGTCAGCAGCATGCTGTGGCACAAGTTGAAGAGATGTCTGTGGTCCCACGTCACGTGATGTTGTGCGCAGTAGGACTTCTGTCTGGCAGTACAATGGGCGATGTTGTCTCCTCTTTTGTGCACCTAAAAGCAAAGAAGCAAGAAGAACATCAGTGAAACGTGGCATTCATTGTTGTGGTTCTATTACTACTACTACAAACAAACAACTATAACATATACCTTAGTGTGTGGTCACACTTGTTAGTGTTATTAATGTTATTAAATGTATTACCTCAGTTATTAAAAAAACATAACAATGCAGTGTAGCCATTTGTGAAACTTTGACAACAAGGGCTTCCATGGTGTACTGTACAGTACACTGAGGAAGGATAGGAAAGAAGAAGAACAACAACAGTAAATCCAAATGTACCGGAGCTGGTTTGGCATTGTGCATCACGTGGGATGCGGCATTCAGGGTGCTGCAGCAGACAACGGATGGAAGCAATAAGCCAGGAGGAACAAAGGACAGACATGCAGGCCTAAGGCAAAAGCAGTAAAGCACACTAACGGCCACCCCAAAATGGCCGCTAGCCACATCGCCAGTCAACAACAAGAAAGGCAAGACAGACAATGCAGGCCTATGGCAAAAGCACACTGGCTATCCCTTCCCAAAATGGCCGCCAGCCACATGGCCAGGCCACAACAACACGAAAGGGAAGACAGACAATGCAGGCCTATGGCAAAAGCACATTAGCTGCCTTCACAAAATGGCCGACAGGCACATGGCAAGTCTACCACTGCAAGAAGCATTAAGCCAGGAGGAACAAAGGAAAGACATGCAGGCCTACGGCAAAAGCAGTAAAGCACACTAACTGCCACCCCAAGATGGCCGCCAGACACATCGTCAGTCAACAACAAGAAAGGGAAGACAGACAATGCAGGCCTATGGCAAAAGCAAACTGGCTATCCCTTCCCAAAATGGCCGCCAGCCACATGGCCAGGCCACAACAACACGAAAGGGAAGACAGACAATGCAGGCCTAAGCATTAAGCATTAAGGCAAGAGGAACAAAGGAAAGACATGCAGGCCTATGGCAAAAGCACACTAACTACCACCACAAAATGGCCACCAGCCACATGGTCACTCACAATAAGCAGGAGGCATAGAAAACAATTAACTCAAGCAGGCCTATATGGACAAAGACATTACAAAATGGACCCTGGCCACACCGGGAAACTCAGCCTAGGCAAATGCTGGCCCACTATTACAAACACACTCACACACTGGCCAGCCAAAGGAGGCATGCTAAACAACATAGCTTTAATGCAACAATGCCAAAACAAAACTCCACAGGGCTAAAAAAGCTTTGCAAGTTACACAACAACCACACACATCCAACAAAGTCATATTTAACAAACATGAAAAAAGTGAAATACCAAACAAAAACACATTTTGCATTTCAATCCAATTCCATCCATGCCCTAAATGATGTTTAAATTCAACAGACACCACAGAAACAGTTGTTTCATGCACCCATGAGTAGCTCTGGGCCTACTGGCTGAAAGGCCTATTGGGTGACTACTGGGCTAGTGAATTAAAAAAATATTCCAAATTGTTTCAAAAGTCGGAAAAATGTAGTGAACTGTGCATCATGTTTCCTTTTGTTTCCTTTAAAAGAAGGAAAATGACTTACAAATAAACAACTAGGCCCCTACTGAAACTACAGGCCACCCACCACAATAAATTTAAAAAAAACGATGAAAAGTACATAAAAATGTAGGTGCAATGCCCCAATCAAACAAACAACACCAATTTTCCAACTTACGTGTGAAATCTCAAATTCAAAAGTCCTCAAATCCAATAATATCTGATGCAGCAGACACAAAGAGTGATCCTTCCATCTCCAAATCCAAATGAAAAGTGAACAGGAGATGGACACAGCACTGGGAGGAGCCTGCTGGACAGGAACAGGAAGTTGGAGACTCTGGGGGACTTCCATCCTCTTAAAAAAAAAAATGCATTTTGGGTGCGCAAACACAAAAAACCTCTGCTCGGTTGCGGAGTGCGGAGTTTCCCCGCAACTCCGTGTTCTACGCGGAACACAGAATTGCCAAAAATCCACAAACTCCACAAGCGGAACGGAGTTTTACACCCAGGGCTAACAAAAATATGTTTTGATGACTATGTTTAATAACTATATTATGATTTAAAACACTGTTCTTGGAATTCACATGTACTCCTCTGATCGGGTGTTCACACAAGATGGGTAACAGGCCTTTTAATATCCCACTGTTGCTGCCACAGAGGAGCACCACAGCATCTTGTTTGTCTTTCACAATCTAAACTCCCTTTCCTATTGTGGCCTGCAACCAATACAGTGTCATTTCCTTCCACCAGAGGTACGCCCTAGGAGGAATAAAGAGATCCAGCGTCGCCCTATCGAAACCACCTGGGATTCAGGTGAGTGCCTTGTAACATGGTCCACCTCCATTACTGCGCCACGCATACAATCCTCCGTCCCCCCCCCCCTCCTCTGGCACCATCACTATGCCTGGCACCGGCTGCACTTAAGTCCAAGTGTAGCTGCAAATTGTGGAAAATGGTCTTTGTTTCAAGTGATCATCTTTTGCTCGGCATTTCTCCAGATTTTTGCCTGAATCTGTTATTGTTGGTAATAAATCTGTGCACTTTACCACTGCCAACCAGAGGTAAAGTGCGTGTGCTCTCCCTTTTCAACATGGGAAAATTTCATACACTTAATTGGAACTTTTAATCCACTTATAAGTCCTTAATACATGTTACTACCTGTAACCAGGTCTGGTATATTAAATGCTGTAGTCCTCATTGTGCCACCCACTGCAGTCTGGCTGTGTATTTGTTTTAAACTGCAATCACACTTTTTACAGGCCTAAAGCTTCCTTTTTAATGTCTATATGTCACCCGTAAGATAGGCATTACTATTAAAGCAGAGTGCATGGTTTTTAAAAGTAGGATATGAAGAAATTAATGTGCTACATGTCCTGGCAGTGAAAAACCTCCAAAGTCATTTTTCACTATGGCGTACATAATAACCATTTATTATGCCTAATTTCATTTTAGGAACAGCTAGATAAATGATTCAAGGACTAATTTTCTATTTTGAAAAATGCACTATTAGAAAGTTGTCTTGTACCTACCTACTACCAAAAGGCCTTTCTGCCAGTGTCCTACTGTCACCTGCCTACTGATGACTCAACTGCGGTGAGATCTGTATTGCTCCCAGCCAGTGGACCAAGGGCCCTGCGTGTAGGGAGGGAGTTCCTGGGTTAGTGGGCCCAGCCTCTTCTGGAACGTCAAAGTATGCCAACTCTGTCACTTGCAGATAAACCTCAAACATAGGCCTGCCTCCCTGTTGTGTTTCTAGTCAGGCTGGCTCCAAACCCAATGGGAGAGTAGGAGAGGTACCCAGAGCTGTTTTTTTACAGTGTGAACAAAGGTTTGCCCCCACCTATAGGATATTACTATACAGAAAAGTGGCATCCCAAGAACTCTCCTCAGACCACTCCTGGACCTGTGAGTAATCAGAAGATAGATTGCCATGCGGTCGGACTAACCTGAAGGAAGGCTGGAACTGCTTGCCTTTACTCCAGAACCCCAGAAGTGACTCCAAGGGTCAGCTGACTGACCTCCTCTTTGAGTTACAGGGCTACAATAAGCTTCTAGAATCCTTTTACTACTTTCCAGCTGACTAGCCACAACTCGACCTGACCTGGTCCCCTTTACTGTGCTCCGAGAGAGTGAGTGCAGACCCACAGGTACTGAGCCCAAGGTCATGAATACTTGGTTGTGGACAGAGTGTACTCCTCCCTGCCTTACTGCAAGCTTTACCAAACCCAACTCTGAGCATTGACTTTATTGGCAGCTTCTCCAGATTCAATGCTGAGCAGCACCAGATTGATAGCAGCGCCTGACCTGAACGGTACACATGATATGAAGAAGTTATGCCAACTTTATATCTTGATATAACTTTATATGCAGACGCTGGCTGGAATGGACCTCATATCTTGCAGCTGATACAGGTCCACGCTGGCTCCCACAGGGCCTCACACGTAAGCTGAGCTTGGAACTTCATTGAGAGGTGGACACTTCTTTTGAAAGGCTCAGCCCAGGGTCTACCATAACAATGCACAGGACAGCCTACCAATGCTTTCTCTTGAGTTCTTAGTCAAGGATTGGAAGTCTGAAAGGAAGGTAGTCATCAGCAGAGCTCTACCTGTGGAGTCTTCTAATTGCACATCTGTGAACTCTACCTTGGATGTTGCAAGAATCCCTGACCCTTCTGTATACTTTGAATTCTGGGGAGCTCCTGCAATTTCAGGGCCATGGACAGTGATCCTTCAGTTCTGCAGATCGAACCAGGCGGTGGGAAAGAATCAGAGGAGATCTCTCGTAGAAGAACTGGAGCTAATTCAAAGTATCTGCTGTGCTCATCCGCATGAACAACCGTGGATGAGTATGTTGTGGATAGTGGAGTCTCCAATGTGAACATCAAGCTTCTAGGTCTGAGATGGACTCTGAGTGGCCTTGCACGAAGTCAACTGTCATTTGTAATGTCACACGTGTGAAGAGCTCAATGGATTTCGCCATGCACTTGGTCCTACAAGCACGCCAATTTAAAATGCATCTGCTATTACACACGGGCATTTACATGTACATTGAGTATATGTCCCAGCCCAGTTATGAGAGACAGAGCAGACCTTTTCCATCAAGGAGGCCTGTCGGCATCTCCCCCCCCCAGAGGGTGCAGATAAAAAGGTCTTCATCTTCATTATAACTATGTTACCAACAAAACCAATTAGGCAAAATGTATAAGATACTACACTCTCTGAAAATATTGATGCACGCTGGTCAACCCCATTGACTTTAGTCCCCAGTGTCAGCTAACAGGGAGCGCCCTCAGCGGGCTGCGTTACTGTGGAGTTCATCGAGAGAAAACGATAGAAACAACACAGAGGCATAAGGTTTACAACATCTATGTGTTCTACCGTGGAATCACATTCAACTCAGCAACTGATGGGACTGGATAACTGGTTAAAAGTCTGAAAATTGATTTGTGGAGTTGGTTCAAATATGAATCCCTAAACTGAATATTGCACCGAACCATCGTGCGGAAGTATTTGGGCGCTTTTTGGTTGTGTATTTCTGTGAAATATTTTAGTCTGTTTGTGTGTTACTAACCGGAGAGTTATAGTAAATTGCGGCTGTGATTTCTTAACTGCAGCACGATGTTTTATCTTACTGCGTTCCACTATCACCTCTTGAATAAATACTAAATTGAAATGCCTGTTTTGGAGGGAAGTCGCACATCATTCAAACCCAAACCCAATCACAGCGTGAACCGACAAAGCATTTTCTTGGTGGACTGTCATTTTTCAAAACCAAAAAGGAAAATTTGTTCCTGCTTCTTCTCCAGCGCTTCCATGTTCTTTTCGATTTCCCACATCCCTGCTGTTTTTATCAGAAACACATGTAGCCACACAAGTGCCACTGGCAACATCCAAGGGATAAATCTTGCCCTTTCTCATATGGCCAGTTTAATTGCATATTCACAATAATGACAGATTCATTGCAAAAGACATTTTTCATTTTTATGAATACATTTGTACACGACCGAAACAATCTGCAAATGCTTTGATGAAAGCTCTCAGTCGCACTGATATTGCTTTTACTTATTTTCATGGCGCTCTACAAAGGGGCGGCGGTGTCAGCTCTCCCGGTTGGTTAAGCTCATCGGTTGGGCAGGCAAGAACATGGCTGGGTGTGCCGACATAAAGCTGTATATGTTTCATTTCATAACTTGTCAACTCTACATGCCTTTCAGCAGACACGCGGCGTACTTCACACCATCATGACTCATAAAATAATGTTTGCCCAGGTTTTAATCTTCTTCACCAAAGTAAGGCTGCATGTGATGATGAACAGGAAACACAATGAGCGCATTTCTAATGTCAGTAAAGAACAAAGGCTGTATATTTGTAATAGCCCTTGCTTAATTCGATGTACAAAATCCAAGTTAGGACGACTCATCAGCCATCACAGTATTTTAATTATGAGATGAGTATACAGCTGCAAACCTGTCAGGATATGAACCAGGCAGTAGCCAGAATATATTACATTTAAATTCTGATCTATTGATGCATTCTTTTCCAAAAACTCGTGAGGAAAAAAGTACAGTATGCAAGGTTAAAAAACACACCATGATTTTTGGTGCTTTTTTATTATTGGTGTGATTGGTTGTACTACTAAATATTAAACCCCAGAAAATTGTGCTACAAGAATACTGAGGAAAGACTATCGAAAGGTAAGTATGTATAGAGTATTATTATCATTCATAACTCTACATTGAAGTTTATTTATTGCGCAGGTACATGCATGTGGAATAGGGTATAGAAAATCTATATTTAGCTGTCAATATTTTGAATTTGATACTCTGTCCTCAATATTCTCTGCCATCAATTTTCCTAGCCCTCTAGTCCATGGTCCATGGTTGGCAACGGAAACTTTCTCTTGGCGGTGCATGAGCAGCAGCTGCCACCTTTCTTTGGTTACTGTGCTTTTCGCTGCTCCCCAGTCTCAGAAGTCTACCTTCCTGGGGGCCTACTAGAACCAGAGAAATCCCCTACAACTATGGGACAAAGAAGTTAGTGAAATGAGTCCATCATATCCCTCAGCATTCGTACTCTTCGCCCAATAACAATAGTGCCTGTTGGACCTGGTCTTTTTTGTAGGGTCACCCCCTAATTTATGCCGTCTGTTGCGAACCCATTTTTGTTTGCAATATGACTCTGTGCACTTTACTACTGCTAACAAGTACGAAAGTGCTTGTGCTTTCTCCTTCGGACATACTAAAATTGGCCTATCCCTAACTGGCACAATTAATTTACTTTTAAGTCCCTAGTCAATGGTACTACATATTTCCAGGGCCTGCAAATGTATTTCGATTGGTGGGCCTGCTGCACTCATTGTGCCACCCACTAAAGTAGCATTATAAAACATGTCTCAGTCCTGCCACTGCAGCCAGTAGCGCAGTTTTTAACTTCCATTTGACCTGGCGAAAAGTAAGCCCTAACAGCTTTGTGGGTTGAGTGTATGTATTTAAAATGTAGGGCATGTGTACTTAGGGTTTACATGTCCTGGCAGTGAAAAAACTGCCTACAGACATTTTTCACTGTGATAAGGCTTACCTTTTCCATTGGCTAACACCGGATTACCTTATTACATTTAATAAGTGTTAACATTGATTTGAGAGCTGAAAGAATTATATTATTTGTACCCCAAACGATTTACAAAAAGAGGTGTAGACTCTCAATACCTTGCATATCTTACTATAGGGTACATTATATCAGAGTAGTGCTATGATCGAGGGAAAGCCGCCTCTTGAATCCCCAATAAGTGGATATAATCCACACACTTGTGCATCAAATAGTTCAGCACTCACTGTTCGTTGTTATATCAGAATGTTATCTTTTTCCGACAGGCACAGGTTATGATCAATTACAATTTTCAATTTTCCAGTAAGATACAATATATTATCTAAATTGATTAAATATTCTTCATATTAATTACAGGACAGGATTGTTCAAATTCAGCAATTTTCTAGTTTGAGCGATTAACCTGGAGACGACGAACATGCTAAGTGAATTCCTGACTAGGGGCATCTGCCGACATGGGCCTAAACTTTAAAATCGTTGAATTTAAACTATCCTGTTCTGTAATTAATTTGAAGATAATTGACTTTTTTAAACTAAGGAATCTTTTGGACAACCAATGTGAATGGATCACTGTGAAACAACAATGGAATTGGATTAAGACCTGAAGAAGTCCCGGGAGAAAGGACGAAATGCGTCAGCTACGCTGTTGGAAGTTTTTGTACATTTTTCAATAAAAAGAATTAATCAGCACACAATAAGCCTGAAGAATATTGAATCAATTTAGATAATATATTGTATATTACTAGAAAATTGAAAATTGTAATTGATCATATCCAGTGCCAGTTGGAAAAAGATAACATTCTGATATAACAACGAACAGTGAGTGCTGATCTATTTGATGCACAAATACTATTTGCACCCAAATGAATTGTAATTTAAGAACCTCTATATGGTAAAGTCAGTTTTGAAGTTAAAATTCAGAAAATGACATTTTTAGAAAGTTGGCATTTTCTTCTCCAAACAATGTGTGCCTTCTGCCAGTGTCCTTGGTCACATAGGTGTGAATGGCTCTACTGTTTGTGCATGGCTTCCAGACACTAACACAAAGGCGGCTTACAAGTGGGCAGGATGGGCAATCCTAGCAGGATCACTTTAAAGAGCTTTGTCTCCTGCACACACAAAGGAACCTGATTTCAGCCCTATCCGTTTGTCAGAGGGAAAGAGGAAGAACCTTCCAGGGCCAGGTGTGGGGGTAGTACAGGGAGTCCCCCTCACACTAAGGCTGGCACCGCACCAGCCATAAATATTGGACCCCAAGAGCCACTCATCAGAACAATCTAGAATTGTGGACATTACAAAAAAAGGAATGCCCTGCTACCAGAAGACTGTCTTTCTGCTTGAGGTCTGCCTTGCTGCCTAAAAAGGAAGACTGGGCCTGGTTACCTTCATCCCATGCTGACTTGAATGCCTCAAAGGACCATTTGGATGACCTTCTGTGTGAGTTCCAGGGACATAACAAACGTCATAGGCCTCCCTGCAGCTGCCCAGCTGACCTGCTGCACTGGACCTGTAACTGGATCTTCCTGAGCCCTGTTGCCCTCTGCTTGATCCCCAAGAGGTGCCCCTCCACATCATGGACCCTTAGATGCCATCACAGTGTACTCCTCCTCTGCAGGAAAAAGTGAAAGTACTGAAGTTTGGGCTCCTTCCGACAAAGAAAGGGTCAGTTCACTCTAAGAGTCTGCCACCCATGACCACCAACACGAAGCTCTGGTGAATCCTGCTCTTTGTGCAACAGCGACCGCCAGTGACTACTGGCAACGTGAGAGGTGCCTTTTCGTTACAATGATGACATCCTGCAGTGACTGCCAACGCGAAGCTACAGCAATGACCATCTGCGACATCTGACCGGCTCTTCACACTACAGTGATGACCATCCACAAAGTTCTACCTGCTCCTGGCAACATGCTCCTCAGTGAACGGAACTCTTTGTGCCGGACTCAGAAGGTAACTCTTCTTCTGGACAAACCTGGTCCCTGCATCCGACCTGTGCTCCATTGTGCTCAGCCTGAACTTGTGACTTTCCCCAGGTCTAGCACGACCCGATTACCGTGAGTGGTGCTTTGTACTTTTAGGAGCTATTTTCACTTAATATCTCCGGTTCTTCTGGTTGGAGATTTGCCGTTCTGATATCATTTTATTGATTAAAATGTACTCAGTTTTTCTAAACTGGTTTGGGATTTTTTTTGTATTGTGTTTTGAGTTTATTACTGTTTGTGTGCTGCATAAATACATTACACCTTACCTCTAAGTTGAGGCTGATCACTTCATGCCAAGCTACCAGAGGGTTAAAGACAAGTTAATTTAGTGACGTTTGTGGTTCACCTTGAAAAGGATTATGGTTGTTGCTAGAGTGGAGCTACCACCCCCTGAACCAATAACCTAAACCCTTCCAGTACTCCACTTGGGTAGCTGGGCTGTGGCACATGAAAGTAAAGTCTCTAAACGTAACAAGGAAACATAAAAATGTTGCCCTGCAAATTGACCCATTCTGGCAATGTAGCTTGCTAAGGTATTTAGGCCAGGGCTTGGTGGACACCCATGGAAACTTTCCAGGCCAAGACATTTCAGAAAACGGGGTACCTCGGGTAGTCTGGGGTTGTGTGGTCTTCGTGGATCCCAATTGCTTTCCCTACCAAGAATGCCATCCAAACAACAAATTTTGGCCAAATCACATATTTTTCTCATATTTCCATAAGGAGCAATTCGAGAATCTGTGAGGATCCAATAAGTCCTACTACCCAGCAATCCCACACTTCTCCAAATATAAATGGTAACCCAAATGTTCATCAACTATTATTGATTCAGTACATTAATTACATTGGCCCTCATAACAGTAATTTATTTGATATAACCCTAAATTAGATAAAGGCAAAGCAGACTTTCAAAGGAGTTAATACATTTCAAAAAGCAGATTCATACTACACAGATCTGAGTTTCAATATGTAAAAATCAGCAAATGTTAGTGTAGCAAGGTTTCCCCTAATGGAGTTGGGTGTTTTGACTATGACCCTTTTGTGGAAGCTTTGTTTTTCGGCTACTTTTGGACTTCTTCCTGCAGGGTATTGTGCGCCTTCCTAAGATCTCATGTAGTGTTGGTTTTATTTTGGCATATGGGTGGGGGTTGAAAAGCTGCTCTGTGGCCCCCATGTGGTTCGGATGTGGCAATGACATGGACCGAGCCTATTGCTCGATTGAACGATGTTTGTGAGGCCCTGTGTCATTTGCTTCGACAAGCTGGGTGCAGTGGTGAGCGCATCCATGTACCTTGTGTGGGGGCTGCGATGGTCATCTACAGAACTCCTTTCCCTCCCGGCGCCCTCTCTCCCTCGGATCCAAAATGTATTGGGTCGGCCACCCTCGCGGTGATCAGGGACTTCTTACCCGGAGACACTCTACTCTCGCTGTTTTGGAGGGGCATGACTTGACAAGCAGACTTTGGATGTTTGGAAGCATTAGGAGAGAGGAGGAGGCGAGATATCTTGCTTACGACGGGAGTCAGGTGCATGGCTGAACCTTGTCATGCTGCAGGTAACATGCAGAGGTGGCTGATTGCCCAGGTGTATTTCCCTGCTTACTTGGTGCCAAAGTGTTGTGTATTTGTGAGTGGACTATGGAGTTGTATGGGGAATCTCAACACCCCACCTGTGTGTAAAACCTGACTTCCGGCTCTTGGAACGATGCCTTGTTTTAGAACTAATAAGGGGCCTCCATTAGTTGGACAATGGGGTCCCTGTGATTTGGTAATTGGTCCCCGTCCCAATTGGACTTAGCTGAGGGGGAACCACCCTCCACGGCATGGCCAGCCAACCCCACCAGCAGCAGAGTGGGTTCTAGGCTCCCACAGAAACCCCAATGGGGAACTCAGGCATGGATTCCCAGTCAACATATCATATGGCAGCCTGAAGTCCTTCCCGAGTGCCAGTAAAAGCTTGAGTTTTTCTTCCATTTGTTGTGTCACTTGTCTATATTATTGGGGTGAGTTTTCTGAAGTATGTATGAAGAGTATATGTCGTATTGGCGGGTTTTAGGCTTACTGCACATTTTGATTGGGTTATTGCGTAAAGGTATTGCCTCCCCAGAGAGTCACCCCTCCCTGCCGTGGCTGTGGCCCAGGGCCTTGCTGGGCTGTGTTCCCCGCCTGCTGTTGCCATGTGTTTGGCCAACCACATGGTCCTTGTTGTGGTAGTGTGTTTGCTGACTGATTTCCTTGTGTCTGAATGTGCTGTGCGCTCGGGTTAATCTGTGCTTGGTTTAGTAGATAGGGTTTATGAGGTGCCTGGCCCAGGCTTTGCTCAGGCAGCATCTGTTAGTCATGTGGCCCATTTGGTGACAGTAGGAGCACTCTCTGGGGTCTGGCTGTTGCCACCCTACCTGATGTCTGTAGTTAGGACTGGGTGGAAACACTCTGAGGTTCCGAGGCAGAACTCCCTTCAAGACTGGTGCTATTTGCATGCTTGCAGCCAACGGTGCTCTCTTTTTAATTTATGTTGGACCAGCTTGACTCTGTTTCTTTGGGCTTGCTCCTGCTTTTCTCTGTCCTTTTCCTGCTTCTCTCTGTAGTAATGTAACTCATGGGCCTGTATTTCCTGCCAAGGTTTGGTGACTAATCCAACTACGCTATCTAGACCACTCTGTATTTCGATGGGCAGTCTCCTTTTGAGGATGTTGTAGAAGGATGCAACCTGGGGGCCCGTATTGTTCCATGGCTCTCCTGTCTCCTGTCCCCATTGTTCCCTCATTCTGTCTAGAAAGTTGTTCACGGTTTCCCTAGGCTTTATGCTCTATGCCATAAATCCCCCTATGTCTAGGCAGTCAGGGAAAATTTTCCTCAGGGCCGTCCATATCTGGAGTCTGAACGAACTGAATGTGACCCCGTCACACTAGATGTTGGTCAGCGTGACTGCTGGGGTACAGGCTGAGGAAAACGCTGTGTTAGTCTGCTCTCTGATGATGCTGCTGAGAAGACTCTTGACATCCCCTATTGCAAGGTTAATCCCAGCAGTGTTTTTCTCAAAACATGAGATCCATTTTCCCACCCTGTCTTTCAATGAGGGCAGTTTGGTCTTGAGCCCTTCCTTGTCCATTTGAGCCCATGGCACATAGATGGTCCCAATGTGCCTTTTTGCCTTGGAGCAGTTGTGCTGTTTTTTTTCAATGTAGAGCTCCCATCTTCTCAGGTATTCCTGCATTTAGAGAAATTTCTATTTTGGATCTCTCCCTGTATGCCGGATGCAGCCTTCCCCGATGGACATGTCCTCTGGTTCGATAGATCCCTCCTCCATCCAGGGCCTATTGTACTGGCCCTCCATTTTGGTCCAGCAGGCTAGCTGCGTGCTATTTCTTCTGCTTCCTGAGCATATCCTGTGGGAGTGTACCCTGAGGCTCACCCCTCGATGTCTGATCCCCAGAAGGCTGGGACCTCCCCCTCCTCTGGTGGTGAACCTATCCAGAACCACTATGAACCTCCCAGTTACCTGAGAGCTCTTTACTGGAGGAGTTGGAGTGTATGATCCCAATGCCGCTGAAGTTTGATGAGTTGTGTACGATGGATGAGGGGTCGAACTTCAGGGAATTCTAGCATCAATCTGGGATCCCCCTGGGTTTGCTGAGGTGACAACCTCACAACCTTAGATCTAGTAGCTTGCTGCCCAGTGGGAGGCCCTTCGACACCCCCTCGACTGGCGGATTGGTGTAACTCAGTACAGGAAGAGCTGGGATGGGTCGCATCAGAGAGAGCAGCTCCTTGGCGATGTATGGTGGGAGAGGTGCAGATGCCTTGCTTGCGGATTCAGGGACAGAAGTGTCAGTCAGGGCCACCTCGAAGGTGACCCACCGTTTTGATAGTGCCTCCCTTTTAGTCTTTTTCTGTCCTATGTAGTTGGTCTGAATGTGTGTTCTCATGTATTTGATTATGTTTGTTTCAAAAGTTTCCCCCTCTGGCCAGGGGAAAAGTGTGTCTTAGTGTGTGCATGCCATTCACGGCTCAATTTATCTAGGTTTTTAGGATTTTAGTCATATATCAGGGCCAAGCAGGCACAAATACATATACAGGACATTGTAAAATAAAATCCAGTGAACAACTAGAATACAAGAGCATGCACAGTGTATCCCCGACTACCCCCCTCCACAAATCATTAGCAATGCCCCTATTCAGATGGAGCATAAGACCACACTCAGTCCCCCATGCTGCTTGATGATAGTGTCGTATTTCAGCATTTAGTTGAGATTCCATGGTGTGGACAAGGGCCAGTAGTATGCCCCTGTAATCTGCCCGTCGCTGCCATATCTTCCTATGTTTTTGTCGACATCCCCCAGCTTGGAACTCTGCCACCTCTAGACTCATACAGTCCATCCCTCTCTTCCATACCCCTACTGATGGTGGTGAAACTGCTATCCACTGCCTAGCAATGTCTTTCTTCTTCAGCGTAAGTCCCAAAAATAACAAATGCAGTTTGTAGAGCTTCCCACCTTTTCCCTCAGTGCTATGAAGTAGGAGCAATTTAGGGTCTAGTGGAACAACCCAGCCGAGAACCTTACCAAGACAGGACGTCACCCCTGGCCAGAAGTGTGTTAATGCTGCTTGGCTCCACACCGCATATAGGAAGCTACCCTCTTCTGCCTTGCAAGGAAAACATATGGGAGATCTAAGTAGCTCTTATGCCATACGTGACGCCTAGTATAATAAGCTTTGTGCAAATATTTCAGTTGGATCAGGCGGAGCCGGGGAGATATTGCCGCTCCACGGGGGTATTCTAGAGCTTCAGTCCAGTCATCTTCGTCTGTGTTTCTAATGCCCTCCCCTCATGCTGCTCAAGGAATGGCAGCGTAGTAGAGCTATTCGTAACCAGGGATGGACCGGCATAGAAGTGTTTTGACAGGTTCCGAAGATGCCAGGACAATAATCGCCATCGAAAGGAAGGTCGCTCTGGACCGACATGAAGCTTAAGAGCCACTGGGAAGTGGTTGGATAGCCCTCTGGGCAGTATGTCAACCTCAGATACTCTATTCGTGAATCCAGCAGGTACCAGCAGATAATCAAACCTAGATAAGGAGCCATGAACTGCCAAATAGTATGTGAATCCAGCTTCGGCTGGATGACATGACCTCCAGGCATCCACCTAACCCAGCGCGGACACCAGAGATCCCAAACTGGACCCCTGAGTTCTCTAGTCGTCTCCCCTAGTGTACCATCTGTCAGCCTCAGGATGTAGTCCATCATTCCAGTCGCCACCTATACTGAGAGACCACCTGGCAGTTCTCCCCATGAACACCTATGCATATGTCAAAGGTCTGCCCCAATGGTAGGGGGGCATACATACTCCTAGGTGTGAGAGACTCTCCGTACAGTGTACCGGTCTATGGCACAAATCTAGTGGGGTCATCCACCCACATTCTGGTGGACTTAAAGGGCATGAGAATACCGGAACCTCGTGATCCCATCAATGAACCCAGAGTGAAATGTCTGTGTGTGTCCATATCTAGCCAAGTACGGGACCTTGGATCCCAAGAGATGTGTCACCTGAAAAAGGAGAATGTATGCTTTTAATCTTTTGCCTTGTTTCAGCATTACACCTCGCTTGATCTTATCCAGAACTCCTCGGACATTCTATATGAGGACACAGAAATGCTCAGTGGAATCTATGGGGTCTGCATCATTTGGCGGCTGCAAATGTAGACATGTATTGGACTCCTGCATATGAAACTATGGGTAAGCGAGCATTGGGCCTGTGCATTACCACAACAAGAGGAACATTCAAACAATTCCCATTCCCCCACCCCTATACTTCAAAGATAAAGAAGTATCTGTTCCGAACGAGACCCCCTGCTGACCCCAAAGGACCCCGCCAATGGACCCCACAAATTAATTAACATTTCCCTTATCCAACTAAGGGGTCTATTAGGATGGCGGTCCGAAACCCACCCTGACCGCCATGGTAGCGGAAATCAACCATCCGCTGGTACCACGGCAAAACCGGCAGTCTGATTAGGATCAACCGCCCAAAAATTCCGATCGTGGCGGAATGATGCCACGAAAGACCGCCGGTAGCGTGTGGAGCTGGTGAAAATCTGTCCGCAACAGTCGGATTCGCGGCGGAAACACACAAACCCACGGCGAGGCAAGCGGAGTGACTGCACATAAAATTAAGATTCCATTGAGGTGACAGCAGGACGATCCGCTGTTTCCGACCGCTGCGATCGCAAACAGTGATGAATGGAAGAGACCCGGCGGAAGGGCTGTTGCATAGCCACCGCCGCGGACGCTCCGTGACAAATATGGCGGTCGACAAAAAAAAAAAAAACAACAAGGCCATCAAGTGCACCTAACACACCCCAATCACACACCCCCATGGCAACTTCAAAAATACAAATTCCTGGACAACCCACACAACACACCTGACACCAATACTCCATTTTGACACACCCACATAGTTGAGTATAAAACCAGCTCCTTCCCTGACCAGAATCCTTTGAACTACTCCAGCCCTGAAGTAACTAAACCCTGCAGCACATTAGATAGGCAAAACACCACACATCTCACCAGCACAACAACACACACCACAACACCACCCCCACCACCCTCACAACTGCACCTCAAACCAATTGCACATCACACACCATGGCACAGAAGAAAATGCCCAAATTCACTGAGAGTGAGTTGTCAGTCATGGCAGATGAGATAATCAGAGTAGAACCACATTTGTTTGGTACCCTGGTCCAACAGACACCATTAGCCACAAGAGCACAAATGTGGGCAAGGATAGTCGACAAGATCAATGCAGTAGGGACCACCCCGCACTCCAAGCAGGAAATTATGAAGCGGCAGCATGACCTCAAGAGGATGGGGAAAGACAAGAACAACAAGAACCGTCAGCTGGCTCAGTTGACTGGCGGTGGCCCTCCCATTCCAACAAGAACATTCACTGCATGGGAGGAGAAGGTGCTTGCCATACTGCATCCAGAGAGTCTCACAGGAATAGCCGGGGGAGTGCAGGCTGGTAAGTACAAACAAATGTATACCATTACACTGCTATGTACTGTCTTGCACAACTAAAAAGCTACACCTCCTAGGCCCAAGTACATTTATCTGCACAACAGTACCCAACACAGGTCTCACAGATGTAACATTCACACCATCTGAATCACCCCAAAGGTAGCCAGCAACATTCCCAGGGTTGCATGTGTACAGGCAGCCAGCACTACAACTCCTACTAGGCCCCCTTTGTGCCACAGCTCAGCAAGATGTAGCATTACACCACCCCCAAGCATGTGGCAGCCATTGAATTATAACAACCAAACTTACAGGTAGGTAGCCATCTTAACAGGGAGGGGTGTTTGAGGGTGGGAGGTCTGCACTACAACTCCCACCAGGCCCCTTGTACCACCCCTGAGCAGGATGGAGCACTCCCCCCCACCCAGAACCATGTGGAAACCATTGTATTACAACAACCAAACGTAGAGGTAGGTAGCCATCTTCCCAGGGAGGGGTGTTTGGGGGTGGGCGGCCTGCACTACAACTCCTACCAGGCACCCCAGTCCCACCCCTGAGCAGGATGTAGCACTAAACCCCCAATCCCCAGAAGCATGTGGCACCCATTGTATTACAACAATCAAACTTACAGGTAGGTAGCCATCTTCACAGGCAGGGGCGTTATTTTGGTTGTAGGGCAGCACCACCATACCGCTCAGTCCCCCTTGTCCCACAGCTGAGCAGGATGGAGCACTCCCCCACCCAGAACCATGTGGGAGCCATTGCATTGCTCCCCTTCACCTAACAGGTAGGTAGCCATCTTATGCTCTCATGTCCCACCCCTGAGCAGCAAGAGCCATGTGTAGCCTATTCCCTTCCTCTGTGCCACTTCACAGGGAGCCAGTCATCCCAACAGGGAGGGGAGTCTGTGGGTGGGAAGCCAGCACTACAACTCCCAACAGCCCCCCTCTCTTACCCCTGAGCAGGATGGAGCACCCAAACACACACCCAGAAGCATGTGGCACCCATTGTATGGTTCACCTTCACCTAACAGGTAGGTAGCCATCTTCCCAGGGAGGGGTGTTTGGGTGGGCTGTACTACAACTCCCACCAGGCACCACTGTCCCACCCCTGAGTAGGATGGAGCACTCAAACACACACCCAGAGAGATGTGTCAGAAATTCCACCCCAATGTGACAAAAGAACAGGTAAGTAGACAGTGCAGGCACCCCACCATTCCTCCCGAAAAGCAGGGAGCCATATGACAACACCGTCCCTCACATCACCCCAAAAATTACACAGATCCAATATCCAATTACAGTGTGCAGACAGCTAAGCGTATGTAACTGTCACAGAAACCAAAGTGTAACTCACCAAATCACATGTTGAAGAAATTCAGGGCACAAACATGCACACCACAGAATGCTATCTGTAAGTTCCATGGGGGAAGATCTTGAAGGACCATATGAAAACAAAGCAAGCATGGTCTGTAGAACAAATAAAGCAGAGCACAGGACATGACAAAGGTATGCATATGTAACGCTGCCAGGCAGAGTAATCAGCAAAGATGCTTCACATCAAGTCGTAGTGCCGCTAGTCGTTAGATGACAACATGTCCTCGTAATGACAAAAACTGCATGTGAGGCATGGTATCCATTGACATGTCACACCATGGACAAGTTATGTATGTACCTCCACATCATGTCATGATGCACATTACTGTGCAGACATACAATGTGAGAACTAGTAAACTGTGTGTTGCATAACCTGTAAATAAGATACATTGAACACCAAGCTTGAGGGGTGCACGTCAATGACCATTTCCCCTCTGTCCCACAGGTGACCAAGTACTGACTGCAGAGGATGACAACACCAACCTGCAGAGCCAGTCTCCATCCCTGGAACATGGACTCTCTGATGATGACTCCCTGGATTTTGAGGATGCAGAGCAAGAAGCCATCCCATCTGGAATGCCAGGGCGCAACAGGTCCCAGGACCCCACTCTCCCCCGCCACCCCATCAGCAACAACAACAACTATGCTGACCCCTGCTGTAACGACCTGTGCGGCCTCCACCACAACCACCACCACTAGTGCTGCCTGCAACATTCTCCCTGCTCCAGAGGATGACCACCCCACCCCACCAACTGAGGAGGGCAGGGAGAGTAGGCAGGTGCATACAGTGGTGAGGCAACAGGTCCGTGACAACAGGGCAGGTGGGAGGGCAAGGGGGAGTCAAAGCCAACCGGACACTGGGACCGAAGCCCAGGCCAATATGACAAGAGTCCTTGGGGCCTATGAACGGACCCAGGGACAAACGGGCCAGGCTCAGGAGGATTCTGGTGAGCTCCGCCTGCTGCTGAGGTCCATAGACACCCGCATGGGCCAAATCATGGACCTCTTGGGCCAGCTAGTGGCGGTTCTGAGGGACAGGCCTGCGACCCAAACAACACCTCCACCTCCCTCCGGTGGC